>NC_056728.1:1050866934-1050986937 GCF_019279795.1 Protopterus annectens
CAGTATCTTGGGAGCTTGAAATGGCAAGAGAGTACTGGCATATCCATCTTGAGGGAGGGCCAAGTCCAAGGACATTAAATTCCACATTCCTGAGGTGGGTCCTTCTGCTACCAAAGTTGCTTCAGTAGCAACTCAAAACAAACACATGGGTGTGCGCACTTGCATGGGGGAGCCTGTGCGTCCCCCACCAGGGATGCATGCAGACCCTCAGCCCAGATTAAAGGGTTACACTTGAATACTCACTCACTGCTAGAATGTTGGCAAGGGTACAAACCACTGCTGAAGTTGCCTGACAAATTGCCAAAGCCAGCTGCTGCCCTCACTTGGAAACATGCAAGCTGAGGGAATGAATATGCATGGCTGATAAGGTCAGACTTTATGATCAGCATGCCCATCAGGAAAAAGTCAATAGAAAAAGTGGGAAATCATGAATGTTTATTGATGTTGTGAAGTGACAACAGTAAAAGCAAATCACTGGGAAGTAATCCATCTGAAGACCTCTGACTTGGTACTTTTACAAAAGGAAAATCTGTAGTGTGATAGGAGAGACATCAACTAAAAAAGTTTTGGAAATTTGCTTATCCACTTCTTACCCTTATTTCCAGAGGGGGAAACTTCTTGCTAAAGGTCATATACAGTTCCAAGTAGGTAACTACCTGAAGCATAACCTGAAAGCAGAGGTACTGATCAAGAGGAAAAGCAGCGTCTAAAACAACTTTTAAAGCCACTGATCTAGTGCGCTCAGACAGACTAGCCTTATTCCAGTGCATGTGGGGAATAAATTTTAGAACTCTGACTGCCAGTGCTAAGCAGGAGTTGTAAGATGCATGCACCCCGATGGTGAAATGAGATCCAAATTTTATACAGGCCTGAAGCAAGTGCACAAGTGAATGTACTGTTAACACAGAGCACCTGTCTCTCGCATGTCACAGTATGCTTGACAGGTATTTGATAATGGTGACAGTTACACTAACACTGTGCCTAGAAAGCTTGAAAGGAAAAGGGATCTAAACATGAGGCACCCTGTGGTGGAGCTAGCTGACAACCCAACAGAGGGGCACTTAATTAGCTTGTACTCTGCTTTAAATAGCCTGAAAAATCTCATTCTCCAGCCACCAACGGTGTTCGGAAAAAAAGTTATGTACTCACCATAATGTCCCATCAGAGTTGTCCATCTTCAATTATCCTTGACAAATCGATTGGATTCTGAGAAGCGGGACTTGTCTTTCACACAAGCCAAAAACTCTTTGGCATCAACCCTACTCAATGCATCTCTTCTAGTTGCTTCAAACAGATTGAGACGCAAAAACAGAAGGCCTGATGAAAACCGCATCTCCTATGTAACATAAGTCAAAACAGAGGTATGCGTCACATCCCTTCTACCAAAGGACATTTATAAGGCTGGGGAAAGGAGGGAGGGGAGCTGAGGATAAATGAAGATGAACAACTCAGATGGAAAGTTATGGCGAGTACATAACGTCTTTACCTGAAGTTGCCAATCTTCATTTTGTTCCTTGACTGAAGAGTGACCATTCGAATCTTGTCTTCCTGACAGACTTGTTGAGTCTGCTGAGATCCAATATTGGTCTCCAGTCTCCTGTCTTTTGGGGACCAAAAAGAACCTTGAGTAGATTCCGGCTCTGAATGGTCTATTGTAACTGGCTGAATGGCTCTTTTGCAGTAGTTTTGCGATCTCTAACTCTGCAATGTCCCTTAGACCGGTGGTACATCTGGAAGGGAACTTGAGGGGAAGGGACTTTCCTCGAAAGGAATTATGTAACCCTTGGATATGATCGACTGTACCCATCTGTCTTGGAGTGAGGGAATGCCAGGCTTCTGGGTACAGTGATATCTTCCCGACTGCCTCCAAGGAGGGACAGCCGGGCAACACCTCAGGGATGCTGAAAGGGCTTATCAGAGAGAGGCTCCCTGTTTCCCTGGTTCTTGGACCCCTCTGCCTCTAGAGCGGCGTCTGTTGTTGTTACCCCTCTGCCTCTAGGGGTAAACTGACCACGTGAATCCGGCGTGACTCCTTGGGATTTACGGAACCACATCTTCCCACCCTTCTGTCCCTTGGGATAAGGCCTAGAAGGGGTGGAAAACGGACTCCAACAGCAGAAAGAGTCTTGCCGTCCTGCTCACACCTGGTCAAGGTCTCCTTCACCTGAGGGCCAAACAAAGCTGACCCATCAAAGGGAGAATTTGTGAAGGACGCTTTAAAGGGATCCAAAAATCACATAGCCGCATCCAGGCTTGGCGCCTAAGAGCCACACCTGTACCTGCGACTCTACTCGCTCCATCCGCAGCATAAGATATTAGCCGCATGGAGGAGTTAGCAATGGAATTGAGGGTTCCTAGCTGCGAAGCAATCTTTTCTTGAGCCCCTGCAGCTGTAGGATCCTGAACTACTTCTCCCAGCTCCTTCAGGATATCTCTCTGGAGTCTGGTGAAGTGACAAAGATAATTCAGCGAGCATAGCAAAGGTCGCTGAGGAAAACATCCGCTTGCCGTACCTATCCATGGTCCTAGAGTCCTTATTAGAGGATGGACGGGCACGGAAGGATCTGCAAGTTCCTTTTTGGTGGCCGCAGCCACCACCATGGCATCAGCGGGGACACCCTTGGTAAGGAATTGTTTGTCACTAGGGGCAGTGATAAATTTAGAAGGCCTCCTAGGGACTGGCTCTACAGAGTCAGGAGCTGTCCACGCCTCGTGCAATCACCTGCATAAGGGGGTCGAAAGGCGGAGATACCCAGGAGGTGGAGGGCCGAGATCCAAACGCCTCTAGGTATACTGACTCATCCTCAGAGGGATTGCTGGTGGGCCAGTTTCCCCTCTGCTTCAGAAGTTCTAGGATGTCTGAGAAGGAGACATCCTCAGAGGGGGATCTAGGGGATCCCTCTGACTCATCAAAGTCAGTATTAGTGACAGACTCGGGGAGTCTACATGCTTCCTCTTACAAGTCCTCTTCCTAGGAGGATCTCCAAACATCAGGAGAATCCTCAGAAGAGGGGAAATTCCCAATGGGGAAACCTGAGGAGGTGGATCTCTGGGTCCTGTAGCAAGAGAAGTGGCAGTGTTGTCAACAGGTACAATGAGGGAGGAGCTACGGGAAGAGACTGCTGACTGATACCAGTGGCCAGTACACTCTTCATCACCTCGAATGCTCCCCTCCCAGGCAGGTCCGAGAGAACCCGCTCCGAAGAGCTAGGAACTCCAGGAACCACCGAAGGGAAGTCTCCGAGGCAGATGTCGGAGCCGAGCTCACCAGGCCGAGGCTCCAAGGGGAAGAGCTGGCTCGGACAAGGGTCCGATGCCACTCACCTCGGAGGAGACCATGGAAGCCGACCACGAATCCCTCTAAGGAAGAGGAGATAAGAGTAGGGGCTGAAGGAACAGAAGGGGTATCCGTCCTCCAGCCGTAGCAGTAACCATGCGAAGACTCCAACTCCAAGCTCTGGGGTAGAGTTGAAGGAGGAACTGTAACGGGTGTGGACCAACAGTCGTCTGCTGAGACGGACTGTGTAGCATTTGGGCCAGTACCTATGACTTGAGTAATCTACTGACCACTCTCTCTAGGTCATGGTCTGACAACCTGGATGACCTTGAAGATCGGCTCCGATGGCTCCGCTCCGATAGAAGAGGCGAAGCCGGAGCCGAAAGTATCGGCTCCAAGGAAGGAGACCTCGACCTCTTCCTGGAATGGGCCATCGGAGCCGATACTACAGATCCTGTCGGCACCGACTTCTCGGAGCAGACAGAACGTCTCGATGTATCGGCTCCAGCCGGAGCCGATACAGCCACCAAAGTAACGGTGTCGGAGCCGATCCCGATGCCTGTGCCACATGGGTGTCGGAGCCGATCGGAGCCGACATCGAAGTGGTCAAAGCAGATTCGGCACCGATAGCCATCGGCGCAAAGCTTTAGGATTCAGAATCGGCTCCAGCCGGAGCCGATCTCGACTCAATACGAGTCGGAGCCGAGGCCGCAGGCTTAGAAACAGAAGCCTGGGCCTTGGCAGTTTTAGTTGATTTTTGTGGAGCCGACTTAGCCGGAGAGCCCTCCGGCTTAAGAAGACCCCTGAGAATCAACTTGTTGCTCTCCTGCAGGACTCTCTGGCTGAAGGAGTGACAAATAGCACAGGAGTCCTGCAGGTGAAGAGGGCCCAAACAATACAGGCAAGAAGTGTGACCGTCTGTCAGAGACATCTTCTGACAGCACGAGTCACACTTCTTAAAACCTGAAACCCTCTCCTTTGACATGGTGCCGAAACACAAAACACACACACACCAGTCAAATAAAATTAAATTACACAAAATACCAAAAGGTATTCTATAAAAAACACCAACACACACACCCTAACAGGGGGGGGATGGGATAGGGATAACTAAGAACAAATTCGAAAAGACAGGGAATTTCTGTCAGGAAGGGATAGAAATTAAATTTAAACTATAAAAAAATTAGTTTTGACTAAAAGGGGCTTGAAAATCACAAAGTGAAACAACTTACCAGGAGCTGGTAAAAGAAGACCTCCCAAGCGGCAAACGAGATCTGGGTACTTACTGCCTTGCATCATGGGATATGGGGCTGCCTCGAGCTGGTAAAAGGAGTTCTCAAGCTAAAGCAAGTGCCGAGTCGGAGCCGAGGATCGGCTCCGAACCCATCAAGCAAGAATGAAGGCGAGATTGACAACTTAACATTATCTAGTTTTCCTGAGTTGGTTCCTGATTTTCTGTTCAATCCTGTTTTCCAAGTTTTTAAGTTGTGGATGTAACGGAGGATTGAAGGTACTAGGTCTATGTGGACAATTTTGGTTGAAAGATTCTCCATTCCCCAAAATGTTTTCAAGATTAATTTTTTTTAAGAAAGATTTTAAATCAAGTATTACCTGGGTAACATTGCTGCACCTATTTGGAATGTATTTGAATCCTTTCATAAACAACTCAAAATAAACATAAGAGTTAACTTGCAAAACCTCAATAAAATAAGTGGAAATTGTTTTATGATTCTGTTTCAGCTCAGAGCAGAAGCAATGTCTGAAGTTAGAGGGTTCCTATCATCTTGAAACAGAAATTATTACTAGGTTTCAAATGTAAGTGTTTAACTGCTTTACAACTTCCAGCTCTAGGCAAACTTCTGAGAGATGTGTACCTCTGACACAAAGGTACTAAATTCTAAGTTTGTTTGCCTGGGAACTGAAGGCAGGTGACAGTGATGTCATCCCAGCTAACCCAGCAATAACGTGCATTACTAATTTAAGAACCATCTCAGAGAGCGAGTCTGTGCATTTTGTATCTTGTCTTGGATCTAGAAACATCCATTCAGCACTTCTCATCTGCATTTGCCTTGCTCTGTAAGCAAGAATTGGGTATAGTTTTTCTTTTAGAGATGGATAGGAATATAGTAAAGATTTTAGATGTTTTCTGCATTAATTTGAGACGGTCTTGCAATGTTGTTTTAAAATATTTCCTGTGATACTGAACTCTGTAGTCACCGTGTTGAGTTATTGATCTTTTTTATTTATTAAATATATTTAAACCTTTTTAATTGTGGCTTGTTTGTTTAGAGATTTTAACTCTTGGAGTACTTGCATATGTATATGCGTGTGTGTGTGTGTGTATATATATCTATCTATATATCTCTATATCTATCTATCTCTCTCTCTCTATATATATATATATATATATATATATATATATATATATATATATATATATATATATATATATAATATGACACTGTATAGGCCACTCAAATAGCCTTGGTCACATTTACCATTTGGATAATAACATTGCACAGTAAGATTGGGC
The DNA here is from genome assembly GCF_019279795.1 of Protopterus annectens. NCBI lineage: Eukaryota > Metazoa > Chordata > Ceratodontiformes > Protopteridae > Protopterus > Protopterus annectens. The sequence goes on from NC_056728.1 coordinate 1,050,872,745, forward strand.
ACCCTTTGGTAACTGCCTTAAAAGTAATTTAGAGCTGGCTGGTGGCAGTGATAACTATCTTATAGTCTGGGAAGAAGGGGCCATAGCTAGTAAACCTGTGTCAGCCTTCCCCAGGAGTGTCTGTGGGTTTGTATACAAGTCAAATCTCAAAGTGTGTGTGTTAGCTACTTGGGCAGGGACACAAAGCACTGGTTGGACAGAGGGTGCTGGAGGTTTTGGTTTGGCCACTCAGCTGAGATCTCAACCCTATGGCTGTGCCAGTGGGAAGTCTTACTGTGGATCTGGAGAAAGAGGCAGAAACCAGCCCCAGACTGACTGTGATCTCAGTGTGCTCTTAAGGGAAACTGTACTTTACTATGTACTTGTCCTCCTCCCCAATGTGCACGTACATCCCTCACTTGTGTTAGGGGTGAGGACGGAGGCTTCTTGATTAATGGGCCAGTGCAGAGGCGTCACAGCCTGCCTCAGGGCAGTCCTCTGTTACTGCTAGTCAAAAATTTGGGCTTTGAACACCCTTGTCTAACCAGCAGAAGCATACCCATCTTAATGTCAGAGATAACAGTTGCATCTAATGTAGAGAACCTCTTTGTCCTAAGGCAGACAGGATTCCAAAGCAGTAAAACCAGAACACTCAAAAGTTAAAGGCAGAATTCAGAAGCACTAACATGAAGGTGGCAGGACTCACCATCATGGGTTCAATCATTAAAGCTGGCTGATGTAAAGTGACAACTGTAAAAGCAAACCACAGAGAAGTCAGCCACATGGAAACCTTTGACTAGTATTTTTCCAAAAAGGAACACTTGTAGTCTGATGAGAAATGCAACTAAAAAATCCACTAAGCATATTTACTTAGCCATTATCCTTACTTCACCAGAAGGAAACTAACAGCTACTCCATCTTCTAAACTCACACACCCCCTTTCATATGAAACTTAGACGGCTCTGCATTGTCCAGACTGTAGAATGCTGTACTGAAAAAGGAAAATACAATGGGCTAAACTAAGGCAACTATGCCATCACTTTCAGGAGAAAATGGATTCTGGTAACTCCTATGGCACAGTGGAAAACAGCCCCCTATTGCACTGAAAATTCAACCAGTATCTCGGGAGCTTGAAATGGCAAGAGAGTACTGGCATATCCATCTTGAGGGAGGGCCAAGTCCAAGGACATTAAATTCCACATTCCTGAGGTGGGTCCTTCTGCTACCAAAGTTGCTTCAGTAGCAACTCAAAACAAACACATGGGTGTGCGCACTTGCATGGGGGAGCCTGTGCGTCCCCCACCAGGGATGCATGCAGACCCTCAGCCCAGATTAAAGGGTTACACTTGAATACTCACTCACTGCTAGAATGTTGGCAAGGGTACAAACCATTGCTGAAGTTGCCTGACAAATTGCCAAAGCCAGCTGCTGCCCTCACTTGGAAACATGCAAGCTGAGGGAATGAATATGCATGGCTGATAAGGTCAGACTTTATGATCAGCATGCCCATCAGGAAAAAGTCAATAGAAAAAGTGGGAAATCATGAATGTTTATTGATGTTGTGAAGTGACAACAGTAAAAGCAAATCACTGGGAAGTAATCCATCTGAAGACCTCTGACTTGGTACTTTTACAAAAGGAAAATCTGTAGTGTGATAGGAGAGACATCAACTAAAAAAGTGTTTGGAAATTTGCTTATCCACTTCTTACCCTTATTTCCAGAGGGGGAAACTTCTTGCTAAAGGTCATATACAGTTCCAAGTAGGTAACTACCTGAAGCACAACCTGCAAGCAGAGGTACTGATCAAGAGGAAAAGCAGCGTCTAAAACAACTTTTAAAGACACTGATCCAGTGCGCTCAGACAGACTAGCCTTATTCCAGTGCATGTGGGGAATAAATTTTAGAACTCTGACTGCCAGTGCTAAGCAGGAGTTGTAAGATGCATGCACCCCGATGGTGAAATGAGATCCAAATTTTATACAGGCCTGAAGCAAGTGCACAAGTGAATGTACTGTTAACACGGAGCACCTGTCTCTCGCATGTCACAGTATGCTTGACAGGTATTTGATAATGGTGACAGTTACACAAACACTGTGCCTAGAAAGCTTGAAAGGAAACGGGATCTAAACATGAGGCACCCTGAGGTGGAGCTAGCTGACAACCCAACAGAGGGGCACTTAATTAGCTTGTACTCTGCTTTAAATAGCCTGAAAAATCTCATTCTCCAGCCACCAACGGTGTTCGGAAAAAAAGTTATGTACTCACCATAATGTCCCATCAGAGTTGTCCATCTTCAATTATCCTTGACAAATCGATTGGATTCTGAGAAGCTGAACTTGTCTTTCACACAAGCCAAAAACTCTTTGGCATCAACCCTACTCAATGCATCTCTTCTAGTTGCTTCAAACAGATTGAGACGCAAAAACAGAAGGCCTGATGAAAACCGCATCTCCTATGTAACATAAGTCAAAACAGAGGTATGCGTCACATCCCTTCTACCAAAGGACATATAAGGCTGGGGAAAGAAGGGAGGGGAGCTGAGGATAAATGAAGATGAACAACTCAGATGGAAAGTTATGGCGAGTACATAACGTCTTTACCTGAAGTTGCCAATCTTCATTTTGTTCCTTGACAAATGGGACAGAGTCCGCAGCTACCTTAGATCTTGGGCAGACTCGAGGAAGAATATTCCTGAGCACCAGTGAACTGAAGGATGCTCTTCCCCTGGAGACCAAGTTCAATTTGTAACGAGTAATAAAAGGCATGAAGAGAAGCTCAAATGTCATCCATAGAAGCTCGAAACTGAAAAACCGCTGCTGATGTAGCTATACAACTTGTAGAGTTTAAGTAGGTCAATTTTCTTTTTGTCAAATTAAGGCTATGCAATCTCAGCCATCTGACTAAAGCTGCTTTGCAGACTGGTTTGCCAATGTTGTTACTTAAAAACAACTGGTCTGATTTTTGAATATTTTTTGTTTTGTGCAGGTAAAAACGTAACTGCCTGTGAACATCTAGTAAGTGTAGGGAGTATTCTCCTTTATTAAAAAAAAGGCGGGGAAAGAATAATGGAAGATTAACAGTCTCATTAATATTGGTGTCTGACCCTACCTTAAGAAAGCAGGGATTTGTCCTTAAGGCAACTCTGTCTTTATGGAAAAAAACAAGTATGGTGGCTTACAAGATAAAGCTTGAATTTCAGAAATTCTCTTGGCAGAAGTTATTGCTACAAAGAATAAGGCTTTCCAAGATAAATATTTTAGGTCACATTCGACAGAAGGTTCAAAAGGAGACTGTATAATGGACTGCAATACTTGGGTAAGATCCCTGAAAGGGATAAGATCTTTAAATGGGGGGTTTAACAAAAGGCTTCCTTTTAAAAATGTTTTAGTTTATTACAAACTCAGAAATTATCCCCACCATTATGAAAATTTGAAACCACTTCCAGCTGAATTTTAATAGTAGCAGAGGCTCCTGTATCAAAGAGGATAGGAATTCTGACATCTTTTCGATGTGTGCTGAAAGGGGGGCAATATCCCTTTCATGGGACCAAAGGATAAATCTCTTCCAGTTGCTAATATGTAGATGGCTTATGAAAGGCTAAGAATTCTATAAACAAGGGAAGGAAGATTAACTAGCCTGGCAATTAACGGAACTGGTGGAACCATGTTGTCAGCTTGAGGCTCAGGAGGGTTTGGGTGCATCAATTCCTCTGGATGAGAGAGGAGGTCCGGAGTTGGATCCAGAGTCCAAGGTCTTTACATCAGATAAGGCCAGAGAAAGGGGAACCAAATTTGTTGAGGCCAATAAGGGACTAAGGATCAATCTTGCTCTTCAACCGGACGACTTTCTGTAGGAATTTTGGAATTATCAGGGGTGAGGTGAAGAGGTCGCAGCAAGGCTGGCCCCACTGAAAAAATCACTTCCTTCACTTCGGGATTGAGACCATTCATGAGGAAGAATAGACCTGCTCAGTTTTGTCTGCTATCACACTGGAGCTCCCCAGAATACACGCTATCAAAAAATGGTTGGAAGAAATCCCCCAATGCCACACTGAATGCTTCTCGACAAAGATGGGAAGAGTCGGTTCCTCGCAGTTTGTTGTACCAAATTGACGTCTGTTTGAATCGCAATAGTTCCTAAAGGAAGAACAATTTGAAAGGCTTGTAACACTAAAAGCACTGCTCATCTCTAGAATATTGATATGCATACTGGCCTCGATGGGGGACCAAGTGTCTTGGACAGTCTTGCCCAGATAATGCCCCCCTAACCTATCTAGGAGGTGACTGTGGTCACTATAGCCATGGGATGCAGTGGGACAAAGGGACAGCCTAGAAGAAAGTTTTCCAAGTGCATCCAGAAAGCTACATCTTTTCTGCAAAGATTGGTGATCAAAATCCGATCTGACATAGGTTGAAGTATTGACCACTGAGATGCAAGCAACCACTGAGGAATTCGCATATGAAATCTTTGCAGGGGAAGTAGAGTTATTGCAGCCACCACTGAACCTAGAGCTTTTAACACTAGATGGGAATGTACTTTTTCACTGTGTTGCATCTTTCAAACTTGTTCCCCGATTTTTAGTAATCTCAGTGGTGGTGGAAGGGAGGCTAAGCAAGTTCTTGTACTTAGCAGTGCTCCTATGAACTCTGAGGTTTTTTGTAATTCACAGAAATTCCTAGATTTGAATAAATCTGGAAAAAGTAGCCTTTTGCTACTAGCAACAGATGCCTGGTCAGACCGATAAGCCAATCCTCCAAATATGGAAACGCCCAGAATCTATGCAGTATCAAGTGAGCTGCTACTACTGCCATGCATCTGGTGAACACCCTAGTGGCTGTGGTGAAACCAAATGGCAGAACTCTGAACTGAAAGCGACTGGCTCCCAGCCAAAGTGGAGGAACCTTCTGGAGCTTTTGTCCATTTTTATGTGGTAACATGCATCCTGAAGGTTTACAGAGCACATCCAGTCATCCTTTACCAAATATGGAAGAATGGACTGTACCATGACCATCCGGAATTGTTTGCCAAACTGATTTGTTCAACAGCCTGCGATCCAAAGTTGGTCTCCAGTCCCTTGCCTTTTTTTTTTTTTTTGCAGTAAAGAATCTTGAACAAATTCCGGACTCTATCTGGTCTGATGGGACTTTTTGGATGACTGTTCTAGCAGTCTTTGGATCTCTAGGACTGCTGGTTCCCTCTGTGTGGGTGGAACAGCAGGGTTTTTTTTTAAGAAATGGGAGGGGGAAAGAAAAGGGAATGGCATAACCTTTGGATATAATCCGCTGCACAGTATCTGACGGGATTTCTAACCAGGCATTTTTGTGCAGGGACAAGCACCCCCTGACTGCCTCCAGAGGAAGGCAATCGGGCCTCCATTCAGAACGCTAACAGGGTTTCCAAGAAAAAGAATCAAAGATCTTGATTTTACAGGCCACCTCTGCCACGTGGGTGGCATCGTCAAGAGTTCCCCCCTCTGCCCCTAAAGGAACTGACACCATGTCCTGAAAAGGGCCTCTGGATTTTTTGAACCACATTATTCCAACTGTGATTCCTTGAAAAGGGTCTTGAGAAGTGCAAAAATGCATCCCTACAGCACAGGCTCTTTTCATCTTTCGCGCACCTGGACAAGGTTTCTTTAACCTTTGGGCTAAACAAGGATGGTCAAAGGGTGCATTGACAAACTAAGACAAATAGCTCCGAAAAGTCAAAGTAGCATCCAAGCTAGTCTCCTTATGGCTATGCTTGAACCCGCTACTCTGGTTGTCCCTTCAGCTACTTGTGCAATGAACCACATGGATGAATTAGACTCCGTGGCAGCTAACTGAGAAGCAACTTTGTCTTGTACCTCCTCGGAGACCGCTCCTACCAGGGTATCAGAGCTCCCTGATCAGATCCCTTTGAAGCCTGGTGAAATGTGCCAGAAAATTCAAAGATCGTAATGCAAAAGTTGAAGCAAACATCTGCTTGCCAAACCTATCAGAGAGACTCTGGGTAAATGGATAGAGGGGAGCTTTCCTCACCACCACCGCTACAACCATGGCATCTACTACTAAACCTTTTGCCCAAACTGGTACATCTTCTAGAGGGGATAAAATTTTGTATGGCCTCTTACGAACAGGTACAATGGTGTTGGGTGCCTTCCACGCGTGCTGATAAAGTAACTGAGAAGTTCAATGGGTGGAGTCACCCAAGAGGTAGATGTGCGAGTGTCAAAAGCCTGCAGGTGTACAGATTCCTCAGGGGTAGGGTTTTGGAACTTCCAATCACCGCTCTATTTCAAAATTTCCAGGATGTCTCCAAAGGAGATATCAAGGAGTGATCTGGGGAACCCCTCACTTTTCATCAAAATTAGTATCTTCTGTGATGGATTCCTCCATGCTTCCTCTTGCACTTTTTCCTCAGAGGGACCTCTTCAGGGGGATGGCCTAGTGAGATCAGAATCTGTATCGGAGTCTAAGGTTTTAGTACTCGCTGTCTCAGTGGAGAAGCAGACTGGATAACTGGACTCTAGGAAGGAACATGCTTCGAGGAGGTGGTGGACAACCACATGGCTGTGGCAGGCAGGGCTCTCTCCATAGCCTTGAAGGCTGTACCCCCCAAAGAGGGAAGGCAGCCCAGAACTGAGATAGACTGCCTCAGAACAGGGGTCACTCCCAGCTCTGACAAGACTGCCTCCGACACGGAAGCCAGTGCTAGGAAGTTCCAGGGTGTACGGACAGCTCCAAAAAAAGTTGAGTCTACTCCTCCCCCTTGGGTCCAACCGGGTAGATACAACTCCAAGAGGTCTCCGGGTCAGAGAAAGCCAAAGAACTCAGAGCTTAAATCTGTGCCGTAGTAGCAGAGACTGTAGGAACTGATGCAGGTGACACCGGACAACTCTAAGCTGTAATTGCCAGCACCTCAGAGGAAGCGGACTAGTTAAAGGGGTGAAAATGCTCAGGACTCAGTCAAGGGGAAACCTGAAATTCCTCTCGTCCATAAAATTCTACACCAGTCTCTCCACATCAGTCTCTGAAAAGCTTTTGGTGGAAAGGAGATGCCGAGACCTGGGTCTATGCAAAAAGACTTCAGGTAATTCCCCAGCAAACAGGTTGATGGATGGAGAATATTGAAACCTAAGCACGTGACAAGTAGAAATACTATGAGTCGTATCAGTCGGCGCCAAAGAAATGCTTGGCTGGAGCATTTGGAACACAGCTAGGGATTTGAATCTGCACCAAAGCCCTTGAAAAAGTTGAGGCAATAGAGTGCCAGTGCAGACACTTTGGCTCAGACGGACGTTGATACTGCAGAGCTTTTTTGTTAGAGGATTTAACTCGACTTGTCAGTGCCATTGGAGAAGATGGCATAGATATGCTTTTCTTTGCCTTCCTAGAGGAACAGGAGGAAGGTGATGAGATGTCAGATTTGCTTCTTCCAGCAGCTATGGCTTTCTGAAGGCAGTCAGAATTAAACCTTTTAAAATAAGCTTGTTTTTTTCTCTCTGCTAAAAGCTGTCTAAAGCCATGACATACTGCATTCTTCTTGCAGGTGGTGTGGTACCAAGCAGTAGAGACAACACATGCAAGCCTGAAGGAGTTTTGTGGCCACATTGCTGGCACTTCTTAAAACCAGAAGGGCCTTTAGGATTTTCAGCCATACTAAGTAAAGTTTCCACACACCACACAACAGAAGGGAGAAGGAATCAGAAAAAAGTTGTGTACACTTACCATAAAATGTAAATGTTTGAATCTATTCACTGTTGCAGTCATCGCTTGTGGGTTATCCCTGCTGGGTAGCCCTCGGTTGGCCCGAATACCAGAGTGAAGCTTTTCCACTGCGCCAGTTGCTGTCGCCTCTGGACTGCAGTCAGGTCATCAGTGGTATAAAGGAGAGCAGCTGGCATCATTACATCAGTTTTTCTTGCCATAACCTGTAGGGGCCCTTGAAGGAAATGTTTTAGAGAGCCCCTGGTGGTCCAAGGCCACAAGAATGACAGTTAATCTCCAAAAAGGATAAGATTAAGGGGGAAGGTGCGAGGGTAAATAGGAGTGCAACAGTGAATACACTAACATCTACATTTATGGTAAGTGTACACAACTGTACGATCTTCGCGTTTCACTGTTGCAGTTATCACTTGTGGGAGGATTCCCACAGCTGAGAACTGGGCAGATGGAAGTATGAAATTCCTAGGATTGAGCTAGCATGCCTTGCAGGACTGCAGAGGCAAGCCTGCCTGAGCCCTGGAGAAGAGAGGCAGGTGGTAGCATTTGGTGAAGGTGTGGACAGAGGTTCAAGTGACAGCTTCCAGGATGTCCCCGGTGGGTACTCCTCTAAGGAAGGCAGTGGAAGTAGAGGCTGCCCTAGTGGAATTTCTTCTGATAGATTTAGGAAGAGCTTTCCCATGAAAGGTGTAGCAGAATTGTATGCAGTGAGATATCCATTTTTAAATGGTCTGCTTGGAGATGGGCTTCCCCTCTTTCCCTGGGGAGAAGCCAACCAACAGTTGACCAGTCTTCCCAATGGACTTTGTTCTGTCCAGGTAGTATCTTAACTGTCTGTGCACATCCAGTGTGCAGAATTCTCTCTCCTTTATTCTGTGGGTTTGGAAAAAAGTTAGGGAAATGGATAGCCTGGTTTAGGGTCACATCTGATGCTACCTTTAGCATGAAAGAGGGAGTAGTCCTGACACACACCCTGTCTGCATGGAAGATAATGAAGGGTTCAGTGGCCATGACTGCTTGAAGTTCGGACACCCTTCTAGCTGAAGTAATAGCAAAGAGGAAGGCAGTCTTCCAGGAAAGGTGTTTTAGGTCTGCTGATGCAGCTGGTTCTAAGGGAGGCAAATTCAGCTTTTCTAAGACATAGTTCAGGTCCCAGGCTGGAATGGGTGCCGTTCTAGGGGGCCTTATGTTAGATACACATCTGAGAAATTGCTTAATTAATCAAAGGGTGAGAGAAGACAGGCTGTTCAGCATGAAAATGTGCTGAAATGGCCGAGGCATGGATTTCAATGGAGGAAAAGGCGATGCCCTTGTTAAGTAGCTCTGCTAGGTAGTCCAGAATAAGTGGGAGGGATGGCTGGGAGCTGCTGTGATGTTTTGATAGGCACCAGGAGAGGTAGGATTTCCTGGTGGTGGGCCTTCTGGTTTCCCCAATTTCTAGGACCTGCTTGCTCAACTGTGGGTCATCCCCCAGTCCCTGGGTGATAAGCCACGCAGAATATTTGTGTGCAGGTTTGGATGCAGAATCTCCCCCTCTGGCTTGTCAGGAGGTCTGCAGTTAAAGGCAGGGGCCTGTAAGGCTCCTTGGTCAGGCTGAGCAGCAAGGGGTACCAATGTTGCTTGGGCCAATCCAGTGCTATAAGGATGGCTTTTGGTCCTTCCTGTCTTATTTTTAACAGTACCCCCTGGGAGTAAGGGCGGGGACGACGACAAATTAAGAGATTGGTCCACTTTCCAAGCCAGGGGGTGGAACTCCCTGGTGCAGAATTTGTGCAGCTGATTGTAGTGGTGTGAGGTGAAGGTCTGGGTGATTTGGAGGAATGTCCCCTTTTGGAGTTTCCACTTGTGGGGGGTGGGGGTCTAAGTAGTTTCTGCTTCTTTATCTGCTAGGGTATTGTTTACTACTGGGATGTACTGGGCTATCAGGTGTAGGCCCATGAAGGAGGCTGTCTGCCAGAGGCTCATGGCAAGTCGGAAGAGAGGGTAGGAGTGCCCCCCCCCCTTGTTGATAAACCACGAAAGTGGTACTGTCTGTTTTTATGAGGACTACTACTGGTTTTAGGTGGTCTTGGAAGGATGTGATAAGCCTTGTGAACTGCCATCATTTCCTTTAGATTGATTTGCCAGCGAAGGTGGCGGAGGTCCCAAGAGCCTTGGGTGCACTGGGTGTCTAAATGAGCATCCCAAGCTAGGTCTGAGACATTTGTGGTGATAGTCTGTCCTTGAGGAAGGTAGTTGTGAAGGGAAGGCCCTTGTTCTGAGTGCATGCCTCTGCCCACCAAAGAAACTCGTTCCATATGCATGGAATGAGGGGAAGAGTGGTCTCCATAGATTGAGTGTTGGCACCAAAGGTTTGTTAGGTACCACTGGGGTTTCCTCATGTGCAGCCTGGCCAGGGGAATCATGAGAATACAGGATGACATGTAACGCAGTGCTTGCAGAATTTTCCTTGCTGCAAGTTTTTTTCTGAGAGCTAGCTGGGAGAAGTAATTTGCCAGAAAGCATTGTTTTTTCTGGTAAGAGGAAGGCTGTTTGGGAGGCTGTGTCCAGCAGTGCACCCAAGAAAGTGATCTGCCTGGAGAGGTTTAGGTTTGATTTTTTTTCGGTTAATAGTGAACCCGAGAGAGGTTAGGTTGTTTGTGCAAACAGTAGGTCTGTAGTAACTTCTCTCTGTTGTCTGCCTGGATTAGGCAGTCGTCCAGATAAGGGTAAATCTGGATGTTTTGCTGTCTGCAGAAGGCAACTACTGGTGCCAGTCATTTTGTGAAGACCCTGGGACCTGTAGATAAGTCAAAGGGTAGCGCAGAGAACTGAAAGTGTTGTGAACCTGCTCTGAAGCGTAGGTATTTGCTGCAAGACTCCCTTATAGGTATATGAAGGTAGGCATCATTTAGGTCTAGGGTGGCTAGTCATGCATTTTTTTCCCAGCATTGGTAAGTTTTTGAAGAGTTAGCATTTTGAATTCTGGGACATCTAGGAAGGTGCTTAGAGTGGACAAGTCGAGGATGGGTCGCCAAGTGCCTTCTTTTCTTGGCACTAGGAACAGTCTGGAGTAAAAACCTTTTCCTGCTTGCTTGTTTTAATGCTTCTGCCCAATGATTTGGAGGTAGATTTTGGTAACCGGATGAAGTTCGGATTTGTTGGAAGGTAAATTTGTAACCCTGAAAAATGATTTTTAATACCCTCCTAACCTCTGATGGGAGGGGGAGTGGGAGTCATTTCACATTCTTAGAGTAGGGAGTGAACTTAGAACTCCCTGCTGTGAGTGGTGGACGGCCACTGCTTAGTTCTTCGCTGGCTTTGGTTTTGTGATCTAACTAGTCTGTCCTTGCGAGGCCTCCCTTGAAACCTGTCGATTAGGGGCTGGGAAAGACCAGTGCTTAGAGGGAAAGTTACTGTTGAATCTGGGAGGTTGAACTTGGATGAAGTCCTTTAATTTTTGCATAGATTTAACTGTATCCTCCATCTTTTTGATGACCTCCTCTGCTTTTGATCCAAGCAAGCGGTCTTTATCCAGGGGGCATCAAGTAGTTTTTGATTTTACATGATCAGGCAGTGGATGTTCTTAGCCATGCGTGCCTCCTAATGACTGAACCTGCCAAAGCAGCCCTACTAGAGTCTTCTAGGGCATCAAATCCACAGTGCAGGGTGTGTTAAGCTATACGAGTAGAGTGCAGAAGAACTGCTAACTCTTTGGAAGTATTATCAGGTAAAGTTGAAATTTTTTGTTTCACAAGTTCCAAGGAGTGCTGTTGATATTTTAGCATATGGAACTGACAGTTAAGAGCTCTAATAGCCAAGGTTGTGGAGGTGTACACTTTCTTACCCTATCTGTCCAGAACTCTAGAGTTCTTGTCTGAGGGAACTGGGTTTTTTTTTTGACATGCTAGCCTTGGCCCCTTTGGACCCCTGTGTGATGACCTCTGGGTCTGCTGCAGGGTTTTTAAACAAGTAGTTATGTGAATCAGGCACCCTGTAGTACCCGTCAGGTTTTCTAGGAGCAGGGGGTAGGGTGTCAGAGGTGAGGCTAGATTTACTGAAATCATCCACCATGTCCAGAATAGGAGGGATGGCCAAGGGTGTGTGCTGAGGCAGATCTAGAAATTCTTAAGTCTCTTAGACAGAGGATAATCTTGGGCTTCCCAGTGGAAATGCTCTCAGTGTGCAGGGTTTTTCCCAAATGAAAGATACTCAGGGAGGAGGCAGAAGGAATAGATTCCTCTGCATCAGAATCCTCAAAGGAGGTGAGAGGTTGTTCCTCATCTGAATCACGGTAGTCTGAAAGTTCAGAATCTGGCTCTGTGTTAACTTCAAGGGAAGTATCCCTCTTTCTTTTAGTGGTGGTATGTCTACCCCTGATGAAAGTGATTAGGTCCCCCGCCATTTTCAGTAACTGTCTGTGGCGGTGGAGGAGTAAGATTGCAACTAGAGACCATTTTCTTTCAGGTGGTCTTGCTTTTAGACCTTGGTAAATCCATTTGTGGTTGGGGTGTGGTAGTCTGAGGTGAAGTCTGTTTTTGCCTTGAATCAGTTGGGTGAAGAACCTCCTCAGAAGCCGGCGCCTGCATAGCAGCTCCAGACCCAACCGAAGCAGAGACAACCAAGGGATCAGATAAGGAAGCATTCCCTGGTGGCAAACCAGACTCCGAAAGGGTCTCAGTAGAGGCCTGCAAAGGAAACGAGTTGGGCATCAGGGGCTGCAAATGCACCTCACTGAATTCCTGAGAACTGATGTCTTGCTTCTGGGATGGGTCATCTGAAGGCTCAAGTTTGTGTGCGAGTCTGTCCTTTCTCTTCATTTTCTGGGAATATCCAGACTGCTGACCAACTAATGCCATTTCGTAATGAGAGGAACTACTTTGGAAATGCCTGGCTACAAATCAGCTCTACAGCGAATAGTCCTAGAATTGAAAAGTGCACAGAACAACGAAGGACGTTATGGTCTGGGCCTAGACAAGTAAAGCACAAAGTATGAAAGTCTTGGCGTGGTATTTGTTTTCCACAGCAGAGACAAATATTGACTTTCAAACATCGGTTAGTGCAAGAAAAAGGTCCCCAATGGGGTACTTGGTTTTAGTCGTTTTCTGATTCAACTTCCACTTTGGCAACAACCAACCAGCACACACACAAACTGTTTTTGCTTCGGGCTCCACGGCAAGAAAGACTGATCTAATGGCACCAACTGCTCTCCTTTATACTACTGACAACCTGACGTCAGTCCAGAGGAGACAGCAGCCAGCGCAGGGTGGAAATGCTTGACTCTGGTATTCGGGCAGACCAAGGGCTACACAGCAGGGATATCCCACAAATGATGACTGCAACAATCAAACATGAACATCAAGCACTCAAAGTAAACGGCAAAAGTTATTATTTTTTTTTAAAGGAACTGTAAGGAAAGGGTAGTGTACATCGAAATGTGTGTAAAGAAAGCTACCAACAATGGTAGAAGAGGTACATAGTGTACAGAAAAAAGAAGTTATGTACTCACCATAACATTCCATCTGAGTAGTTCTACTTCATTTGTCTTCAACCTGTGGGTACCGGATCTGTATCAGATCAGAGCCAGCAAATTCACTAGCATCTGCTCCAAGCTCCTCCCCTTACCCATAATGCCACTCCACTACCTTCCAACCCCCAGATTGAATTTGCTGACCCTTATACTGAGAATCCGACCTGAAGAATACTTCATGACCTAAAACTGCAGCCAACAGGCTGTTCATATGATAAGGTCAGGGGGAAGGAGGGATGGACGGCTGAAGACAAATGAAGTAGAACTACTCGGATGGAACGTTATGGTGCGTACATAACTTCTTTATCTGAAGTAGTTTACTTCATTTGGTCTTCAACCCGTGGGACAAGAGTCCTCAGTTAAACTCCTGGGTGGCCCTCTTGGAAGGATATTCCGGAGCACAGCGGAACCAAAGGATGCTCTCCTTCTAGAAGTCAAACCCAATTTGTAATGAGAAAATAAAGGTATGAGATGAGGACCAAGTAGCTGCAGAACAAATCATCCAATGAGACTCTAGACCAAAAGGCCACAGAAGTAGCCATTGACCTAGTGGAATGAGCTTTCACCTGACCCAGAGACGACAAAACCTTTATCCTTATAAACCTGAAGGATGCACAGGGAAATCCACCTAGCAATAGTGACCTTGGAGACAGGTTTACCCAAAAAGGGTTTAGAGGAGGACCCAAACAATTGATCAAATTTACTAAAGTTTTTAGTCCTGTGTAAATAAAATCGTAACAGTCTATGAACATCCAACAAGTGGAGTCTGTATTCCATTTTGTTAGCAAAATTTGGGAAAAAAACAGGTAAGTTAATGGTCTGATTGATGTTAATTTGTGATGCAACCTTGGGAAGAAAGGACAGACTAGTCAGAAGGAAAACCCTATCTTTATGGAAAGTCATATATGGAACTTTAATGGACAAAGCTTGCAGTTCTGAAACACTTTTTAGCAGAGGTGACAGCGACTAGAAATGCTGTTTTCCAAGACAAAAACTTAAGATCTGTGGTTGCAGCAGGTACAAATAGCGAAGCGACTAAAGCTTGAAGAAGCATAGTAAGATCCCATGGAGGAACAGGATCCTTGACCGGGGGGGGGGGGGTGCAACAGGAAAGCACCTTTAATAAAGGCTTTACACAGTCTGGAAGAGGCCAGAGAGAGGCAGAATTCTCCCCCACGTGAAAATGAGGGATGGCAGCTAATTGAACTTTGATAGCAGAAGAGCTTGCTCCTTGTTGAAAAATACTGGCTAGGAAGTCGAGAATGGCAGAAATAGGAGCCGTGAAAGGATCTAAACTCCTTTTGAGAAGCCCAAAAGGAAAAACGTTTCCATTTGCTACAGTAAATCTTCCTGGTGGAAGACTTGTGAGCTGCCACCAAAATAGACCTGACTGAAGAGGATAATCCAGGAGTCCTAGTAATCATGGGAACTAAAGCAGCCAAGATGCGAGCTTCAAACTGTCCAGGTTCGGATGAGGAACCCCCGATGGGTGTGAAATAAGATCCTGAATGGGATCCAAGATCCAAGGCGGAGCCAGATGATGAGACCAAAGGAAGGGAAACCATACTGGTGAGGCCAAAATGGGGCAATGAGGATCACTTTGCTCCCCAGTCGACAAGCTTTCTGTAGAAACCTCAGAATAAGAGGTACAGGGGGGTAAGCACACAGAAGACAGAGAGGTCAAGCATGGACTAGAGCATCTCTGGGGGACTCTCCCAGCTGGGGGGTTTACAGCGAAGAGCTCGGTGCACTTCACGTTGGAAGGAGATGCGAAGAGATCGCAGCAAGGCTGACCCCACTCCAGAAAGATCTGCTCTGCTACTGAATGATACAGAGACCACTCGCAAGGCACTCGCCCGACTTAACCTGTCCACTAAGATGTTGGACCGTCCCAGAATGTGCATTGCTATGAGAAAGCGACCGGTGGAGACCGCCCATTCCCACACTCATGACCTCGCGACAAAAGGGGTGAGATCCGGTCCCTCCCTGTTTGTTGACATACCAGACCACTGACATGTCTGATTGAATTGCAATGGTACCCAGAGGAAGGCAGGCATGAAGGGCCTGCAACGCCAAAAGGACCGCCTCATCTCCAAAATGTTTACATGCAAACTGGTCTCGACAGGGAATCACAGGCCTTGGATTGTCCTGCCCAAACAATGCCCCCCCCACCCCCACCCAAGTTGGGAGGCATCCGTGTTCACTGTGGCTTGGACGGGGGCTGGAACAAAAGGTTATCCCGCCAAGATTTCCGGAGTACATCCACCACAGAAGGGACAACCTGCAGACTCGACTGAGCTCTATTGGATATGATAATGAAGATCCAACAGGAACCATTGCACTGCTAGTGGCCACTGTAGTACTTGCATGTGTAACCAGGCACACAGAAGCATTATGGTCGCTGCCATAGAGCCTAAGGCCCTCAGCACTGATTCTGCAGAGGGAAGATGAGAACAGTAAATCAGGGAAACCTGCATCCTCAGGTTTCGCACTCTCTCCGTGGTCAGGAAGATTTTGCACTGTAGTGTCTATCCTTGCCCCAATGTAGTCTATTACCTGGACAGGATTTAGAAGTGATTTGGATGCACTGACTGTAACCCCAGTTGAAGAGCAAGCTTTAAGAAATAATCCCTGGTTTGAGACAGTAAACGCCTGATGGGAGTAGTGAGGAGCCAATCGTCCAGGTACTGATGAACCTGAACCCCCTGAAGCCTCAGGTGAGCCACTACTACCGCCATTACTTTGGTGAACACCCTGGGGGCTGTGGTGAGACCAAAGGGTAGGGCCCAAAATTGGTAATAAGACTCCTAGCTGAAAGCAGAGGAACCTCCTGGAGCTTCTGTGCATCTTTGTGAGATAGTAGGCCTCCTGGAGGTCTAACTAGGACATCCAGTCGTTCTCTTGCAGGTACGGCATGGACTGTAATGTGACCATGCGGAATTTTTCTTTGAAAACAGACAGGTTCAGTATAGATATGTCCAGAATGGGCCTCAAGTCCCCCGTTTTCTTTGGCATCAAAAAGAACCTGGAGTAGATACCCGATCTGGACTGATCTAGGGGGACGGGTCCGATGGCTTGTTTCTCTAGCAGCTTGGAGATTTCCAGTGCTGCTGCCTCCCTTTGCGTGGGTGGTACGTCCGGGAAGTGTTTGGGAGGATTGGGAGGAACCACAAAGGGGATAGAGCTTCCTCTGGATATGATCTGAAGCACCCAGCGGTCTGATATTACGGACTCCCATGCCACCAGGTGCAATGACAATCTACCACCGACTGCCTCTAAAGTAGAGCAATCGGACAACTCCTCAGAGTTGCTATTCAGGCCTGTCCGAGAAAGAATTGAGACCCAAAATTCCTCAGACGCCCTCTGCCTCTGGGCTGGCATTTATCATGTCCCCCTCTGCCGGGAAGAAGAGCCCTGAGCATCCTGTGAATGCTGTGCCTTCCAGAACCACATCATCTTTTGACCTCTCTGATTCTAGGAAAAGAATCTGAGGGTTTGAGAAGCAGATTTCGATGGCAGATAGTGTCTTCCAGTCTTTCTCACTGGACCAAAGTCTCTAACGGTCTTACCAGAAAAAGTAGAGCCGTCTTAAGGGGCGCTGGCAAAAGACACCTTGAAAGGTTCCAAAAATTGACAGTCAGCCAGGCGCTGCACCTCATGGAGATGCCGGACCCAGCCCCCCTAGCCACTCCTTTGGTAGCATGAGAGGGGAGTCTCATGGACGTATTGGAGACTGCTTTTAAAGTGGCCATCCTCATGTAGAACGTGTCTTTCCTCCTGCGACATGGACTTAGGGGGTGACTCAGCCAGTTCCTTGACCAGGTCGCGCTGTAGTCTCGTGACGTGGGCCAGATAGTTCAGCACCCTGACGGAAAAGGTCGCTGATGCATAAACCCGCTTCCCCAAGCGGTCCATCTTCCAAGACTCTCGGTCGGGGGGATGAACCTAGGAACTCTCTTGGGCTAGTTCCTTTTTTGTGGCTGCTGCCACCATAGCGTCTACGGAGGGAGCCCTTGTTCCATGCTGGTCTATCTGAAGGTGGACTCAAGATCTTGTCCAGACGTTTAGGGATTGGTTCCCTGGTGTCAAGCTTCTTCCAGACCCGTGAAGTGACCAGGTCCACCAAAGGATCTGCGGGAGGGGACACCCAGGAAGTAGATGGGCCCATGCCGAAAGCCTCTAGGAACACAGATTCATCAGAAGAAGGTTTGGGGTTGGACCAACCTCCCCACTGGCGTAGGATTTCCATGTCTCCAAAAGAGAGATCCTCGGGAGGTGACCTGGGGGAACCTTCCCCATCATCCAAATCCATGTACTTTGTGAGGGACTCTGGGGAGACCAAGTGCCTCTTCTTACACGTATGCTTGCGAAGCACGTCTCTGGTGGTGCTCTCCAGTGGAAATTCACAAGCCACTTGTTCCTCAGGGGGAACCATCTGGGGCTCCTCAAGTACATGCTGTACCTCTAGTAAAATAATGGGATTCGTAAATAGAACCGCAGGAATCTGGATGGAATCTGAGGAAATAGTCAAGGGTCTCGATCCAGTGGAGAGAACCTTTTCTACCACGAACGTCAAGGGAGAACGAGCCTCCTGGGGTATTAAGGAAACCGCTCTCACCAGATCAGATGTGAAAATCGGAGCCGGGCACAAAGTGGACAGAGCTCCAAGGGAGGGAACTTGGCCAGAGAACACCAGAGCTGATGACAAAAGTTCCGCTCCCTCGGATCAGATACCCAAGCTCCGGCTCAGAGAGAGACACTGATCTGAACTGGTCAGATCAGACACGCTCCAGGCAACAGCCAGCATCGAGGAGACAGGTATTGTTGGCGCCGATCCCCTAAGGCCATCCTCTGATTACAGTACTCTGAACCCAGTGGACGGATCAGAGAATAAATTGGTGTGAAAAAAGGAAGCGAGCTCCCCCCTCCAGAGGGAGAGGGGGCTGGCAAGACACCCATCTGGATGCAAGTATGAATGAACCTCCTCATTTTATCCATGTCAACTTCAGATAAGCTACTCATGGATCTCGACGAGGCCAAGGACTCCGACCTGGCGGGTTGAGGAACAGAGGAGGAGAAGCAAGGGCAAGAGAGGAAGGAGAGGCAGCCACAGCAGCTGCTGTGACTGAAGCAGTGGACAAGGCAGCCGACTCAGAGGTGGGTAGAAGGCCTTTCAGGGTCAACTTAGCCTTCCCAGCCTTAACAGTGCACAGGTTAAAACCCACACAAATAGTACAGTCAGTACTTAAATGTGCTACACCCAAACACATAATACAAAGAGTGTGGCCATCTGCTGGAGACAATTTGTGGCCACACTCAGTGCACCTTTTGAAGACAGGCTTGGTGTCAGCCATGTCTCTAGAGAAGAAAAAAATCACAATAAGAGAAGGAAAAGGAGAAAAAAAATACCTATTTCCCACTCAGACCCACTCACCACACACTCCAGGCACACAGAACACTGAGGGAGGAGGGGAAGCAACACACTAACAAACACTGAACTACAGGAAAAACTAATACACGATATGGAGGAGAGGGAATCTACACTAATTACCAAACACTCAAAAAAAATTAAGAAAAGACTGCTTAATAAGCAAATAACCCACTCACTAACTCAGAGCTCAGAAGATCACGATGCTTCAGGCAAGCTGTGGCAAATGTGATCTGGGGGTTGGAAGGTAGTGGAGGTGCATTATGGGTAAAGGGAGGAGCTTGGAGCAGATGCTAGTGAATTTGCTGGCTCGGATCCGATACAGCTCCAGTACCCACATGTTGAAGACCAAATGACGCAAACTACTTCAGATGGTAAATTTACCAACAATGGTAATTAAGAGCTACACAAGCAAAGGGTAGGGAAAAATACAGAAAAACTTAACTGTGAAGAAAGCCTAAGTAATGAGAAAAAAAGTTTTCACTTAGCTTGAGTGTAGCAGAAAGTGTCTTGTCACGAAAGTGGCAAATGAGATCTGGGGTAACTAGGAGAGATGCACTGTGGGTAGGGTTGAAGCTAGTGTGTTTTTGGCCTGTGTGAGCTATAGAAACGACAGACTGTCCTGATTCTTGAAACCGAACCCATTTGTCAAGGATGAATGGAAGACTGACAACTTCAGATCCACGATTTACCTGAAACAAAAGAAATGGTGAGAATAATCTTCCTGAGCAGATGTGAAATGATAAAAGATTGCATGACTTTATCAGGGTAAAGTATGGCACACTGTCAAGCGAGTCACAATTTTCATGCTTTTTTCATCTGTCAGCAAATCAGGGAGTGCTTAAGACAGTCAGACTACCACTGGACTAAAATGCGTGAAGTTATGACAGGTATGCACCCGTGATGCACAACATGCCATGAGTTCCAAGTATATGCACAATCTCATGTACCTTACTGTACTACCCTATGAACCTATGATTTGTATATAGGTGCTTGCTAGAGGGAATACAGTCAGGCACAATTCATGTGTATTCCTACTAGCAAACACCCATATACAAGTATAGGCTCATAGAAAAGTACTAGGCCATCTGCCATTGTGGGACATTGCACACCTAGCCATTTACCCCATTTGGCATTAAAAAATACCCTGTCCTTTACCTACACATTCATATTTATGTACCATCCATAAGACAGTGATCATTTCTGCAGTCATGTCGGAGAAACTGTAGGACCCTAGAAGGGGAGAGATTTAAGTGCTGCTCCTGTTCAATGGTACAGGGGGAAGCCCCGAGATAAGTTTCCTACTGCCCATCCATACATCCAAATTGCACTAAAATGAGCTTTGTTTTTACATTAGTCTAACACAGAAGAGGTATCCATTGAAAAATGTACCTGTTCCTCTATATCAAACTGTTCACGTTGCAGAAAAGTTTCAGGTCCCTGGATCAAGTAATTGACTAGCAGATGTGCAGTAAGTGGGTCATTAATCATTAGGACAGAGGACACTATATGCTAGGCACAGATCTTCCCTCAGTCTCATCAGTTTTAGTAAGAGTTTAGTGACAGTGTTTTAGGCTCTGTATTATTTGTGACAAATTAAGGCATAGGTACTATGGCAGCAGCACTGATTAGCAAGTATAAGCTTTTAGACAAGTTCATGAGGAATTATGGGCCTAAAGGGTAATATATGCATCTTATACATGGAGGCTCACCACTTAATGTGGAAATAGGAAAGCATGAACTGGAGTAGAACAGACTGTGGAGTACTTTGGCTGGAAGCTTATTCCTCCCTGAATATAACATAAGCACAGAACATCCAAATAACTAATGGAAAGTACAGAAAGTAAGGGAATGCCATAGCAAAGTGGCTGCCTTAGAAGCCTGTACACGTGGATGTGAAAAAATAAGGTGTACAAAGTGTGCCCCTCAACAAATTCACCACTGAGGCATCACCTGTTTAATTGTCACAGGTACATGGCTAAAGTGCAGCTACTGAAACTTAATCACCTGTAGTCTAGAGATGCAAATTCTGTAACTGTACAAGCATGAAGTACACAAGGGACTGCTGTTCAGCTGACTTACAACTGTAAGCGAGGGGAAGGCTGGATATTCAAAGATGCGACTTCACCAGGCCAAAAATGGGAACCATCAGTAAATCTGCTCATGATGACAGGAACACGTTAGCAAACAAAGCGCAAGAGTACATAGTGTCACGAAGTAGAGAAAGCACAGGAAGAAATAAAATCTCATTAAGGTGACAGTCTGAAGTCATAGGGTTGAGGGAATCCAGAGGTTTAAATCTCCAAAAATGAAGATAGCAGGTGAAAGGAGCAATATCAGGTAATGCAGAAGGAAGAGTCCGATTTGGATGAGTCAACCACAGCCAGACCAACAACTAGGGGCAAATTAATTTCAGAACAGAGACCAAGTAAGAACAGAAATGAGAAAACAGGACTGGTGGATATTTGGATGGTGTAGTCAAGTGGAAGGGAATTCCATTTTTCTTTTTTTTTTTTTTTTAGAAGACTATCAAGCAATAGGCTGGTTAGATATTACAGAGTGGGACACTAAGGTGAATTGCATGACTATAGTAGAAAGGAAACCATCACACCATGGACTCTGTTACAATGCTGTAGGGAAGGGTGAAAAGGTATAATCCAGGAAAGCACGAGGATATAAGAGGAATGGTGGTTAAAGCACAGTAAAATTAAGAGAAACAGGTAACTGAACAGAAATGATTTAAAGGTTGTGGGGGACCAGAATTGTGGCCTAGATAGAGGAGTACGCCACCAACAGAAAGAAAAGACGTTGGGATTAAAGCTTTTGGTGCTATAGACAACTCCCAGGGGGGACGAATAAAGGTTAAGGAATCAGACCAAGAAAGCAATTGGAAGTTAAGATCGACAGGAGAGGAGCTAGATAGTAAGATAAAACGAAAATCGAAATTAAACAGCTAGTATGGAAACCAAGTAGGAGTAGTCAGGAGTGGATCAAGGATTTGAAGAGGCAAGACGGATGCAAGCAAGATAAGGGGGCCAATGGTATGAAATGTTGGCAATGTCTTTACAAATACTCCAAAGTAAAGCTTCTGAAAGTGGAGAGTGGGGAGTTTAGAAGGTAGAACATTCCAAAAGCCCAGGAACAGGGCTAGGAAAGGATGGGGCAGCTATATACATAAAGCGAGGGCTAGACAAAAAGTTATTTCTTACCATAATGTTCTATCTGTGTTGTTTATCTTCACTAATCATGGAGTGTCGGATCGGAACAGACTGCAGTTTATTTCAGCTCGTGCCTTCCAAACTCATGACTTAGGCTTTACCCATAATGATCCTCTCAAAATTACCTCAGATAGAGTTTGCCTAAAATAGTGGCAGACAAATGGCAAATAAGAATAAAAGACCAGATAAAATATGTAGCCAGTTCTGGAAAAATTTGATTCACTACAGGTCTCAGGCTGGGGGAAGGAGGGGAGAATGCAAATGGATTAGTGAAGATCAACAACACAGATGGAACGTTATGGTAAGACAAGACTTATCTGATGTTGTCAATCTTCACATAATCCTTGACTGTGGGACAGAGTCCCTAGCTACCTGAATCTTGGGAAGTCTCGAGGAAGGATATTCCTAAGCACCATCGCACCGAATGATGACCCCCCCCCCCCCGAGACCTGATCCAATTTGTAATGAGTGATAAAGGTATGAGCAGAAGACTAAGTGGCTGCTGCACAAATCTAAAGCTCTGGCATGAAAAAATGCAGAAGTTGCCACCACTCTTGCTGAGTGTGCTTTTATTGGGCGTGAAAGACGGAGCCCTTTTGATTGACGGATAAATGTGATACAATCTGAGCCATTTCGCTAAAGTAACCTTAGAAACTGGGTTACCTAAAGAAAGCGAGGAAAAAGCAACTGGGTTACCTAAAGAAAGAGAGGAAAAAGCAACAAACAGTAGGCAAGATTTTATGAAATCCTTCATTCTGTGGAGATAAAAATGTAGCTGTGGACATCTAATGAATGAAGGGATACTCCCATTTATTAGAAAAATTAGGGAAAAACATCAGTAGTTGAAGTGTCTGATATTAGATTCTGACAGACTACCCGCAGTAAAAAGGATGGATTAGTCCTAAGGGAGGCCCTATCTTTGTGAAATATTATGTAGGGTGGGGTTTTTGTAGGACAAGGCCTGAAGTTCAGATACTCTTCAGGCAGATTTAATAGCCACTAAAAATAAAGTTTTCCAAGTCAGAAACTAAGTCACAAGTAGGTGATGGTTCAAAAGGAGACCAAGTAAGGGACTGAAGAACTAGTGCTAGATTCCCCAAGGAGGAATGGGTTCTTTAAATGGAGGTCCTAACATCAGGAATCCCTTTAAAAAGGCTTTACATAGTTTGAGACATAAGGGTGACCCATTAAACCCCATACGGGAGTTAGAGATTGCCGCTAGA
This sequence comes from Protopterus annectens, assembly GCF_019279795.1. Lineage (NCBI taxonomy): Eukaryota > Metazoa > Chordata > Ceratodontiformes > Protopteridae > Protopterus > Protopterus annectens. The sequence goes on from NC_056728.1 coordinate 1,050,895,805, forward strand.
TGGGCATCAATTATTGAGGTACCAGAACCACACTTGAGGTTAGCTAAAAAAAATCCCCAAACTTTATAAACAGGGGTCGAATAAGGATCAAGTTCGTTCAAGAGCCCAACTTGCAAATTTTTACCATTTACTTTGATACAGTTTCCTAACTGAAGGGTTGTGATGGGCTACAATTATTTGACTGACAGGAGAGGAAAGGGAAGGATGCCTGGCAATCATGAGAACTGGAGAACCCACGCAGTCAGCTTGAGATGGAGGTTCAGTTGAACCATGCCCTCTAGATGAGACAGCAGATCTGGAGCTGGTTCCAGTATCCATAGTTTCTGAAGAGGCGGCCAAAGGAAGGGAAACCAAACTTGTCCTGGTGAAAAGGGGCAATGAAAATATAGTTCTCTGATCTCTTGGCTTTCTTTAGAAACTGTGAAATTAAGGGAGTTGGTGGAAAGACATGGAGAAGAGCATCTTTGGGTGACTCACCTGGAGGGGGGATTACGGCAAAGTAACAGGGGATACAGAAAGATCACAGCAAGGTTGGCCCCAGGGACAAAAAAAATCTCTTTTGCAACCACAGGACTGAGACCACTCGTGAGGCACGAGAATGGTTTTGCTAAGTTTGTCCACTCCCCAGAATGTGCATTGCTGTGAGAAAGCAGATGGAAGAAATCGCCCACTGTCAAACTATGAGAGCTTCTCTACACAATGGACAAGATTTGGTTCCCCTGTTTGATGTACCAGACTACTGACATGTTATCAGTATGAATTGCTACTGTTCCTAGTGGAAGGGCATCTTGAAATGCTTGCAAAGAATACAGCACGGCCCAAATCTCTAGAATACTGATGTGCAAGTTGGCCTCCAGTTGGGACCATGTGCCTTGGACTGTCCTTCCCAGATAATGCCCACCCCCCCAAATCTGGGAGGCATCCGTGGTCACTATGGCTTGGGGTTGCGGAAGGATGAATGGTCGGGCCTGACAATCTCTGAGTGGAGCCACCACGAAATATCCTGTTTGCAGCGACTGGTAAATCAAGATGGGGTGAGATACTGGATGACCAGAGACCACTGGGAGGCTGGTAACCATTGTAAGATTCGCATGTGACACCTTGCTAAGGGAACAAGAGTGACTGCAGCTGCCATCGAGGTTAATGCCTCTAGGACTAATCTGGGTGGAACATTTTTTGTACTAGATAATTTGGTTGGCCTGAGATCTGATCCTTTGTAGCCTTTTCCAGTGGGAGTGAAGCAATTCCTGCAACTGTGTCCAATAGGAGTGATGAAGTCTGGTTGTGAGGGTTGTAAATTTGACATTTCGTAATTTATTGTGATGCACAGAGATGCAGAGTTGTAATCTCTTGCACATTCTGACGCCTGGTGGTAACAAGTGAGGAGCCAGTTGTCGAGGTATGGAAAAACACGAAATCCTTGCAGTCCGAGATAAACTGCTACCATTGTCATGCATTTGGTGAACACACTGGGGGCTGCAGCGAGTCTAAAGGGCAGTGTCCTGAATTGGAAATGACAGTCTCCCAGCCGAAGTGCAAGAACCTCCTGGACTGTTTGTCCATTTTTATGTGGTAATACATGCCCTGAAGGTCTATAGAGCACATCCAATCTTCCTTTTCCATAAAGGGAAGTATAGACTGTAGAGAGACCATCCAAAATTTGGTTTACAGTTCTGCCATGTTGAACTGGCTGAGATCCAAAATAGGTCTCCAGTCCCATTTTTGGGCACTTTGAAGAACCTGGAGTAAAACCTGGATCCTATTTGGTCTGGTGGGACTTTTGGATGACTCTTGTCTAACAGTTTTTAAATTTCTGCTACTGTTTCCATGAGACTGGGTGGAACATCCAGGAGTCTTTTTTGGGGTTTTGGACTTCTAGAAAGTGGAATACTGTAACCTTTGTATATGATTCCCTGTGTCTATTTGTCCAAAGTTATCGGCTGCCAGGCAGGTTGGTGCAGGGCTAACAGTCTGCCTCCAGAGGAACGCAATTGGGCCTCCATTCCAGAGTGCTGGTAGGAAGTACCAGAGAAGGAATCTCTGTACCTCTGGTTCTGTGGGCGACGTCTGCCTCTAGGGTGGCGTCTTCCATTGCTTACCTTCTGCCCCTGGGAAGTCTTTGCCACACGAATCCTATAAAGGCCCTTGGGATTTTTTAAACCATATTTTCTCACTTCTCTGGTTCCTAGAATAAAGCCGCTGAGGAGTGAAGAAATGTACACTTACGGCAGAGAGAGTCTTCCGATCTTTTGCACATCTAGCCAGTATCTTTTACCCTAGCACCAAAAAGGGATGATCCGTCAAACGAAGCATTGACAAATGACGCTTTAAATGGCTCCGCAAAAATCACACAAGCGCATCCAGGAGTGCCCTCCAATGGCCATGCCTGAACCCATTGCTCTTATCGTCCCTTCAGCTGCATTGGCAAACAGCCTCATGGATGAGGTAGAAACTGCTTCAAGGGTAGTGAGTTGAGAAGTAACTTGTCCTGTGCCTCTTCAGCTACTGCTCCTGAGAGGGTATCTTGAGAGCAGTTTGATTAGATCTCTCTGCAACCTTGTAAAGTGCGCCATGTAGTTCTGCTTCAAGATCTCTAGGATGTCCCCGAAGGAAACATCAGGGGCTGACCTGGGGGAATCTTATTTATCAAAGCTGGTATTCTTCGGTGAAGGACTTCTCCTGAGAGTTTAAGTGCCCCCCCCACTTTTTCTTCACAGGCACTTCCTCAGTGGGATGTTCTGGGAATTGCCCGAAGAGGAAACCATCAAAGAGGTTCTTTCCTGAGGCTTTTCTGCCCTCTGCCTTGAGGAAGAGACTGATGAAAGCTCAGATAAAGGAACTGCAGAAGTCTGGCCAGACAGGGATGACAGAGTCCCCAATGGACAAGGCCTTCCCCATAATTCAGAAGGCTGGCCCTGCCGCAGAGGGATGGGAGCTGGGAACAGAAATAGACTTCTTCAGAACAGAGGTCTCACCCTGCACTCAGGAGGCTATCCCCAAAACTGAAACCTGGGTTGATCCAATGACAGCCGAAGCACCGAGGGTCATGGAAGGCTCTGAAATTAAAGAAGTCTATCCATGCACCTCAGAAACGGCCAAGGGAGTCTCAACCCCAGGAGGTCTCTGACGCCGAAAGTCCAGAGAAGCTCAAGGCAACCCTCTGTTCCAGAGAAGCTGCTACCAAAACAGAGACCGTCAAACCCAGGAATGTTGGAACCATGGGCTCCAATGTCTCGAAAGGAGTTGGAGGAGGAAGAACATATGGTGTTGCAATAGGACCGGTCCCGCTGCGGCTAGGAACTGAAGACAATCTCCTCACTGAGCCACTAGTCTCAATATCCTATTCAGACAGGCTCTTAGTAGATCGAAATGAAGCAGTCGAAGGAGACCTAGGGGGTCTCGGATCGACATGGAGCTAGGTGGTCTATCCTAGAACGGGTCAACAGACGAGAATATCTGGATCTTGGAACAACCTCTGACTGCTCCAGTACAGTAGAGTCTCTTGGTGCCAAGGCAGCTGAAGTCAACTCAGAAGTCTTGGTAGGTGCCAAATCTTTTTTGCCATTTGGTGCAGAGGAACTCTTTAACATAGACTGCTCAGAAACCCTTTTAGGTAGTTCCAAATTGCTAGGAATAGAGGAAGGTTGCTTCTTAGAAGAGGAGGATGATGAACTGGCTTCCGTTTTGGACCCAGAAATGGCCTCTTCAAAGTCACCTCTTAGCAGTCCTTTAAGGATAAGTTTATTTCTCCGTTCAGCGAGTGTCCTAGCAGAGAAATTATAGCATATTGAATAGTCCCCTCCTGCAAGTGAACTTTACCAAGGCAATAAACACTACACATGCCCGCCCGCATTGGGCATTTTTCTCACATTTCTGGCACCTTTTAAACACGGAGGTGCCCTTTGATGACTGTTGGGGATTCAGATTTATCAGCCATAGTAAAAACACAAACAAAAAAAAAAAAATCTGTCCCTTTTTCTGAACAGGGAAAAATGAAAGGAAACACCAATGATGATATTGAAGAAAATACCTTCATAGGCAAGTACCACCAACAATGGTACTGAGGAAAGAACACTACCAACAGCAGTGACTGAGAGAGATGCTATCAAGATAAGAGGAATTGGTAAAGAAAAAAAAAGACAAGATAAAAGGGAGACTTGGAGATAAAAAAAAAATGGCATTTTAATGAAAAAAAAAAAACTTACTTTAAATACCAAAGCTTGAGAGCGGTCATACGCATCCAACACGAAGCAGCAAACAAGACCTGAGGCAATTTTATGAAGTGCATTATGGGTAACGCCTAGCTCAGGAGTTTGGAAGGTGCAAGCTGAAATAAATGGGCAAGTCTGTTCCAAGGCCCAGAACAGATTCCACAGTCCAAGATTATGTGAAGATTGACTTCAGATGTGGTAGTTATGCCTAAAGATAAAACAGACCTGGAATATCCAACTGCCTTCAGACTAAAGAATGGCTACCAAGACTGTCAAGTGTTAATGGCTCACCTAGAAAAGCATGCATTACAAGCTGTGCACCCAACTCATCCAGGATATAAGGAATGGTCATAAAAAGTCAGTAAAAGATTGTATAACATGTTTGGAACTGGGAGAAAAACTGCAAAAGGCAGCTGGAGCAATGGTGTTTCACATTAACTACTTTGAGATGCTAGGACGGCCTTTTATGACAATGGAATGAGGAGACAGCATTACAACCACATGTCAGCTAGTGAAGGGTTGCCAGAACAAGAACGATCACAGCAGGGTAAACAAGGCAGGGATGTTCAAGTTGGGCTGTCATGAAAGACTGCCAAGAGGCATTGGGGGTGATAAGGAAGCATAGTGCATAAGCAGTGTGCAGATAAATGTATACCTCTAACCAATATGTAGACATTTATGAGCAAGTTAACTGCAGTAGTGCTCTGATCACAACAGACTAATAGTCTCAGCCTGGGAGATGCAAACACATGTTACTAGAAGTGGAGCTACTAAAAGACCAATGTAAAGTCTGTTTTACATTAAAGTGTCCTTACTTTTCAACTGCAACACTATCTGAAGATAAAGATTTAGTAGTGGAATAAGTCTGAATGACTTAACTCGCAGCCACCTAACGATCAGGAGCATAAACAGACGTAAGTTGAGAATTATGATACAGAACAAGGTACTTAAGCATACTAGAACTTCCCTGCAGGACAGTTGAGAGATGCTGGACATGTTTCTTTGGTGTGGGACAAGTTAACTGAGATGGCAAATTCCAGAATTTCCGAGGTGTGCTGCTCCAAACTTAAAAATTCAGTTGAGGGAGGGACCTCAGGCTCAGATAGGCAAAAATGGCAAAAGGCATTGGGGAAACGGGAAAAAACACTTTGGTGGATTAGATGACAGCATGACATCTAATATGGGGTACAGAGGTTTTGCTAGAATGGAAGCCCTTTAGGACAGCAGAAGAGTGGCCAAAGCAAACAGGACCTAGTGTTTCAAGAAAATGGAAGCAGGCTGTATAGAAAACATGGGGTTATGTAAAGTTCCTGAAGAAGAGAGCATGGTGCAACTTAAATGGAGTTTGAATAGTCTAAAGAAAAGGCAACGGTCAAGAAGTAGGGTAACAAGGACAACAGATGGAACATGGATTTGGAAGGAGACGCTGAAAATAGTTATGTGAAAAAAATGAGGGAAAATGCTGCAATGTGAAAAGTATAAAAATGCAAAAAAGATCAGACCACCAATGATCTGCATACCCCTAGAAAAGACTGAGCCATAACAGAGGAAAGAAATGTGATTTAGGGAAAACAATCAATTTCTGGCTGGTGTGGATAGAAGTTCAACTGTGAACAGAAAAGAGCTGTACTGAAAGAGGGTAGTGCAAAAACGGTGGATCCAGACATTTGGGATTGCTACAAGACAGACTAGAACTGATGCAATCTATGAACTGAAGTGAGACTACAACATAAAGTAAAGAAACAAGACTACACTGAAATTGGTCAACAGGTTTAAGGACTGGATGAAGAACCAAGACAGAATGTGAAAACAGTTTAATGCAGCTGGTATTTCAACTCAAGTTGATGATTCTTTTTAGGGAGGGGCTAAAGAAATTAAGTAGGTCTCAAGAAAAAAACAGAAATCAACATCATACAAGGGAGATAAAACAGAAATCAACACCATACGAGGGAGATATATGGTACATACCCCAAAGAGCTGGTAACCATTAAAAGTGTGTCCACTTACTTCCATACATTAGTTTGACTTGATATAGAAATGGCATAAGTTAGTTTTATGCATATTTGATGCAAATTTAAGAAAAAAAACCTATGCAATATTTATCTCAGTGGTAGGAAATGAACTATAAAAATTACAGCAGCCATCAAAACAGACTGCACAAAAAGGTCTGGAATCTAGGCCCTCCTTATATCAAGCTTACAACTTTCCAAGCCTTGTGGAAAAGTTGGATGGAGAATGCCTGCTTCAGTACTAATGGTGGGAGAGCATCTACAATTATAATATGGGCCTGTTCCAAGAGCTATGAAGAAACCTGCTCTACATGAAGGGCCCTATCGGTGGGTTGGGGCACAGCCTGAAGCTTATAAAAGGTTTTTAATATTATATTAGCATAATACTGTTATTAGGAATATATTAAAGTTTGGATGTATATGTGGAGGAAACAATGTTTTGAAAACATGTATGATATGTATGGACGCAAAGTACTTCTACAAATGTTTTGGCTTTGTTTTTTTCTTCCCTGGTGTTTTCTTTTTTGGAATAATGACGATTTTTATATGGAAGCATTTTGTGTAGATATTGTATATAGTTTTGATAGTAATAGTAGTGAATTATGTGCATGATTTTATTGTATTTGGAAAATATATATCAATAAAAATTTATTATGGAAAAAAAAAAAAAGAAAGAAATATGCCCTCCCTAGCAACAGCCTTGCATTACAGTCAGGAATGACTGTTTGGGTGAGAGTAATAGCACCAGAAGGTGCAAGACTGTTTAAACTCTTTAAACTCTACACAAGATTTTCGTGAGCTCAAGGGTACTTCTCCGCCAGACCAGTAAGCAGAAGCTGGAGCCCATGTCCCTCACAAAGATGCTACAACAGTAGTAAACTGACAGCTCCAACCTCTGAACCTAGGCAAGTACAGTTATGCCTACTTACCATACATGTGGATATTAGAGTATCTTTACTGCTGCAGTAACTACTGCTTGGGACTTCCTGCAGCAGAAAACCTTGGCAGGCCTGAATACTAGAGATGTGCCATCTTCTGGACAGGCACCCTCCCCCTGAAGACAGGGTAGAAGGGTAGTCTGCAGGCACCATTTTCTCAAATCTTTATAGATCTCACAGGACTGGAGGCATGCACAACTAGCCCTAGCCCCAAGCCAGGAGTACAATCCTTCCACTGTTCCCAACAGAGTTGGACACCTGAAGGGGATACCTAAATATGGAAAGAATTTTAAAGTGAGGGATATAGAGAGTTTACACCAACTGAAAGCTACGACAAGAGGGGAAGGAGGGAAACTGTACTGCAAAACATTAACATCTACATTTATGGTGTAGTATGCTCACTGTTTCACTGAAGTAATAACCGGGAGGATTTCAAAAGCTGTAAGGAAGGGTGGCTGGAAGACTGCTTTCAAGCGGATGAAACAGCCCAAGCAGGCCTACCCGAAGAGTGCCTGACTGGGTGCACCAAAATGGGTCTCCTCCATCTGCCATCATCTGGTTCCCTAACAGACTTCAGAAAGGGACTCCTTTGCTATGGAAGCAAGCTTCTTCACAATAGTTTTTGATGCAGTGGAGAAGCTATCTTGAAATTCTGAAGGGGAGTGTGCCAACACAACAGATTACTTAGAAATTAGTCTCTTCCTCATGCAAAACTGCGCCATTAGAATGCAGAAAGCCATGTAACCCACATTTCTCAGGCCACCATCTCCAGCAGAGTTCATTTTCTGAAACAGTGTTAGAAAAACTTTTGTCCTAAGAAATGCCCTTTGTTTCTCTGTCCAGCAGAGCTCCAAACATAAGTCATTTTGGGAGAGACTGACTAAACCCAGGTTTGAAAGCAGGTCATGGTCAGGTGAAGAAAAGTTTCCAGCTCCTTCACAGAATTTGCCTGGATCAGGCAACCGTCTAGGTGAAGGTAACATCTGCACACTTTTGGGGTCCTTACAAAAAGTAGCCTGGGAGCAGTAGATAAGCAAAAGGGCAATGCACAGAACTGAAAAATTCTCACCTGCCCAGAAATGGGGCTACCTCCTATTTCCTTTGCTACGATTATGTTCAGGCAAGCATCTTAGATCCAAGGGGTAAACATACCAGCTTCTGCTAAGTAAGAGACCACTAAAAACATGCTTAAGTCTTGACAGGTCAAGAACCGTCTCCAGGTTCATTATCTTGGCAGTAAGAATAGAGTTAGTAGCACTATGTCCCTATTTCTTTTTGAGGGACTGGTTCTAAGGAGCATGGTTTCTGAAGAAACTTTACTTACCATCAGAGTTCCCCTGAGCTACTTATGTCAGAGTTCCCCTGAGCTGCCCTTTGGGAACAGAAGGGATATCTGCAGGAATTAGTACGGAAGAGGACTGCAAACTGTACCCTGTACTTAAGGCATGAATGACCCAACTGCCCTGGGTTATGTTTTTCCACCTATTTAGTTGGAGAGAAAGCCTGAATATGAGCTTTGCTGGAGGAAGAGTTGTTCGGGTTGGTTTAGGAAGTTGGTGGCAGACAGGGAGGTACTTTGCTGAGTCATACCTGCTCACTGCTGAATCCACTGGGGTGGGGACTGCAAGGCCTAGAATTTTTTTTTTTATCTTGCTGCCTTTCTTTGCCCCCCCCCCCCATGGACTAGGACTTTGCAGGGTAAGTCTTACTAAACCTCAGGGCTGAAATTCCTTGACAGATTGTATGGTTTTAGTCTAATTTAAATATAGCTTGAGCCTTGGGTCCAAAACAAAATTTTGCCAAGCGGAGCATCCCGAATTTCTGATTCAGCATGACCAGAAGAATTTGACCTCAAGATAACTAGGATGTCCTTGTCCAACAGCTGTACGTGCACAAGATACAAGCCAAATGCCTATTTGGAGTTTTTGTGTCTAAGGGATTCCTTCCACCTCCAAAAAAAAAAAGAGTGCTTCGATCTCAAAACCTCATCCAAGAATGAAGTTGTGGGCAACAGCACTGTGGTGAGAGGCTTCAGAAGACAGTCGGGATGTCAAAAGAATTAGTGACAGACTCTTTGCAATCAGATTAGTGTAATCATAGGGCAGTATCAGTCTCGGGCTATACCCCCAGCAGGACTGCGACAGAAAAGATTGAATTCGGACAACAGTTGCAGAACCTGCTAGATAAAAGCAAACTGGCATTGATAATGCGTGATCTGAATGCACATAATGGGACAGAGAATAGAATAAGAGGAGTGCTTGGGTCCACATGGGTGGGGCAGCAGGAATAAAGGAGATGCCTTTCTAGACGTCTATCTGGCAAAAGGCTTGATGGTGCAAACATGATTCAGTAAGATGCAAAGTCATCTCCACTGAAGCAGTCTGCCCACAGCACAAACCACTGGTTGCCACAATTGGTTGCAAGCAGTGGTGTTTAGGTCAATGAAGACCAGGCTTAAGATCTGGAAGCTGAATGGAGAGAAAGCAGAAGTTCAAGGAATAAATCGAAGCTCCAGCACCTCAACAGGAGGAAACAGATGGAGTTGAATTGCTGTGCCTCAAAACAGCGTGTGTGAGGACTACAAAACAGATATGTGGCTGACCCAGATATGGAAAATAAGGTGCATAAGGAAAGCTGGAGGTGGATTAAGTCCAGAAAATTATCAAAAGAAAGGAGTTCAGAAAAAGTGGGACAGAAGATAGACCAGGCCAAGAAGGAATACTGGCTGGCTAAGAGAGGCTAAGGTAGCAATTGCAACAAGGCAGAAGCAATCTACCAGTGTCTAGAAAGTGACTCTGTAGATGGCACAAAAACTAATCAGTTTGCAAGGCACAGGCAAAAAAGATAAGGCACTCTTCATAAGGGATGCCAACAACAACCTGTTCACCAGTCCACAGCAAAAAAGGCAGATGGAATGAGTATTTCCAGCAGAGTCTGACTGAAGAAAACCACACAGAAGCTGTGCTACCCCCCCAGACATAGCCTACGATGAGAGAAGAGAAGGCCACCACAGTAGTAGTAAGAACAGAACCAAGGAAAATGAAGTCAGGGAAAGCAGCAAACGCAGTTAAGGTTACAGCAGATATGAAGATGTTGAGTGAGATAGGGAAGAAACAGCTCCTGAGGGTACTCACAGCAGTATGGAGAAACATCCTAGATGACTGGAAAATAAGCATACTAGTGCCAGTGTACAAAAACAAAGTGGACATTTACAACTGTGGTCAGTACGGAGGTATCAGACTACTGGTTCTTTGCATTAAAGTTCTGGAAAGGGTGACAACTTAATATGCAGAGTAATAGAAAATAAGACAGGAGATGAACAATTCAGATCAAAATGCAGCACAAATGACCCAATGTTTGCAGACAGAGAAGTTAGAAACGAGGAAGAGTCCAAATGGGTATTCCTAGACTTGGAGGAAGCATATGAAAGGTCCTAGGAAACTGATCTGGGTGGGGGTTCGAAGTCTGAAAACATTGGCAAAATTAGTGCAAGCTACATACAAGGACCCAGTGACCAGAGTATGAATAGTGGGAGTGGGTGTGCATCAGGGATCAGCTTTGAGCTCACTGCTGTTCATACTGGTGATGGACAGCATTAGCAAGGGACATAAAAACTGCTGTATGCAGATGATGTGGCATTACAGCACTAAGAATGAACGCTGGCAAACGATAGGGGAATGGAATCAAAACTGCAGGCACATGGGATGAAACAGAGTACAGATAAAACAGTTGTAATGGCAGCAAATGGGAGAAATCAGAAGATGAGAGTGGAGATGCAAGGGAAAACAGTGGAACAGGTTGACAAGCATCTGGGAAGGCTGTCTGCGAAGGGAAATCTGAATGAGGAGGTTAGAGCTAGAATTAGAGGGGCTGCAACTAACTGGTACAGAGTGTCAGGGGTAGTGTATGACAGAAGACAAACAAGCTGAATAGTAAGGTGTACAAAACAGTGATGTAACCATTACAACTGCATGGTACAGAAAAACCTGGGCAGTAAAGGCAAAGTAGTTGAAAAAGCTAGAAGTGATGGAAATGAAGTGCCTGACATTGAATGGTAGGATGCACACTGTGGGACAAACAGAAATGAGGGCATAAGAGAAGTCAAAGTAGCTCAGATTGCAAAAAAGATCAGAGAATAGATTACAGCGGTTCGGGCATATGTGCAATCTGGTGAAGATGATTTGGGACACACAGGAAGGAGGCAAGAGGAAATGAGTGTGTCCAGCAAAGAGGTGGATGGATTGTGTGAGAAAACCTGTGACAATCAGGTGTGTGTGTAGAAGATGGCAGGACAGTGGCATTGAAGAGATATGTGGAGAACATTAACACCCACCCTCATGTAGACAAAATGGGTGCTGATGATACAATCAGGAAGAGACTCCTCATTAGGAAGAGAATCTCCTCAAGCAAGCATGTCTGCTAACAGACCCTGAATGCAGCTGCTCAACTTGACACTTCCAAAGTGCCACAATGTAAAGAATGTTTTGCAACATGAGGAAAGTATAGTTATATACACTTACCATAAATGTAGGTATTTGAGTGTATTCACTGTTGCAGTCATCACATTTAGGTTATCCCTGCTAGGGTAGCCCTCGGCTGGCCTGAATACCAGAGGCTTAGTATTTCTGCATCGGCTGCTGCTGCTTCAGGACTGAGGTCAGGTAGTCAGTAGTATAAAGGCAGCTAACGCCATTACATCAGTTTTTCTTGCCCTAACCTGTCAGGAGCCTCCAAGTAGGAGCCAGGTTCTGGAGAACCCCACCAGTAGAAAGTAAATACCAATGTGTCCTTTTGTAAGTAAAGAAGAAAAAAGGGGGATGGAGAGAGAGAAACCAGGACTGCAACACTGAATACACTAACATCTACATTTATGGTAAGTGTACAAAAAGTACAGTTTTGTACCTACCATAAATGTAGATGTTCGAAGATCCACAATGCTGCAGTCCTTACTTATGGGTAGTCAGCTGTCCTAGTATTAGGCTGACGTCGGTCATGGGCGCCTAGATCTGACATCAGAGCGTCAGGGTATAAAAGCGCATGACTGACGTCATATCCTCAGTCTTTTCTTGCCCCAGATGTCAGAAGGCCAAACAAGAAAGGCCACAGCCAAAAACAGAATACCTCCCAAAAACAAGCCCAACAACAACCATCACCTAAAGCATAGCACCATGTCAAACTACAGAGGGGAAGGAGGGAGGGTTGGACTGCAGCAATGTGGATCTTCGAACATCTACATTTATGGTAGGTACAAAACTGTACTATGTTCTTCATCTCACATTGCTGCAGTCCTTACTTATGGGTAGAATCCCAAAGCAACGGGAAAGGGAGGTTGGTAAAAATCAGAGCATTAGGGGCTGCTAAAATGCCCTGTAAAATTGCAGTGGCAAATCCAGCCCTAGACTTAGAATAAAGAGGAAGGTGGTAATGTTTAGAAAAAGTATGCACTGAACTCCAAGTAGCTGCCTCCAAAATGTCTTTGTAGCTACCCCCCTTAGAAAGGCCGTAGAAGTAGCAGTAGCCCTAGTATAATGAGGCCTGATTCCAGCAGGAATCTCCTTACCATGATGGGAATAACAGAAAGAAATACAAAACCCAATCCATTTAGAAATAGTTTGTTTTGAAACAGGTTTACCCTGTGAACCCAAAGCAAAAGAAACAAACAACTGCTGAGACTGTCTGAACTCCTTGGTTCTGCTCAAATAATAGCAACTGTCTGTGAATATCCAAAGTATGCAAAATTTTCTCCCCTTTATTTTGGGGTTTGCATAAAAGTAGGCAAATGAATAGTTTGGTTTAAGGCCACACTAGAAACCACTTTAGGCATAAAGGAAGGATTAGTGCAAAGATACCCTATCCTTATGAAAAATCAGGAAAGGCTCCACTGCCATGAGGGCCTGTAATTCAGAAACCCTTCTAGAGGTAATGGCCAACAAAAAAGCAGTTTTCCATGATAAATACTTTAACTCGGCAGTAGCTGCAGGCTCAAAAGGTTGTAGAGTAAGTTTTTCCAACACAAAATTGAGATCCCAAGCAGGAGTAGGAGCTCTCGTGGGGTCTTATATTCTTTGCCCCTCTAAGAAACTGTTTAAACAAAGGATGAGAGAATAAAGGAGGGTCACAATCATAGTGAGCAGAAATGGCTGCAGCATGGACCTTTATCGAGGAGAAAGACAAACCCTTGTCCAATAACTCAGTAAGATATTGAAGAGCAACACTTAAATCAGGTTTGGAGACATCAAAGTCCTTTGCTTTGCTCCAAATAAAAAATCTCCTCCATTTATCAGAGTAAACTTTCCTGGTACTAGGCCTCCTGGCCTCCAAAATAACATTCAAAACTTGTTGTGGAAGCTGAGACCCTCCAGAGTCTAAAACAGAATATGCCAGGCTGTTAGATGCAGAGACTGAATCTTGACATTGAGGAAGTGATTGCCCTCTTGTGACAAAAGGTGCGGAATCAAAGGCAGAGGCCATGGAGGTTCTCGTACTAAACTCCGCAGTAGTGGGTACCAGTGTTGTCGAGGCCAATCCGGTGCTATCAAAATCATGGTTGGCTTGTCTTGTCTGGCCTTCAAAAGTACCTTGGGAAGAAGAGGCAGAGGTGGAAAGGCATATACATGCAGATTGCTCCAAATCAATGATAGAGCGTCCACCTTCCAAGCTGTGTGATGAAACATTTTTGTGCAAAACTTTGGCAACTGGCAATTTAGTGGAGAAGCGAACAGATCTATGTCTGGAGTTCCCCATAACACTGTCAACTTTTGAAATACATGAGGATCCAATTTCCACTCGTGAGGATCCACTATTTGTCTGCTCAACACATCTGCTAAGGAGTTCTGTGCTCCTGGAAGAAACCTTGCTTGAAGATTGAGGTGTAGATTGAGAGCAGTTTCCCACAAAATCATCGCTTGCCTGCAAAGAGGGTAAGAATGGGTTCCCCCTTGTTTGTTGATGTACCACATGACAGTAGTGTTGTCTGTTTGAATCAACACCTGCCCTGGGTGAAGTAAATCTTTGAAAGCCATCAATGCAAACTGGACTGCTAACATTTCCTTCAAGTTGATATGCAAATGTTGGAGTTTGACAGGCCACGTGTCTTGCACCCATTTTCCATTGAGGTGTGCACCCCAAGCCTTGTCCGAGGCATCTGTCCTTAGAATCTGACTCGCCTCTGGCCGGGTCACAGAGAGTCCCTTGTTTAGGTGACATTCCTGAGCCCACCACAAAAACTCCTTCTGAATGCAAGGTATTATCTGAATGACAGTGTCTAGATCTTGGCAGTGCTGTGTCCATACATTTTTGAGATACCATTGAAGCTTCCTCATATGCAATTTGGCATTGGGAAGCACCGGAATACAAGATGCCATGAACCCCAAGGCTTGAAGGACTGTCCTTGCAGTCAGCCTGGACCGTAGAGACATTTGATGGAAATAAAGAGAAAGGCTTCTTTGTTTGTCCGGGGTCAAAAAAGCCATCTGGGAAGCTGTATTCAGTCTCACACCCAGAAAGCACATGTCCTGAGAGGGTACTAGACTGGACTTTGTTTCGTTCACAGAATACCCTAGGCATCTTAACACTGCCATCACATACTGTAGATGATGATGAAGTTCGTCCTTTTCTTGTGCAATAATCAGGCAATCGTCCAAATAAGGATAAATCTGTATTCCTCTTAGCCTGAAAAAAGCTATGACTGGAGCCAGAACCTTTGTGAACACTCTGGGCGCAGTAGATAAGCCAAAGGGCAATGCAGAGAACTGATAATGTAAATTTCCAGCCAGCAGGTACCTCCTGCAACTGGGCCTGATAGGAACATGAAGGTAAGCCTCTTTGAGATCCAGAGTAACCATCCAGTGATCTTTTCCCAACAGAGGTAAAAGTTGTTGTAAAGTCAGCATCTTGAACTTTGGAATGTCCAGGTAAGTGTTGAGGATAGATAAATCCAAAATTGGTCTCCACGTGTTCCCTTTCTTTGGAACTAGAAACAGGCGAGAATAAAATCCCAGGCCCACTTCTGACAGAGGAACTGGCTGTATAGCTCCTATTTGAAGAAGTAAAGAAATTTGTTTGTGAGCCTCTATCCTTTGCTGAGGAGGGACGTCTGGGATGCCCTTGAAAGGAGGCATGGTATGGAAATAGAACTTGTAACCTCGGTTTATAATGTCCAATACCCATTTGTCCTGGGTGACTAAATGCCAATTCTGCTTGAAAAGAGCCAACTTTCCTCCCAAAGGAGCTGCCAGGCAAGAAGAATCTGGCAGCTGAAAATGCAGGTCATTGGGCCTGTTTACGAAAGGACTGGCCCCTGCCCTCACCAGCAGATTGAGCAGGCGAACTCCATTGTCTCGGCCTGAAGGTACTCTGAGCTCTGCCCCTACCACGCCTAGATCTACCCCTAGACTGAGAATCAGAAGGACGTCCACCCCTTAGTAGGCCAATTTCTACTAAACTTTGGAGGTTGTACCTGTAAAAAATCCTTAACAGTCTGCATAGACTTAGCCTTGTCTTCCATTTTCTTTAAGACTGACTCCACAGGAGGACCAAACAAAACTTCAGACTGTAAAGGGCATCCAGAATTCTAGACTTAACATGCTCAGACAAATTCTGATCCTTAAGCCAGGCGTGCCTGAATAACTGAACCAGTGGCAGCCACCCTAGAAGAAGCCTGTAAAGCATCAAAACCCCATTGCAGAGAGTGCTTTCCCACCTGTTCAGAAACATGCACTAAATCCTGCAATTCTTTACACTCTATGCCCTCTGCCAAAGCATCCACTTTAGATCTTAGCTGAGAAAGGAGGAAATTCTGATACTTCAACATATGAAACTGGCAGTTCAAAGCTCTCATTGCTAAAGTAGAAGAGGTATACACCTTCTTACCCCATCTATCCAAGGCCCTAGCTTCCTTATCCAGAGGAACCGGATTCTTAACAACAGAGGCTCTAACACCCTTAGGCCCCTGACTAATAGTTTCTGGGTCCGCCCTAGGACTCTTATAAAGATATTTATGAGCCTCAGGCACCCTGTAATACCTGTCCGGTTTAACTGGAGCAGGAGGCACAGAATCAGGATTAAGAGAAGCTTCCGAGAAAACATCTGAAACAACATCCAAAACCGGAGGTATAGCTAAGGGTCTATGCTGTGGTAAAAACAAGAACTCCGTAAGTCTCTTCCGTGAATCAGAGTAATCCTATCCTTCCCACTTAAAATGCTCCCTCATGGAATGTAGAGTTTCTGAAAATGAAAAATCCTCTGGAGAAGCAGAAGGAGTGGAATCCTCTGCATCAGAATCAGAATAAGGAGGGAAATCTTGAATGTCCTCAGCAGAAGACTCTGAATCATCTGAGGCCTGCTCCAAACATTCCAACTCTGGCTCCATCCTGGGCCTCTTATCCGGAGGGGGCATAGAACCTCTAATTAAAGTAATCAAATCCTCTGCCATTTTAAGCATGTGCTTTTTAGGCACAGACCCTGAAGAACCAGAACTGACACCAGAGGAAGGCAAAACAGACCTGCCCTTAGAAGGAGCCTTAGAAACAGTAACAGAAGGCCTAACCACCTTAGGCATAGAAGGGAGAATAGTAACCTGAGAGGCCCCTTCAGCCTGACCTGCCTCCTGAGAGGCCACATCATGTAAAATCAAAGTTTCCCCCTGGGACTCAACAGAAACTTCAGCCGGATCCACCTGTTCAGCTGTAGCTTCTAAAGAACCGGCGTCCGTAACAGGCGAATCATCCTGCCTAGGCTTTAAAGATTTGTCTTTGCGCTTCTTAGTAGAAGCAGCGTCGGAACATCCGACGGCATATTATAATTACACCTCTTGCCAAAGACTAACCTAGCGCAATCTAACCTCCGTTTTATAGTGCTTATTAAACCTAGCACAAAACCGACACCCAACTACCGTGCTCCGGTCCCAAACAAGGAATACAAAGCGAGTGGAAATCCCTATGCGGTATCTGTTTCCCACAAGAAATACAATTATTCACTTTTCTGACATCCGGTAAGTAACTGAGGCAAGAAAAACAAAAATATTCCAGCCAACTTGGTATCGGTCTGAAACTCCGAAAACGAAAAATTTCAGAACGCCGAACGGCACTTGCAACGCTGCTTCTGCATCGGACCATGCGGCAAAAAAGTCTGAGGATATGACGTCGGTCATGCGCTTTTATACCCTGACGCTCTGATGTCAGATCTAGGCGCCCATGACCGACATCAGCCTAATACTTTGGTATTCGGGCCGAGCGAGGACAGCGGACTACCCATAAGTAAGGACTGCAGCAATGTGAGATGAAGAACATCTGTACTGTTTTCTGTTTCACTGTTGCAGTCATCACATTTGGATTGATTCCCAAAGCTGAGGAAATGGGTTAAGGCAGTCAAGGAAACTTGGGGCTGGCTAGGATGCCCTGCAAGACTGCAGAGGCAAACCCTGCCATGGATTTGGAGGAGAGAGCCAGGTGGTAATGCTTGGTAAAAGTGTGAACAGATGTCCAGGTGGCAGCCTCCAGGATTTCCCTGATGGGGACGACTCTGAGGAAAGCTACTCTGGTGGAGTGAGTCCTGACCCCCTTGGGGGAGGCTTTCTGTGTTGCTTGTAGCAGAAATGGATGCAGTGTTCTATCCATTTGGAAATTGTTTGTTTGGAGATGGTTTTGCCTTCTGCCCATGTAGCAAAGTTAACCAGCAATTAAATAGTACAGTTTTGTACCTACCATAAATGTAGATGTTCGAGGATCCACATTGCTGCAGTCATAACCTGTGGGTAGTCCGCTGTCCTCGGTCGGCCCGAATACCAAAGAGTTAGGCTGGCATCGGTCATGGTCGCCCAGAGCTGACGTCAGTACGTAGTAGTAGTACTTAAGCGCATGACCAACGCCATATCTTCAGTCTTTCTTGCCCCAGATGTCAGAAGGCCTAACAAAGGAAAGGCCAGAGCCAAAATAATAAATACCCAACAACCACCAGTGATTAAATAATAAGTATCCCAAAGGAAACACAGCAACCACAAACTATAGAGGGGAAGGAGGGAGGGAAAATAGGACTGCAGCAATGTGGATCCTCGAACATCTACATTTATGGTAGGTACAAAACTGTACTATGTTCTTCATCTCACATTGCTGCAGTCATAACCTGTGGGTAGAATCCCAAAGCAAAGGAAAAGGGAGGCTGGCAAACTAAAAAGCATTAGGAGCTGCTAACATGCCCTGTAAAACTGCAGTGGCAAACCCAGCCCTAGACTTGGAATAAAGAGGGAGATGGTAATGCTTAGTAAAAGTGTGTACTGAACTCCAAGTAGCTGCCTCCAAAATATCCTTAGTAGCTACCCCCCTCAAAAAGGCAGTAGATGTGGCAGTAGCCCTAGTGGAATGAGGTCTGATCCCAGCAGGAACATTCTTCCCATGATGAGAACAACAGAAAGCAATACAATGACTAATCCACTTAGAAATAGTTTGCTTTGAAACAGCTTTCCCTTGTGAACCCAAAGCAAAAGAAATAAATAACTGTTGAGTCTGCCTGAACTCTTTAGTTCTGCTCAAATAGCGTAGCTGCCTGTGAATGTCCAAAGAATGTAAGACTTTTTCCCCCTTATTTTGGGGATCAGCATAAAAAGTAGGCAAATGAATAGACTGGTTCAAGGCCACATTAGAAATCACTTTAGGCATAAAAGTAGGGTTAGTACGCAGACACACCCTATCCTTATGGAATATCAGAAAGGGTTCTACTGCCATGAGTGCCTGCAATTCAGATACCCTCCTAGCAGAAGTAATGACCAACAAAAAAGCAGTCTTCCAAGACAAAAACTTCAACTCTGACGTAGCTACAGGTTCAAAAGGAGGTAAAGTAAGCTTCTCAAACACAAAATTGAGATCCCAGGAAGGAGTAGGAGCTCTACGTGGGGGTCTTATATTTTTTGCCCCTCTAAGAAATTGCTTAAACAGAGGGTGAGAAAATAAAGGAGGGTCACAATCATAGTGAGCAGAAATGGCTGCAGCATGAACCTTCACAGAGGAAAATGACAAACCATTGTCTAATAATTCAGTGAGGTACTGTAGTGTAAAACTCAAATTAGGTGTTGAGACATCAAAGCCCTTTGCTGTGCTCCAAAGAAAAAATCTCCTCCATTTATCAGCATAAACTTTTCTAGTACTAGGCCGCCTGGCTTCCAAAATGACATCTAAAACCTGTTGAGGAAGCTGAGATCCCCCAGTCTCTAAAACAGAATACGCCAGGCTGTTAGATGCAGGGACTGTACCCTGATATTGAGAAAATGATTGCTTGACTGGGATAACAAGTGAGGAATCTGTGGCAAAGGCCAAGGAGGCTCCTGAAATAAACTCCTCAGCAGAGGATACCAATGCTGACGTGGCCAATCTGGTGCTATTAGAATCATGCAAGGCTTGTCCCTCCTGACTTTCAAGAGTACCTTGGGAAGAAGAGGCAGAGGGGGGAAAGCATAGACGTGAAGGTTGTTCCAACTGAAAGATAGAGCATCCACTTTCCAAGCTTTTGGGTGAAACATCTTTGTGCAAAATTTTGGCAGTTGGAAATTTAGTGGAGAAGCGAACAGATCTATGTCTGGAGTTCCCCAAGCCACGGTCAACTGTTGGAATACCTGAGGATCCAATTTCCACTCGTGGGGATCCACAATTTGTCTGCTCAATACATCTGCTAGGGAGTTCTGTGCTCCTGGCAGAAACCTTGCTTGAAGATTGATGTGCAAACTCAGAGCAGTCTCCCACAATATCATTGCTTGTCTGCAAAGAGGGTAAGAATGGGTTCCCCCCTGCTTGTTGATGTACCACATGACAGTTGTGTTGTCTGTTCGAATCAACACCTGTCCCGGCTGAAGTAGGTCCTTGAAGGCCATCAAGGCAAATTGGACTGCTAACATCTCTTTCATGTTGATATGCAAATGTAGTAGTCTGGGAGGCCACGTGTCTTGAATCCATTTCCCATTGAAGTGTGCTCCCCAAGCCAAGTCCGAGGCATCCGTCGTTAAGATCTGACTCGCCTCTGGTCGGGTCACAAAGTCCCCTGTTTAGGTGACATTCCTGAGCCCACCACAAGAATTCCTTCTGGATGCAAGGTATTATCCGAATGACAGTGTCCAAATCGTGGCAGTGTTGAGTCCATACACTTTTGAGATACCATTGTAGCTTCCTCATATGCAATTTGGCATTGGGAAGTACTAGAATGCAAGATGCCATGAACCCCAAGGCTTGAAGGACTGTCCTTGCAGTCAGCCTGGACAGTACTGATAACTGCTGGAAGTATAGATGAAGAGTTCTTTGTTTGTCCGGGGTCAGAAATGCCATCTGAGAAGCTGTATTCAGTCTCACACCCAGAAAGCACATGTCCTGAGAGGGCACTAGACTGGACTTTATTTCGTTCACAGAATACCCTAGGCACCTTAAAACTGCCATTACATACTGTAGATGTTGTAGTAACTTGTCTTTGTCTTGAGCCAGAATCAGGCAATCGTCCAGATAAGGATAAATTTGTATTCTCCTCTGTCTGAAGAAAGCAATTACAGGAGCCAGAACTTTTGTGAACACTCTGGGCGCAGTAGATAAACCAAAGGGCAATGCAGAGAACTGATAATGAGAAGTACCAGCCCGAAATCTCAGGAAATTCCTGCAGCTGGGCCTGATAGGAATGTGAAGATAGGCCTCTGAGATCCAGGGTCACCATCCAGTGATCTTTGCCTAGCATAGGCAGAAGTTGTTGTAATGTTAGCATCTTGAATTTTGGAATGTCTAGGTAGGTATTGAGAATGGACAAATCCAGAATTGGCCTCCAAGTGTTTCCTTTCTTTGGAACTAGGAATAGACGGGAATAAAATCCTAGGCCTACTTCTGACGGAGGTACCACCTGGATTGCCCCCATCTGCAAAAGCAAGGAAATTTGCTCCTGAGCCTCCAGCCTTTGCAGAGGAGGCACATCCGGCATGCCTTTGAAAGGAGGAAGACTGTGAAAATAAAATTTGTAACCTTGATTTATTATTTCCAACACCGATTTGTCCTGGGTGACCAAATGCCAGTTTTGTTTGAATAGTCCCAACTTTCCTCCTAGAGGAGCTGCCAGAAAAGAAGGGTCTGGCAGCTGAAGATACAGGTCATTGGGTCTGTTTACGAAAAGGCTGACCCCTGCCCTCACCAGAAGACTGTGCAGGAGAACTCCAAGTCCTAGGTCTGAAAGAACCCTGAGCGTGAGCCCTGCCTCTACCACGTCTAGACCTGCCCCTAGACTGATAATCCGAAGAAGGGTAGGACCATCCTCTAGCGGGCCAATTTCTACTAAACTTAGGGGGCTGCACCTGCAAAAAATCCTTGACCATCTGCATAGACTTAGCCTCATCTTCCATCTTTTTCAAAACTGACTCCACAGGAGAACCAAAAAGAACTTCAGATTGAAGAGGAGCATCCAAAATCCGAGCTTTAACATGCTCTGACAAATTTTGATCCTTAAGCCAGGCATGTCTACGAATAACTGAACCTGTAGCAGCCACCCTGGATGAAGCCTGAAGAGCATCGAAACCACACTGCAAAGAATGTTTGCCAACTTGATCTGATGCATGAACCAACTCCTGCAATTCCTTACACTCTATACCCTCAGATAAAGCATCCACCTTAGATTTCAATTGGCCTAACAAAAAGTTCTGATACTTCAGCATATGAAATTGGCAATTTAAAGCCCTCATAGCTAATGTAGAGGAGGTGTACACTTTTTTCCCCCACCTATCCAACGCTCTAGAATCTTTATCCAAAGGAACTGGATTCTTAACCACAGAAGCCCTGACACCCTTCGGCCCTTGAATAATAGTTTCCGGGTCAGCTCTAGGACTCTTGTACAAGTATTTATGTGCTTCTGGAACTCTGTAATATCTGTCTGGCTTGACAGGGGCAGGGGGTAAAGAATCAGGATTAAGGGAAGCTTCAGAAAAAACATCCTGAACAACATCTAAGACAGGGGGAATAGCCAAGGGCCTATGTTGTGGTAAAAACAAAAATTCCCTAAGCCTTTTTCGAGAATCTGAAAAGTCCTGGCCTTCCCACTTAAAATGTTCCCTCATGGAATGCAAAGTTTCAGAAAAGGAAAAATCCTCTGGAGGAGAAGCAGAAGGACAGGAATCCTCTGCATCCAAATCTGAATAGGGAGGGAAATCCTGAATATCTTCAGCTGAGGACTTAGAGTAGTCGGAGGAATGCTCCATTCCCTCTAAATCTGCCTCCACCCTAGGCCTCTTCTCTGGGGGGGGCATAGAACCCTTGATCAAAGTAATCAAGTCCTCTGCCATTTTCAACATATGTTTTTTAGGAACAGGGGCTGAAGAGCTAGGACTATGGCCAGGGCCAGCAAGACAAGGTTTAGCCTTAGCATGGCCTTTAGCCACTGAGGTAGAAGGCCTAATAACCTTTTGTAAGGATGGAACTACAGATACCTGAGAAGCACCCTCAGACTGGCCTAACTCCTGAGAGGCCAACTCCTGCAAAAGTAAAGGTTCCCCCTGGGATTCAGCCGAAGCCTCGGCAAAATCCACAGTTTCAACCGGAGGTTCCATAGAACCGGCGTCCGCAACGGACGACTCATCCGGTTTAGACCTCAAGGATTTATCTTTACGTTTTTTAGCGGTAGCGGGCGTCGGAGGATCCGACGGCATGTTATAGTTACACCGTTTACCGAAAACAAGCCTGGCACAGTCTAATCTTCGTTTAATGGTGCGCTTATTAAATCTAGCACAAAAGCGACACCCGACTACGTCGTGTTCAGGCCCCAAGCAAGGAATAGAGAGAGAGTGATAGTCCCTATGAGGTATCTGTTTCCCACAAGAAATACAATTATTAACTTTTTCTGACATCCGGATAACTGAGGCAAGAAAAAACAAAAATTTCCCCAACGGGGTACTTAGCCCAACTTGGTCTTCGGTCTGAAACTCGAAAAATGAAAATTTCAGAACGCCGAACGGACCACGCGGCAAGAAAGACTGAAGATATGGCGTCGGTCATGCGCTTAAGTACTACTACGTACTGACGTCAGCTCTGGGCGACCATGACCGACGCCAGCCTAACTCTTTGATATTCGGGCCGACCGAGGACAGCGGACTACCCACAGGTTATGACTGCAGCAATGTGAGATGAAGAACATCAGACTTTATGAAGGATGTAGTCCTGTCTAGATAGAATCTGAGCTGTCTCTGCGCATCTAGAGAGTGCAGGATCCTTTCCCCCTTATTTCGAGGATTAGGAAAAAGGTGGGCAAATGAATGGATTGGTTGAGAGCCACACTGGACACCACCTTGGGCATGAAGAATGGGTTAGTCCCGAGGGATACCCTGTCAGCATGGAAGATGAAGGGTTCAAGAGCCATAAGTGCTTACAGCTCAGACTCTTCTGGCTGAAGTGATGGCCAGAAGGAAAGCGGTCTTCCAGGAGAGAAATGTTAGCTCTGCAGAAGAAGCTGATTTGAAGGGGGGCAGGGTAAGCTTTTCCAGCACAAAGTTAAGGTCCCAAGCTGGGGTTGGTGCTCTTCTGGGTGGCCCAAGTTGCTAGCCCCCATTAGGAACGGTTTGATCAAGGGGTGTGAGAAAAGGGTCCGCTCAGTGGGAAAATGAGCAGAGATAGCAGATACATGAATTTTAATAGAGGAGAGAGAGACCACTGTGTAGTAGGTCAGCTAAGTAATCCAGGATGACAGGGAGAGGGGACTGTGCCGTATTGGCTCCCTTAGCCTGAATCCAGGTGCAGAACCTTTTCCATTTGTCAGCATAAGACTTAATAGTGTTGGGGTGTCTGACCTTATGTACAACATCTAGAACCTGTTTACGGAGGTTGGCAGATTGATCGGGGGTTAGGGAATAAGCCAAGCTGCCAAACTGTCTGTAATTGAGGATGCATGAATCCCCTTTCCCTCTGAGTCAGGAGGGTTGGAATTGAGGAAGATGCCATGGGGGCAGTGGGAATGGGTTACGCAGCAAGAGGCATCACTGCTGGTGTGGGCAGTCTGGAGCTACAGAACTGTCCTTGGTTTTTCCTCCTTTATTTTGAGCAGTACGCTGGGGATGAGAGGTAGTGGAGGAAAGGCATAGACGGATAGTATTAACACAGGGGAAGGACAGGGCATCCGCTTTCCAAGCTATGCAGTGATGTTCCCTGGTGCAAAATTAGCTGAGCTGATTAGTGCGGGAGGCAAAGAGGTCGACCTTCAGGGTGCCCCATTTCTGAGTTATTAGGGTGAAGGTTCTTCTGTTGAGCTGCCACTCATGTGGGTCCAGAAGATTTCTGCTCAATTGGTCTGCCAGAGAGTTGATAGAACCTGGTAACAATTGTGCTAACAGCTGGAGTTGCATGGCAGAGGCTGTGTGCCAAAGGGTCATGGTCAGCCTGCATACAGGGTAGGAGTGAGTCCCTCCCTGCTTGTTGATATATCACATCACAGTGGTGATGTCTGTTTTGATCAGGAGAGCCCCTTGGGAGAGAAGGTGCTTGAAAGCTATTAAGGCATGCTGGACAGCCATCATCTTTGTCCCTGATGTGCAGAGGGATTTGATGTGGGCTCCATTGGCCCCTGTATGCATCTGCTGTCCAGGTGTGCACCACAGGCATAATCTGATGAGTCTGTAGTGAGGGTATGGGCGGCAGGGGGTGGTGAGAAAGGCAGTCCCTTGTGGCAGCATGCTGTTGCCCACCAAAGAAAATCTTTTCCAAGGCAAGGAATTAAGAGTCTTCAGGTCTTGAGAGAGTTGACACCAAAGGCTTTTTAGGTACCACGAAGTTTCCTCATATGCAGCCAGGCATATGGAATGAGTAGTATGCAAGATGCCATGAACCCCAGAGCTTGCAGGATCTTCCTTGCATATAGCTGGAGTCTGGTGGCTAGTTGACAGAAGTAGGCTGTCAGGAAATTTTGCTTTTCTGGTTAAGGAATTCCATCTGGGATGCTGTGTCCAGGCTTGCTCCCAGGAACATAATCCTTTGGGTGGGCACCTGTTTGGATTTCTTTTCATTGTGTACCCCAGGGAGGTTAGTAGGGACTTTACAAAGGTCAGGTGCTTGAGCAGCTTTTCCTCGCTGTCTGCCTGAATTAGACAGTCTAAGTATGGGGAAATCTGGATATTCCTTTGTCTGCAAAAGGCAATGGCCAGACACTTTGTCAAAACTCAGGGAGCAGTAAATATGCCAAAGGGAAGTGCAGAGTACTGAAAGTGCTGAGATCCTGCCCTTTAACAGAGATATTTCCTGCATGATTCCCTGACAGGAATATGGAGGTAGGCCTCTTAGATCTAGGGTGACTAGCCAAGCATCATTGGAGAGCATGGGTAGCAGCTGCTGGAGGGTGAGCATCTTGAATTTTGGGATCACCAGGAAGGTGCCCTCTTTTCCTGGGTACCAGAAAAAGTCTTGAGTAGAAACCTTGGCGCCTCTGTTCTGCAGGAATGTGCTCTATTGCCCTCAGAGAGCAGGGAAAGGACTTGCTTTTGCGCCTCTGCCCACTGGCTTGGAAGTAGATCTGGGAACCCTTTTGGGGTAGGAAGGGTGTGGAAAGAAAATTTGTATCCCTGGGACACTGCTGAGAACCCAGCGGTCGTTGGTAATGGTGGCCCAGGTGCCTGCATGAAAGGAGAGTTTTCCTCCTAGGGGTAAGTGAAGGTAGGCAGAGGGAGGGGGTTGGGGAGGTGAGTCATTGTGAGGTCTTACCATAAGGGGGTGGCTTAGAACTCCCTGGTTTTGAAGTACAGGTAGTCCATTGCTTAGATCTCTGCATTCCCTGTTGCTTGGCTGCTGTCGGGGGGGGGGGGGGTCTGGGCTGGACTGGCTTAGCAGGAGCAGGAAATGACCAGTGCTTGGTGGGACAATGCCTGCTGAACCTGGGTGGCTGGACCTGTAAGACATCCTTAACTGTCTGCATAGATTTTGCTTTTTCTTCAACTTTTTTTAAGACCTCTTCTGCCTTAGTGCCAAATAAGTTGTCTCTGTGCAAGGGGCATCCAACAATTTAGATATGACATGGTGTGGCAAGGGCTGTTCCTTAAGCCATGCATGCCTTCTAATGACAGACTGCTGCCCTGCAAGAAGCTTCTAGGGCATCAAAACCACAGTGCAATATGTGTTTAGTTACTTAACTTGCAGAATGCATTAACTCTTGTAACTCTTTAGATTCTGCACAAGCAGGAAAGGAAGACATTTTTTGTTTGAGGAGTTCCACGGTATGTTGCTGAAATTTTAGCATATGGAATTGACAATTTAGTGCCCTGATAGCAAGAGTAGCTGAAGTGTATACTTTTTTTTACCCCATCTGTCTAGTGCTCGGGAATCCCTATCTGAGGGGGTGGAATTCTTAGCAGAAGTTGCTTTAATCCCTTTAGGCCTTTGAGAAATTACCTCGGGGTCAGCAGTAGGATTTTTAAAAGAATTTGTGCGAGTCAGGGACTCTATAGTACCCGTCTGGTTTTCGGGGTGCAGGATGGAGGGTGTCAGGAGTCGAGCTGGATTCCAGAAAAACATCCTCCACAACATCCAGGACTGGGGGGATGGGCCAAGGGTCTGTGCTGTGGAAGATCTAAGAATTCCCAGAGTCTCTTTTTAGACTGAGGGTAGTCCTGACTCTCCCACTGGAAATGCTCCCTTAAGGTATGAAGGGTTTCCCCAAAGGAAAAGTCCTCTGGAGGATCCACTGGGGAGAGGCAGAAGGGATGGAATCCTCTGCATCAGATTCCTCATAAGTAGAGAGGGGTTGCAGGTCTTCATATTCAGATACATCAGAGTCATCAGACTCTTGTTCAGACAAAGCTACAGGGGACAGATCTTTTTTCCTTTTGGAGGTGGTAGCTTGGCTTGCCCTGATCAGCATGATAAGGTCTTCTGCCATTTTAAGCACTTGAGACTGAGGCAAGGAAGCAGGTGCCTGAGATTGAGTCGTTGGTTTCTTGGGAGTGGTTCATACCCTGGGCCTAAGAAACTTGGTAGCTTTCAAAAGAACGGTAGTTGCGAAAGAAGGCATCTGTTTATGTCGAGAATCGGTAGTGCACAGGACCTCGGAAGCATTTGCCTGCTCAGTGGCTCAGGTCTTATCCAAGTTAGAGGCGACCGCAGGATCCTTAGTTGAAGAGTTTTGCGACATACCAGACTCCAAAAGGGTTTTGGTAGTGGCCTGCGAATCCACAGAAATGGGCATCAGGGGCTGCGAAAGCTTAACGGAAGCGTCGTTGGTAGGCTTAGACCTGTGCGGTCTGTCTGTATCTTTACGTTTTTTCAGAAGATCTGCTGACGGATGGCTTACCAAAGATATAACTGAGTTAGAGGACTGTATGCGAAAATATCTAGCTACAATAAGGGCCCGACGACGGATAGTTCTGGCGTTGAACAAAGCACAGAAGTGACAGCTGGGGACGTCATCTGGACCTAAACAAGTGACACAGTAAGAATGCAAGTCTCTTGTGTATTTGCTTCCCACAGGCGAGACAATTAACTTTTTCTGATATCAGTTAGTGCAAGAAAAAAGGAAGCCCAATGGGGTACTTAGCTTTAGAAGACTTCAGCTTCAAATCTGTAGACGAAACTCGCATAGCGGCCGACCGGCACTCGTGCGAACTGCTTCTGCTTCAGGCTCCACGGCAAGGAAGATTATGTAATGGCGTTGGCTGGCTTACTTTATACCGATGACCTGACATCAGTCCTGAAGCAACAGCAAGACACACAGAAAATACTAAGCTTCTGGTATTCGGGCCGGCCGAGGGGTACCTTGGCAGGGATAACCCAAATGTAATGACTGCAATAGTGAAACACGAACATGTACAGTTGTGTAAAATCTTAACAGTAGACGTCCTCTTCGCTGTTGCAGTACTCTTCAAAGAGAACAGCAACTCAAGAAGAAACATGGAAGGAAGAAGGCACAGAGGCATCTTCCACAAAGCCATGCAGAACAGCTCTGGCAAAACCAAAAGAACAGCTCTGGCAAAACCAAAACTTGGCCTGGAAATAACAGCTAACTTGTGAAGTATGAACAGAGGACCAAATAGCAACCTCAAGGATAGAACTGGCATCCAAGCTCTCAAAAAGGTACAAGTAGAAGCAACTGCCTTAGTAGCATGTGTTTTTAAAGACTAGGAGATATTTGCAAAGTAATGCATAAAGGGCTTTGAAATCCAGGAGAGTTTGCTTAGAAACAGTCAACCCCAAAGTTTTGACATGAAAAGAAATAAAAAGCTGCTCAGATTTGCAAATAACTTTGGTCTAACTATTTCAGCTGTCTGCAAATCAAGGTGCAAAGAAACTTTACTGGCAGAATGTGGAAAAGGAAAAAAAGACTAAGACTGATTAAGGGACAGCTCACTGACCACCTGGGGATGAAAAGTTGACATTCTTGGCAGAAGTCACAGCCAAAAGAAGAGTCTTCCAAGTACAAGGCTTAAGAAAGCTGAAAAAGCAGACTCAGAAGAAGCCTGGATCAACTTTTCAAGTACAAAACAGAGGTCCCAGGAAGGCAGAATAGGCCTCTTGGGAAGCCTGATATGGAAGGCTTTAAGGAATTGCTTGACCTCCAACCTAGAGGCCAAAGGAGGATTCAAGGGCAGACTAGCAGAAACTGCTGACAGGTAAGCTTTAACTGAATATGCCAACCCAGTATGGAGCAGACTACACAAATAGGGGAACCACAGGAACCTGTACTGATTGGGGGATCCTGAATGCAAGAAATACCAGAGAAAATCTTTTCCATTTGGACATATGATTTTCTGACAGTGGGTTTCCTGACCTCCTGCAGAATTCAAAGTATGCCCTTAGAAAAAAGTGCCTAAAAGGAATCTAAACAATACATCCAGTGTCATTTGAAGAGTGGATATGTAATGGATAACAATCCTTGTTTTGTGTAATGATCACCAGGTTAGGTAACTTGTAATGATTACTCCTGGCCAACTGAGAAAGGAGGAGCCAATGCTGTCTGGACAAAAAGGGAGTTACTAGCAAGATTTTGGGAGAGTCCTGCATGATCCTACACAACTTGTAGCAAAAGAAAGGGGGGAGAATACAGAGACATTTCCTTCCAATGAAAAGACAGGATGTCTGCTTTCCAAATCAAAGGACTTGTGATGCTAGAACAGAACACACACAGCTGCTGGCTCAAAGGGGAGGCAGAGAGATCTACCAGAGGAATTCCCCACTGAGGCACAATCCCTGGGGACATACATCTGTGAAGCATCCATTCATGAGCTTGTGTTCTGGACTTGCTTTGAGAGTGCCACTACATTGTGCTCTGACAGAATGTAAACCTCCTGAGGAATCACTTGATACTGGATAGCAAGATCCCAGACCTAAACAGCTATTCTGAGTATGTCAACAAGCAAGGGGCACATCAACGTAGTATTGTCTGTGAAAACTTGATGGATCTACAACTCTTTATTGATATGGTCTGAACTTTGATTAGGTCAAAGTCCCTGGACTTTGAGGGCCACAAGAGGCACTCCACACCCTGTGCGAGACATCTTTAAAAAGCTGAGTGAACTACAACTTGACAAGAAAACTCCAGATTGACAGAGTTGATGAAGCCACCACTGAAGCTCAAACTTGACAGAAAAGGAAACAAAAGATGACTAGTCAGCAGCTTGATGGCAAACCACAACATTCTAGTGCTCCATAAAAAAATAGTTTAAAACTATATCCAACTTTATTAAAAATAAAAAAAAAAACATTAAAACAGAATAAACCTTCCTAACAGTAGTTAAAATAACACTCCAAAATGGTGGTCATATGATCCTTAAGAAACCTTCATCCTGTGGTCATTAAGGAGCCTTTTCTTCCAGCATTTAAAATGGCAAACAACCAATATTTCAGTGCATTACCAAACTGCACTGCATTATAACACATTATATAATAAATGTAAACCCACCCTGTTCCATAAATTAAATACAATAAAAAAGGAAACGTGCATAAGTGTTTTAAAGAACCATTCATAAAATTTCAAAATTGCAAGTATGTCTCCCTAAAAAAAAAAAAAAAAAAAATATCAAACATTAACATTGTAAATTAATTTCAATAAACATGAAACATAGTGTTCATTTAAACCGGGTATATACAAGGCATTAAACTGCAATTGCCAGAATAACTCTCCGGCTTCAAGTCTCAGGGTCCATGGTCCCCCCAACTATGGTTTAACTTGTTCCAAAATACTGAAATTAAAATTATGGCCTGGGTAGTCACTAATGTGCTTGGCTAGAGTATTAGTATTTTTGTTCCTTTTAATATCAAATATGTTCATACATCCACTCTTTTAGGCTGTGCTCAGTCATACCTATATAAAATGAATCGCATACCTGGCAGAGGCCCACGTATACCACTCATTTCAACGTACAATTAAATTTATCTTTCATTTTAAATTTTTGTCCATTACAAATTCACCTACTTGGACATATCTACAGTAGCTGCAAAAACTACATTTTTTCCCCAAGTCTTTACTACTGTAGAGTCAAGTGCATGTTTTACATGGTCTCTCCAAAATGGCTCTTTTTTGCATGCTGTAACAGGTCTCCCAGTTTCTCATAAGTGAGATCATAATCATTCAGAATAATAGAGTTTCTCTCAAGCACCCATTTAATCAAGACACTCTCAGTGTTAAAGTACTACTTCTGTAGGGATAAGGAATATTTTTTTGGGCTTCCCTATTTTCTACATCATTTAAAGATGAAATAAATTTAAAGTGGCCAATCTTCCTTGGAAGATATTTATCTTGGTGGGAACAGACAGCAGTAGCACGAGACAACCATTGTGCAACAGTATGAGACAGGTTGACTTTTCCTCACCTCCATATAGAAGACAAGCAGCTGCTCAGCATTCTTAAGAGGCTTTGTTCTGTCAAGGTAATAGTGGAGTTTCCTGGGCATATCTAAGATATCTTTTCTCTCTTTTTTTGTCCTTGTAAAAAAATAAATAATAAAATTGGCCCACCATGACAGCTTGCAGATCAGAGACGCACCTTACAGATGTCAGAGCAATGAATAAAAGTCAAAGTAATGAACCAAAAATCATCCTGAGACAGGTTCAAAATGAGGACATGGAGCTGGACAGCTTAAAGTAAACTTTATACCATTTTAGGTATAAAAAGGATTTGTTCTCAAAGAAAGCCTGAGATAGGGGTGACTCACTATAACAGCTTGCAACTCATTCCCTTCTTGCAGACATCAGTGTAATGTGTAAAATCAGTATTTCATGTTGAGCATCTCAAGTCAGCTTTCTTGCCTCCATTATCTACTGCATATCCTCAGTAAGCAGATGCCTAATGGGAATAAAGACCATCATCCAAGGCAGTTAAAGCAGAGTAGGGTCGTGGTTTATTAAACGCCCCCAATCTTGTTTGATTAGATCCATTCTGTGAGGAAGCTTGTGGTAATTGCCCCTGGCCACTTC
Organism: Protopterus annectens; assembly: GCF_019279795.1. Classification (NCBI taxonomy): domain Eukaryota; kingdom Metazoa; phylum Chordata; order Ceratodontiformes; family Protopteridae; genus Protopterus; species Protopterus annectens. The sequence goes on from NC_056728.1 coordinate 1,050,927,349, forward strand.
CAAGAGAAGGGAAATTAAACATGTGCTCACCATAACTAGGCATCTGTGTTGTCCATTTTCATTCTCCCGCAACATATGGTGTTGGATCCAATCCAACTCTTGTCATATACAACAGATTTCGGATCCAACTCTCAAGCTCCTCACTCTACCCATAATGCACTATTCCATCCCTATTACCTGGGAGTTTGTTGCCATATAACCCTGTAGTTAAAACAGAGTTATAGCTGACATAGAAAGGGCTCAAACCAGGAAGCGTAAGTTCCGAACAGACCAATAGATCTCTCCAGAAAAAAGGATGCAGGATGGGTGGGAGAGAAGCTGAGGAAGAATGAAAATGGACAACACAGATGCCTAGTTATGACGAGTACACAACTTAAATCTGATGATGCCCTTTTCATTCTTCCTCAATGTATGGGACAGAGCACCCAGCTACATTGATCCTGGGTGGCCCTCATGAAGGATATTCCGGTGTACTGCCAAACCAAAGACGGCTCTGTTTCTAGAAATATCCAATTTGAAATGAGTAAAAAAGGTATGAGCTTTGGACCATGTAGCTGCAGCACAATCATAGATGTTCTAGACCAAAAAGCAGATTAAGTAGCCATGGATCTCGTTCAATGAACTTTGAGAGGTTTAGGTAAGGTCATGCCTTGCTGAGAACAAATCCAATAAATAGAGTCTATAAATCCATTTGGCTAGAGTGACTTTAGAGACTGGACATCCCAATTTCTTTGGTGAAAGTTTTCTAATGTGTTTTATTCTGTGAAGATAAAACGTAAATGTCTGTGTACATCAAAAAGATGCCGCACACTGTCTTCTTCATTCAAAAAATTTGTAAAGACTGGTGAGTGAATTGACTGGTAGATTTTTCAGAAACTAATTTAGATATTAAAAAAAGGGTTAGTACGCAAGGTAACACCATCTTTATGAAAAATGATAGGCGTTTTTGAAGCAAGTCTGGAGTTCAGATGTTCTCTCTGCAGAATTAAATGGCTACTAAGACAGTTTTCTATGAAAGGAATTTTAAATCAGTTTTAGCGGAAGGCTCAAAGGGTTTCTGAGTTGGACCTTGAGGCACAACTGTCAGATCCCAAGGTGGCGAGGGATCCTTTTATTGGCGGTCTTAGAAGAAAAATACCTTTCGGAAAGGTCTTGCATAATTTGGATGAGGCCAGCAAATTATTTTTTCCTCCTGTGTGAAAATTAGAAATTGCTGCCAGTTGAGGTTTAATCGTAGAGAAGTTTCTTCCTTCTTTAAATCCAAAATAATGTCATGTACAGGGGGGAAGAGAGCCTGGGCTAATGACTTGAAGAGGAGAAACCATGCAGTTAGTCTGAGGGTCTGTATGTTGGAAACCTGCTGGATGAGACAGGAGATGCGCAGTTTGCTCCAATATCAATGGGAGATAACTGAGGTGGAGACTGTAGGAAGGGGAACCAGAGGCCAGCATGGGGCAATGAGTATTACTGAGCTCTTTCATCTAACTTGCTTTCTGCAGAGATTTTGGAAACCAGGGGCGAGGGGGATAAGCATAAAGGAGACCCGAGGGCCAAGTGTGGATGAGAACATCTCTGACCCCCCCACTGAGAGTGGATAAGAGCAAAGTACCCGCTGCACTTATAGGAAGTTGCAAACAGGACACAGCAAGGTTGGCTCCAATGACCAAAGATAAATTTCCACCACAGATTGAGACTTGTGAGGTATAAAATTGGTCATGCTTAGTTTTCCGCTAGTACGTTAGTTTTCTTCAGAATTTGCATCACAATTCAAAAGGAATCGGAGACCATCTCCCATTCCCACACTCTCATGGCCTCTCTGTAGAGGGAATAAGATCGAGTTTCCTCCCTGTTGATGTACCAGACTACAGACATGTTGGTCGGTCTAAACTGCAATAGTCCTTAGAACAGGCTGCAAGTAGGACTGTTCATCTTTAGAATACGGATATGCAGATCTCTTCAGGGGGCCACATGCCTTGGACCATTCCAAGAAATGCCCCGTCCACTCCAATTGAGAAGCATCTGTGGTCATTGTGGCCATATGGGGAGGTAGAACAAACAAGCCAGTCTAGATGAAGCTAGTCTAACTGCATGAACCAGTGGAAGTGATTTACAAACTGGAGTAAGCTTAACTGGAAAAGATAGGGGCTGATGCAGAATTGACCACTGCACAGCTAGAGTCCATTAGAGAACACGTATAAAGAAGTGTGCCAAAGTAATACAATGACTGCTGCCATGGAATCTAGTGCTCAAGTACTGATCTTGTTGTCCAGAACTAAAAATTTATCGTAATCGGTTCAACAGTACCAGATTCCTTCTAAACCTGGCAGGAAACTAATCAATAAGTTCATTCGGCAAGAGGTATCCAAAACATACATGGGCCAGAAAAAAGGATCCATACAAACTCTTCTGGAAAGGGAGTTTGGGAAGGACCCGCCACCATTCTGTTTTATGATTTCCAAAATATCTCCAAAGGAGAAGTTCATCAAGTGGTGATCTAGTGCACCCCTTCATGAAAATTGTATCCTCCGTGAGTGGGTCCATCAGGAAGTCAATACGTCTCCTGCACATTCTCATCTGATGCATCTTGTCTGTGGGATGTTCAGGAGAGGTGTCAGAAAGGGCAGAGTTCCTCTGCTGGAACTGGTTGCACACTTAAGACTCAGAGCTTCGGAATCAATGACAAAAAAGGGAGGGGATTTAGAAAGCAAGAGGGTGGTTCTCTGGAGAAAAAAGCCCTTTCCACTACCTTGAAAACCGACTGGCCAGGAGAAGCTTTGACCCATCCTCTCAGCCAAAACTCCTAATGAATGTAGGTCTGAACCACGCTCTAATAAGAGCAGAGGATGGAACCTGATTTGAACTGTCCAGGGCTGACACTCCAAGGTGAAGGGACGGCTCCGACAAAAATCAGAGCCAAACCTATCCCCTCGAACCAGATGCAGACTTCTTAGGCTTCAGGACCCGTTCTAATCCAAGGGCAATGGAGCAGAACTAGTCAAGGATATAGTATGAGTGGAAGAACAGGCTTTCCTCAGACCAGAGACACTTCTTGGGAATTACGGATCCCGGCACTCCAAAACCACTAGAGGGATCAGAGAAGATACAATGGATCTGTGAGTATGCCTACTACATCCAGAACCAACAGGGGACAGAGCTGGTAAGACACCCAATCTGGATCCAAGCTCAGAGATTTCATATAATTCTATCCACATCTGCTTCTGATAAACTTCTGCAGGACCTAGATGATGTTGTGGATGGGCGCCTGGAGTGTTTATTAGGAGTCTGGAACAAATGAGTAAGGCAGGACAGGTGATATGGGTTTAATATGAAATTCTGAAGACAGACTCGTATGACATGTACATGACTTTGGATCTGAGGGTGGTGGTGTAGGGGATACTGAACAATAGTAGCCAAAGCCTTCGGATCCAAAGGTTTTGAATCTGAGGATCAAAACTTCGGCTCTGACAATGCCGGATCAGAAATTTTTCTTGTTTTTGCCACAGGCTCTGAAGACAACCTTGGGGACTTTAGTGGAGAGCGTTTCTTATGCTTCAAGGGAGCTGACTTGCTAGAGTTGGAGGACATTTGAGCCCCAGAAGTAGTAGCCGGTAGTAGACCTTTCAATGTGTGCTTAATTAGTCTACCTGCCAAGGCCCTAGGGTTGAAAGTAGAGCATACTGACCAAGAAGGGTTCAAATGTCCAGGTCTATGGGGGTATAAGTTTCTTGTAGGCATCTGAATCGGGGATTTTATACCCACAAGTACATGTTTTAAAACCTGTAGGTTTATCAAACATGGCAAAAAAACAATAAAGAGCAACCATTTTTTTTTAAGGAGAAAGAAAAAAAGGCAAGGAAAAAGGTAAAGATTTGAATTACCAACTATGGTAAGTTAACAGAATTACCCTGTGTGACAAAAAGGTAAGCAGAAATACCAGCAATGGCAACAGAGATTTACTACTTAGAAAAAGAGTATAAACTCCCAACGTCCAGCAAAACAATAAGAGGGTGTGTGTATTATATATATCTATTGCATATATACATTATGATAAATCTGTATTTTAATACAGAAAAAAGAAATAACTCACTAGATTAACTTTACTACTGCTCAGAGGAATTGGCATCTGTTCACAATGGCAGCAAATGAGATCCAAGGCAATGGGTAGACGGGAGCTTGATAGCTGGATCTGAAATCTGGAATATGTGGTAGAGTCAGATCTGAGGATGAATGTAAAAGACATCAGATCCACTGTTGCTTGGGCCAGAAGGCAGACCACAAGGATCTTAGGAATTCCTCCTGAATTTTCAGAAGTACCCTGGATCAGTGGAAAGGGTAAAAAAGCATACAGGAACATTCCCGTCCAAGGAAAGGAAAAGGGATCTGTATTCCAGGCCTTCTTGCATGGAATCCTGGAGCAGAATCTTGCCAGCTGATTGTTCAGGGAAGATCTAGAGAGGTCTAACTTGAACTCCCCACAGATGAATCCAATCTTGGAATATCCTTGATCTAGATTAGATTTGAGGGTCTGCCACAGTTTTACTTTGAAAGAATGTAGGATGCCTACACAGGGGGACTGTGCTGTGAATATCCCAAGCTAACATGGCTAGTCTGTAAAAATGGTATGGTTTCCCCCTTGCCTGATGTACCACATGACTGTGGTATTGACTTAACTTTAGGTCTAGGGCACCAAAGATGATTCAGAGAGTTGAGTGCCTTGATCAGGGAAAGCATTTTTTATATTTATGTGCTTGCATCTGTCCTTGGAGCCCCACACACTTTGCACTTATAACTCCTCCTGCATCCCAAGCAAAGTCAGAGGCATCTACCGTGATGAATCGCTTTGCAGTGAGGAGGGAGAAGGGAAGTCCTGGGTTTAGGAAAACTTGCCATCTCCACCAAGTGACATCTCTGACAAACCTCAGCACTGGAATTTGAAAAGTATGGTGCTGCAACCAGAGAGACTTCAGATACCATTTTGTGTGTGTCTCAGCTTGTGCAAGATCTTTCCTGACAATCTGAAATTCAGACTGCAAAAGATAAGCAAACGGTACAAGTATGGAAAAATGTAGACACCCATTAGCTTAAATTAAGCTACAACTGGAGCTAGACACTGAGAACACTCTTGGGTGCAGTAGTTAGTCCAAAGGGTAAGGCAGAGAACCAATGTGATCTATACAAGAAATTCCAAGAAATGCATAAAGTCTGGATGAATAGGGATGTGATAAGCATCTTAAATCTACTGTTAAGAGGAAATCTTAATGAGGAACAAGAGGTGACAGTTTGTGAAGTGACAAATTTGAACTTTGGCACTATTACAAACAGGTTTAGTTCCAGAACTGTCTCCAAGTGTTTTCTTTCTTTGGCACGAACATCCTTGAATAAAAACCTTTCCAAACCTGGAGAGGAGAAACTGTTTTTACCACTCCCAGAGACAAAATGTGTTGGACACTGGGAAATGAGGCAGCCTGGGGTCTGGTGGATGAGGAATTACCCCTCGAAAACAAGGGATTTACTCCAACTGCCACCTGTAAGGCTTGATGAATTATCTACAGAACCAATTTGTTTAACAGCATTTGTTGCTAAAGAGAAGTAAAGTAGAGATTCTTTCTATAAAGCAAGAGGGTCTTTGGTTTGGGGACTCATGAATTCTTTCTGGATCCCCCCCCTGTCATTTCTTCTTAAATGTCTGTCTGTTTATCCATGGAGACTTTCTGCAAAAACTGAATGAGGGTTAGAAAATTCATTAGAAACTTTGGAAAAGGAGGGCTAAAAACTGTAGATTCCCTTAACTTGCCCTTCACACTTCTTGATAACCTCCACTGTAGATGGACCAAAAAAGTACATCTCTACCGAAATGTTTTTTTTTTTTTTAACATCTGGAAGGTTCTGAGAATATAGCCAGGCAAACCTCAAAACAATGCTAGTGGCAGCAGTGTGGTTGTAGTATCAACAGTTATATACACACTAAACAATGAGTTGTGACTTGTTCACTAGACAAAACTAAATTTATTCAGATTGTTCCTCAAAAGAAAATGGAGACAAAACTTTCCTCATGCTTTGACAAATGGAAAAAACATACATACGAGTGAGAATTCAATATATCAAAGTTGCACAAGCATACATTTTCCCATACGTGTCAATTATTTTACCATCTTTTGTTAAAGCACAGGATTACAACTAAATGTTTAGCAGCAGCAGGATTAAATAAAGCTATTGCTGCTGGGTAACATTTTGGAAGGCTGTATAAAAACAGATTGAGGAACGGAATACACTGCCTTTTTGGGGCAGCAAGCTATCAAGAAAATTGCAGGCACTGACATCCTCCAGAGCTGACAGAACTTGAGGGAATGGGTAAGTTTTGGAAATTCTCTGTAGCATGTGTCGAGAGACTGAGAAAAGTACAGTTGTGTACACTTTGGATGTTACACTGTATTCACTGTTGCAATCACCTGTGGGTTTCTCCCTGGTGTGGTATCCCTCGGCCGGCCTGAATACCAGAGTCAATGTTTTTTGCGTCTGCTGCAGTTACCTGTAGTTTGACGTCGGGTCGTCAGTACTACAAAGCAAGGCAGCAGACGTCATTACATCAGTTTTTCTTGCCCAAACCCGCCAGAAGTACAAGGAAACAAGGAAAAGTGATCCTGGTGGCTAAAAGCCACCGTGTGAAGATTTATGTCCCACTAGGGGAAGATGCCATATGGGGGATGGAGGGAGGGAAACCCGGACTGCAACAGTGAATACACGAACATCTAAATTTATGGTAGGTGTACACAACTGTACTATGTTCTTCGTGTTTTACTGATGCAGTCATCTGTAGGAGAATTCCCAAAGCTGAGGAGAGGGGTGGAAGGATAGGTAGGAGTCCTAAGCATGGGTCAGCAGGCCCTGCAGAACTGCAGAGGCAAAAACTGCCCTAGACTTAGAAAAAAGAGGTAGGTGGCAATGCTTTGTAAAGTATGGACAAAGGTCCAGGTGGCAGCTTCCAAGATTTCCCTGGTGGGTACTCCTTTGAGGAAGGATATGGAAGTGGAGGCTGCCTTAGTGGAATGGGTATGGATAAACTTGTGGGGGGGGGGGTTCCCCATGTAGTCTGTAGCAGAAATGGATACAGTGTGATGTCCATTTGGAAATGGGCTTCACCTGTGTCCCAGGGGCAAAGCTGACCAGTAGTTGGGTCTTTTTCTGAATAGTTTAGCACGGTCGAGATATTATCTGAGCTGTCTGTGTACATCTAGCGAGTGTAGAATTCTTTCCCCCTTGTTTTGGGGGTTGGGAAAGAAGGTGGGTAGGTGCATGGCCTGGTTGAGGGTCACATCAGATACCACCTTAGGCATGAAGGAGGGGTTAGTCCTCAGGGAGACCCTGTCTACATGGAAAATGATAAAGGGCTCAACATCCACGACAGCCTGAAGTTCTGCTACCCTTCATGCGGAGGTTGATAGCTAGTAGGAAGGTAGTCTCTTCCAGGACAGGTATTTCAATTCTGTAGAAGCAGCAGGTTCGAAAGGAAGTTAGTTTTTATTAGAACATAATTCAGGTCCCAGGGTGGCGTGGGAGCTGCCTGGGAGGTCTGATATAAGAAGCCCCTTGGAGGAACTGCTTAATCAAAGGATGAGAGAAGAGGGGTGGGTCTGAATCGTAATGGGCATAAATGGCTGAGGCATAGATTATAACAGAGAAAGAAGCCACTAATCCAAGATAAGAGGGATGGAAGGATGGGAGATGCTGGCCCCTTTGTACTTGTTCCAGGAGCGGAATCATTTCCATTTACCTGCATATGATTTTCTGGTCCTGGGCCTTCTGCACTCTGATGTCCAGGACCTGTTTGCTTAACAGGGACTCCTTGTTAGCTTTTAAGGTACAAGCTATACAGAAAGATTGAGAGCAAGTCTGGGTGCAGTATCTTCCCCCTCACCTGGATCAAGAGGTCTGAGATTAGGTGAAACTGCTTCGGGGGGAGGCTGAAAGGTCAGGTTGTGCAGTAAGGGGTATCAATGCTGTCTGGGCCAATCTGGAGCAATGAGGATGGCCTTTGGTCTCTCCTCCCTTATTTTGATCAGTACCTTGAGAATAAGGGGCAGAGGAGGGAACGTGTACACAAAGAGGGAGTTCTAAGGGAAGGTCAAGCAATCCACCTTCCATGCTACGTAATACTCCCTGGTACAGAACTTTTGCAGCTTATCCACATCCACCTTCCACGCTAGGGGATACTCCCTGGTACAGAACATTTGTAGCTGGTGGTTGAGGTGCGAGGCAGAGATCCACTTAGAGTCCCCCACTCGAGTGATTTGCATGAAAGATTAACCTGTGGAGCTGCCATTCGTGGGGGTCCAGTAAGTTTCTGCTTAGTTGGTCTTCAAGGGTGTTGTTCACCACTGGTAGGTATTGGGCAATTAGGTGTAGACCCATGGAGGTGGCTGTAAGCCAGAGGCCCATGGCTAACCTGCACATGGGGGTAAGATTGGGTCCCACCCCCATGGGGGTAAGATTGGGTCCCACCCCCTGTTTGTTGATCTACCACATTACTGTGGTGTCAAAGGAGAACCCTTGGCCTGAGATGGGGTTTGAAAGATGTCAGCCTTTTGTACTGACATCATTTCTTTCTGATTGATGTGCAAGTGTAGTTGCTGGGCATCCCAAACACCTTGGGCGCATCTGCTTGCTAGGTCAGTGCCCCAAGCAATGTCATGGACTGGCCAGAAGGGCGGAGGATGAAGGGAAGACCCTTGTTCCTGGCACAGGCCTCTGCCCAACAGAGAAACTCTGCCCTTATACATGGGATCAGAGGAAGAGAGGTCTCTAGGGCCTGACAGTGCTGGCACCAAAGGTTCTTTAAATACCACTGAAGTTCTCATGTGAAGCCTGGCCAGAAGAATGAGAAGGATGCAAGATGCCATGTATCCCAGGGCTTGCAGGGACTTCCTCGCAGTGAGGTGACTTCTGAAAGCCAGCTGGGTAAGTAAGAGAGGCAGGAAGCTCTGCTTTACTGGTGATAGGAAGGCCATTTGGGATGCTGTGTCTAGCACAGCTCCCAAGAAAATTATCTTCCTGGTGGGGTTTTGCTTTGATTTCTTGTTGATGGTGAACCCGAGGGAAGTTAAGAGTGATATGACAAAGAGAAGGTCCTGGAGCAGCTTTCCGCCTGAATGAGGCAGTCGTCCAGGCAAGGGTAAATCTGTACATTTTTCTGTCTGCAGAATGCTATGGTCGGGGCCAAGCATTTGGTGAATACTCTGGGAGCAGTAGATAAGCCAAGGGCAGCACAGGGAACTGAAAGTGTTGCGAGCCTGCTCTGACATGCAGGAATTTCCTGCACTACTACCTGATGGGGAAGTGGAAGTAGGCATCTTTTAGGTGTAGGGTCACTAGCCAAGCATTTTTTGCCAGCATAGGCAGCAGCTGCTGCAAAGTTAGCATTCTGAATCTGGGGACCACCAGGGAGATGTTCAGAATAGATAAGAGCCTGAATTATGCCCCGAGCTGGACACAGTATACTACTCCTGTTAAGGACAATTTTGGAGTAGATAAAGGTTTAGTTTTCAGTTTCTTTTAGACAGGAAAAATATAGCCAACGGTGGATTTTTGGGTTTGCCACAATAAAAGTATTTAATTTTTGATCTTCTCCTGGTGCTAGATCTCTATTTGGATTATATTTATGGTTTAATCCGTGCACCTCGTCTCCCCCCTGCGTGTATTTGGTTGGGTCTACAAGTTTTAAAGTCAAGTCATTGAGACAGTTTACCATAGGGGGAGGTTTACTACTTTCAAATTTTGAAAGTGTGGGCCCTCCCACTGCTTAGTCCTGTGCGTACCCTGGGACTGTAGCCTGGGTGTTCTGCTGGATCTGGGTTTGGACTGAAGGCCTGGAAGAGGTAGGAAAGGACCAATTCTTAGAGGGCCAATGCCTACTATATTTGGAGGTTGTACTTTTAGGAAATCTTTAACAGTTTGCATAGATTTAGCTTTTTCCTCCATCTTAAAAACTACTTCTTACTTGTTGCCAAACAGACGAGGTCCTGATTTATGGGAGCATCCAGCAATTTAGCTTTAACATGATCTGGAAAAGACTGCTCCTTAAGCTAAGCATGCCTAAGTACAGACTCAGTGACAGCAGCCCTGCAAGATGCATCTAGTGAATCAAAACCACATTGCAAAGTATGTTTTCCAACCCGTTCAGCAGAATGCATTAAATCCTGGAAATCCTTATTTTCAGCACAATCAGGAATCAACATCATTTTCTGTTTAAGCAATCCAATAATATGTTGCTGATACTTTAACATATGAAACTGGCAGTTTAAGGCCCTAATGGCCAAGGTTGCAGAAGCATATACCTTCTTACTCCATCTATCCAGCACCCTGGAGTCTCTATCAGAAGGGGTAGGATTTTTGGCAGTAGTAGCTTTAATACCCTTGGGTCCCTGTGAAAATGGTCTCAGGATCCGCAGTAGGATTTTTGAAAAGGAACTTGAGAGTCAGGAGCCCTGTGATATCTAGCAGGTTTTCTGGGAGCAGGAGGTAGAGAGTCAGGGGCCAAGCTAGATTTCAAAAAGGCATCAACAATGTCTGGTACAGGAGGGATAGCTAAAGGCCTGTGCTGGGGCAGAAGTAAGAAATCATTAAGCCTCTTTTTTAAATCAGAGAAATCTTGACTTTTCCAACGAAAATGCTTACTAAGAGTATGCAAGGTTTCACCAAAAGAGAAATCCTGGGGGGGGCAGAGGGAATACAGTTCTCAGCATCAGAATGCTCATAGGTAGATAAGGGTAAAAATCATGGTCAGAGGAAACAGAAATATCAGAATCCTGGTCAGAAGTATCATAAGCAAACTCAGTCCTAGGTCTCAGAGGGGGAAGGTTGGCTTCCTCTGATTAAAGTAATAAGGTCTTCAGCCATTCTTATTTGTTTTTTTTGGCATAGATACCTGACCATGCGGTCTTCTGGGTGTCTGTTTTCTAGGCATGGTTCGAGTTTTAGGCCTTTAAGATGGCGTGGTTTAGTATGCAAGTCAGTAGGTCTGAATACACCCTCAAAAGCTGGTGCCTGCACAGCAGCTCCAGACCCATCCAAGGTAAAGACATCCGCAGGTTCCACAGTTGAAGCATCTCGCGGCATACCGGACTCCGAATGGGTCTCAGTAGAGGCCTGCGAATCTGAAGTAGCAGGTATCAGGGGCTGCAAAAGCACCTCACTGAGTACCGGCAAACTGGCAATTGGCTTAGGAGAAGCGTCGTCAGCAGCTTTGGACCTAGGCGGCCTGTCTTTATCTTTATGTTTTTTTCAGAATGTCGGTAGTCGGATGGCTTACCGAAGACATCCGGATAGTTGAACTGAGCAAAATATTTAGAAGCGAAAATATACCGACAGATAGTTCGTGGTTTAAATAGGCACAAAACCGACAGCGAGGTACGTCGTGGTCAGGGCCTAGGCAAGGAATACAGTACGAATGAAAATCTTTGAGGTATTTGCTTTCCACAAGAAATGCTATTTACTTTTACTGACATCGGTTTAGAGCAAGAAAAAGTTTCCCCACCGGGGTACTTAGCTTTTTAGTTGAAATAACTTTGGTTCTGAAACTTGAAAATGAAAATTTCAGGAGTCGTCCGACCGGCACTTGCGAACTGCTTCTGCTTCAGGCAAAAAAGACTGATGTAATGGCGTCGGCTGCATGTTTTATACCCCTGACTACCTGACGTCACGGAAGGAGACCGCAAACGACGCAGGACCCAAGACTTTGTTAATCAGGCCGACTGAGGGCTACTGCAAGCAGATAACCCAAATGTGATGACTGCAATAGTGAAACACGAAGAACATCCAAGACATTTGTAGGACCACAGTGTCGGGTATGTTTTTGCACAGTACTGTAATCAAATCACAAAGCTTGAAATGATTTAATAGTAAATATTACTTTTTGGACATGTGTACCAGTGCTTACTGTTAAGGCTGCAGTTCCCTCATGTTTGAGACTTACTGACTCATGTTAGTTTGCAGTAGTTGTGAAAGTGTTTTGGTTTCAGGCAAAGAATATGGACATCTGTGTTGCAGCTTAGATTGAAACCAATGTGTGCAGGTAGTTATGTTTGTACAACATTATGTCCAAAACCAATCTTCAGGTTCAATTAAGTGCTACTACAATACAACACACATGTGTAGTCAGACTTCAAGGAGAGCTGGAAGAAGCTTCTCTTTCCAAAGCTGCTTGCCTTTTCCATACAACTTTGCGATCGAGGAAAGAGCATGTAGAGTTGCACTGCATGAGTAGTGTGGAGAAGACAGTGCCTTGATTTCTCCCATACCAAACCTTTTTTGGTTTTGCTGTTTAAGGACCTGGTGCTTTGGTCTTAGTTTCTTAGAGCCATTTTAGGCCAGTACCATAACAGGTCTACCCACCCCCCCCTGACTAAAGCTAGCACCCCCTCCCCCCTTCTCTTCTTTGTAAATCCCCTACTCATCTTTGTGAACTAGTCTGGGCTTTGTAGGAAATTAAGGGTAAACATTTGGATGTACTTCAAGTAGCACAACATTTTTTTCCATGTTGTAGCAAGAGTGAAAAAACAGGATTCAATACGGATAGGTGAGAAGCAAGAAATTAACCTAACTGGTGCAAAATGCTGTTCCAACTAGAGTATAATGACAAGCGCTGGGTTGGGTGGAGCTCTTAGAAACATTGTAGCAAGTGCCCCTCCCAGTATTCAAAGCAAAAGGTGGGTGCTGCTGCTACTTTACCAACACAAAATGCAGTCTGGTAGTTGAACTGAGGAGTAATCTTTGTGCAACAACCAAAACTGCTGAAGGGATAAACTGTGCCCCTTCAGCAATTAAAGACAGATCCTTACTTAAGCAGATATTAGGTGAGGTGAGATACCTCTATGAAAAGCATACCCTACTTCAAACTACTATACTTGAATCACAATCAAGTTTTCCTACACCCCAGTCAGATTCAAGCAAGTTGGCATCTCAAAGGAAGTACCACCGGGTCATCGATAAACTTAATGGGCACTTTTTTCATTCTTACTTCAAATCACACACGCACACAAAAAAGCTACAAGATCCCTTCTACACCTTTCAACTGCAGTGTACACATTTCAAACATGTATCAAGTTTTCTATCATTAATCCTATTCTTCCAAACTGTTCTATATAGCCAGCATTCCATCTCAAGTGCTTCATGCATGCATTACCTCTCATCAGAGTGTACAACCTTTATTTACTTCTCTGACAGTGCTACCATACAGTAACCAATGCCAACGGACCAAGATGCCAAGCTATCATTACCAACCATAGAAATACCTCATCTTGAGGGTACAATGCATTTTGTAAGAAATTCAACTTACCTAAAACGTTGAGCCTGCTGAGCAAGGGGCCCTGGATATCTCCTGTTTGGAGACTGGTACAGCTGAGAAAGGATAGCCTGGTTGGTTTTTTGGCTTGGATTGTTGGCAAATTTGACAGTGATTGGTTCAGTGGCACCTGCAGGCTTCTGACCATTCAGTCCTTTGATGGCTTCTTCAGCTTCAACTCTTTTGTCAAATCTGATAAATCCAACACCCCGGGACACTCCTGAGAGAGAAATATTAACTGTTGAAGCTGGATTAACACAGGTACTTGTCAACACTTCAATGCACAATGAAAATGGACTCTACTTGTGAACCAACCACATAGCATTTTAAACAGATTTCACACATCAACACTTTTTGCCAGAGTGTTACACTGACTCTTTATGCCACTATACACTGACAGCCATCTAGTAGAGTGCAAAGGAAGTGAAACTCAGATAAACGCCATAAACAATAAATGGGAAAGCATAAAGTACTCTCCCTCCCCCATTCAAGCCCGCTAGCCTTGAAAACCTGCTCTGTACCTCACATACCCTCCCCTACTAGGTACCATTGAATTCTACAGGATCCTTTAGTTCAGAACTCTAGACTGAAATTGGAAAGAGCAGTCTGGATGACCAGCTTCACAAAACTCCTTCCTGAAGGGTTTGGGGGTTGGCATAATGGCTAAGGTTTTAACCTCAGACAAGATGTACGATCTGACTCACCCCTTTGAAATGGAAATGTCCTAGGCTTAAAAATGGCCTACAAGGGCAGCTAGCCTAGTACTTACCCATGAACCTACATTGAGTCTAACTGCCTTATCTTTGCCAAGATACTGGTAGAGGCCAGGATCTCACAGGAGTCAACACCTGACCCTTAAAGCACATAAAGTACTTCTACAAAAGGATCCAGACAGGGCAGTGTGACCTGCTCCAGTAGTTTGTTCATGCAGACAGAAGTGCGACTGCTAATGCTGCAGACATTCTAAAAGCTCATGTCTACAGAAAGCAAGAAAAACCTGTGCCAAGTCAGGCTCAGGCAACAGATTGTGGTCCCCAGTTTAACTCCCATTCTCATTACTACTTCCTGCTACAAGCTAAACATACTCCAAAATTTATGAATGCACCACTGACCCAACCCAGTGCAGGCTTACTGTGATAACTACCAAAGCAAACTGATCCAGCTGGACTTGAAGAAGGCAGGGAGTGGGCTTTAAGTGGTCAACTTTAGCTCCAAGGATTTCAATCTGCAAATAATCATCTTCACCGGATGGCTCCCACAATCAGGCTGAACAGGCGCAGGGCCAAGCTAATGAGGGGGCACAGAGATGGAAAAAGAGCAAATACCTCAGGATACACCTATCTGATCTCAAACTGCTGCCAAAATGTTAGACCAGGACCGGACAGTTACTGATGACTGGGGATGTTCCTGATCACTGAAAATCAGAGGATATAGTTAAGACTTGCCTTTTTTTTTATATAGATATGTACTCAGCATAACATTCAGTCTATGCTGTCCATTTAATTCTTCCCCAATGACTGGTCTCTTATCTGACTTGGCTGCTTCTACCAGTTCCTTGGATCCAAACTCTCAAGCTCCTTCCTTTACCCATAATGCCCCAGTAACCCAAAACATCAGATAAAGTTTGCTGCCCTTAAAGGTCAAGGGATAGTACTTAAAAAGGAAATAAGGGATTGAGTAAGAAAGAACTGGAGCGCAAACAAGATACAGTTCCTATAGAAAAAATGTAGGCCTTTCCAGGAGCAAAAAGAAGGGGTAGGTGGGTGGGAAGTTGAGTAAGAATGACAATGGATAACACTGATGGAATGTTATTGCGAGTACATAAGCTTATCTAATGTCAGTTTCATTCTTCCTCAACTGATAGGACAGCACTCCCAGCTAGGTGAACCGTGGATGGCCCTCGTGAAGAATATTCCATGAGTAGTGTGGAACCAAAGGCAGCTCTGTTCTTGGAAACAGAAACCAATTTGTAATAAGCAATAAGAGTATTAGCATTGGGCTAAGTAGCAGCTGCACAAACATTTATGGAAGCCCTTGACCAAAAGGCTGTTGGAGGCCACAGACCTTGTGGAATGGGCTCTAGGAGGCTTAAGCAAATAATCCTCTTACAATAGACAAAGGAGATACACTGATCAAATGGTTAACTTTGGAAACTGGTTTGTCCGATCTTTTAGGAGAGAACTGGTCAGTCTTCCTGAAATCCTTGATTCTATGGAGATGAAAACAACGTTGTCTATGCACATGCAAAAGGTGGAGCATGTACTCTCCCTTACTTGAGAAGTTTGGAAAGAAAACCGGGAGGTTAATAACCTGTCTAATGTTGGACTATGAAGCTACTTCAGACAAAAGACAGGTTGATCTTTTGGAAAATCAGGTGAGGAGATTTGGAAGACTGATATATTTTAGATCTGACCTGGCTAAAGGTTCAAATGGGAGTTTGGGTCAGGGCCTGAAGCACAACAGTTAAACCCCGAGGACGAGCAGGATTCCTTTAGTGGATCATCATGTCCCCCCTTTCCCATTTTTCTATATGGGGTCAGGGTATCGTGTTAATTGTCGCCAACTCTCTCGATTCAGTGCCACACTCCTGCCTTATACACTCATGCCCGACTGTCGCAGATCTTTCACATCTTCTTGGGAGGGTGGCCTAATTGTTAAGGTGGTTGCCTTACAAACACAAGGTGCAGGGTTTGAATCTCACAAGGGATAATTGGCTAGGCTTAAAATGGCTCAAGGGCAGTTAGCCTAGTACTAACCTATGAACCCAATTCATACAATCCATCCACCTCTTTGATGGACTTCCTCGCTTCCTCTTGCCTTCTTGTTTGTCCCAAATCTTCCTCACCAGATTGTCTTCTGCTTTTCTACACGTGCCCAAACCACATCCTTTAGTGGATGTCCAAGTAAAAAAGACCCGTTTGAGAAAGGCTTTACATAATTTAGAAGTCAAGGCAGAGTTATTTTTGGCTAGATGGAAAACTGAAGTGGCAGCCAACTGGACCTTAATAGAAAAAACATCTTAATTGAAATTAAAATAAGAATAGCCAGTACAGAGGCAGAAAGGGGGTCCAGATCCCTGTTAAGGGCCCACAATACACAACTATTTGCTTTTGTAAATTTTTCTAGTAGAAGTTTAAGACAAAAATGTGACATGGGGAGGAGAGCTGGGGCTATTTAGCAATCAGTGGAATTGGATAAATCATACTGTTCGCCTAAGGTGTGTCAAATTTGGATGAGTCATACCTGTCGCGTGAGGCAGGAGGTCTGATGTGGGATCCACTATTCAGGGTGGATGTAGGTGGTGAGGCCAGAGAAAGAGGGACCAAATTTTACAAGGCCAAAAGGGTGTAGAGGATAACTGCGCTCTTCAACCAGAAGGCTGTCTGCAGAAATTTGGGTATGATGAATAACAGTGGGTAAGCATGAAGACTGCAGGGCCAATCGTGGACCAGAGCATCTGACTCTCACATTGGAAATATCAGGTCACAGCATGGCTGGCCCGGTCGACAGAAAATTCTCTCCACAACAGAGACCACTCACGAGGCATCAGAATAGACTTGCTTAATTTGTCTGCAATCATTTTGGCCTTGTCTGGGATTTACATTACTATTAGAAAGCGAATGGAAGATTCCACCCATTGTTACACTCATGGATAAGCCTTGGTTCCTCTCTATTGATGTACCAGACCTCGGACATACAGTCCATCTGAACAGTAACTGTACCGGAGGGGAGAACATCTTGAAGAGCCTGCACCACTAGCAGGACTGCTCATTTCCAGGACACTGTTGCATCCTGGCCTTTTCTGGGGACCACATACCTTGTACCGCCCTTCACAAATAGTGCACTCAAATGGGAGGCATTTGTGGTCACAGGAGTCCTGGACGGGGGAGACAATAAATGGATGGCCTTTGGGAAAACGCATTTGAATGAAGCCACCAAATTAATCTTTTGCATTCGTGCGTGATCTTGACTGGTGCGGTTAAAGGATGAAAAATGGACCACTGTAGAATACGCATGTGAAACTTGGCTAAAGGGACTAGGGTGATGTCTGCTGTCATTGATTCCAAAGCTTGTAAAATTAGTCTAGCTGGAAGAGAACGCAGCATTACTCTCCTGATGTGTGAGTAGTCTGAATGAAAGCTGTAGGGAAAAAGGCAGACTGGAGTTCATAGGTGCTCATCTAGACTGTCAAATTATGTAGGCGTAAGTTGTGATTTTCTAATCAACTAGGATGCCTAGGTGGAGATGACTAAAGCAAGTAGTTCCTTGCCTGTAATAGAAGATGCCTGGTTGAAACAGTTAGGAGCCAGTTGTCTAGGTATAGAAACAATCAGCAGTTTTGAGTGAGTTGTTACCACTGTTGTGCATCTGGTGAACATTCTCGGGGCTGTGCTGAGACCTAAGGGCAATGCTCTGAACTGGTATATTTTCTGGAGTGCCTATTCATTTTGATGTGATAGTATGCATCCTGAAGATCAAATGAAGAGCCAAATCATCCTTTAGTACTGTGACCATCCAGAATCTTCAATACTGTACAAACTGGTTTAGTCTGCTGAGATTCAAGATAGGTCTCAAGTTCCCTGTTGTCTTTGACACTGAGAACCACTTTGAATAGGTCCTGGACCATTTAAGGTCTCAGAGACCTCCTGGAAGACTCTTCCATCTGCTTTTCTATTTCTAATGCTGCTTCCCGCTGACTGGGAAAAACACTGGGGATTCTTTTTATTTTTGTAGGGGGGATTTGGGAAAATGGTACGATTACCTCTGGATATAATTAGTACAGAACAAAAAAAGTACAGTTGTGTACACTTACCATAAATGTAGATGTCGGAGTGTATTCACTGTTGCAGTCATTACATTTGCGTTACCTGCCTGCAGGTAGCCCTCAGCCACCCTGAATATCAAAGTCTTGGATTCCTGGGTCAGATGCTCTCTCTTCCATGATGTTAGGGGTATAAAATTTTATTTATTTTATTTATTTTACATTTGTTAACCGGGATGGTCCACTTGGACGAGGTCCACTTTCAGTGGAGGCCGGGGAGAAAAGCTCCACATAATATAAAAACCATGCAAGACAACTTTACATAATACAAAACATTGTTATCAACAAAACATTATCACCATTTGTTCAATATTAAAAATTTACATTTGAGAAGAAAAAAAAAAAAACATGCAGCAGATGCCTTTACATCAGTTTTTCTTGCCTCAGATGTCGGGTGCTCCCACAATGGGAAGCAATTATATATGTTACACCTACATCAAAAAGCAAATACACCAGAAAGCTTAAAACAAGAAGCAAAGGTAGAGCCTGGGGAAGTCAGGGGGCTGGAGGGAGGGTAACCAGGACTGCAACAGTGAAACACTTGAACATCTACATTTATGGTAAGTGTACACAACTGTACTATGTTTTTCGTGTTTCACTGTTGCAGTCATTACATTTGGGTAGATTCCCAAAGCTAAGGAAGGGAGGAGGAAGTTAGAGAGCATTAGGACCAGCTATTAAGCCCTGCAAGACTGCAGTAGCAAAACCAGCTCTGGATTTAGAAAAAATAGACATGTGGTAATGCTTGGTGAAGGTATGACCTGAGCTCCAGGTAGCAGCTTCTAGATGTCCCTGATGGAGACCCCTCTGAGAAAGGCTGTAGAGGTAGATGCAGCACTGGTGGAATGTGCTCTTATCCGCTGTGGGGCAGGCTTTCCATAGTGCTTATAGCAGAAATTAATGCAATGAGCTATCCATTTAGAAATGGATGGTTTGAAATGGCCTTCCCCTCTGCCCCTCCAGCAAAGCCAACTAGCAGCTGTTCAGATTTTTTGAGAGGCTTCGTCCTGTCCAAATAAAAATAAGTTGTCTGTGCACGTCCAGAGTGCAGTATTCGTTCTCCTTTGTTTTGTGGATTAGGAAAAAAGGTAAGCAAATGAATGGACTGATTTAGGACCACACTAGACACCACCGTGGGCATAAAGGAAGGATTGGTCCTGTGGGAAACCCTGTCTGCATGGAAGATAATGAAGGGCTCCGTTGCCATGAGGGCCTGTAATTCAGACACTCTTCTTGCTGAAGTGATGGCTAGAAGGAAGGCGGTTATTTCAACTCTGCAGTTGCAGCTGGTTCAAATGGAGGGAGAGTGAGCTTTTCCAATACAAAATTAAGGTCCCAGGCTGGAGTAGGGACCCGAGGTCTTAAATTGTTAGCCCCTCTGAGGAATTGCTTTAACAGGGGGTGAGAGAAGAGGGGTGTGGTTCAGTATTATAATGTGCTGAAATTGCAGAGGCATGCATTTTAATTTACGAGAAGGATAGGCACTTGTGAAGAATTTCTGAATATGAGGTAAACTGGGCACCATAGTGCCCATACCCTGGGTCTGGCTCCAGGAACAGTATCTTTTCCACTTTTCAGCGTAGGATTTTCTAGTACTAGGTCTCCTTGCTTCCAGAATGACCTCTAGCACCTGGTTACTAAGGGATGCTATTGGAGAGCTCAAGGAATTAGCCAGACTGCAAGATTCAGGGTTTGAAGCTGATGGTGCAGAATCTGGCCCACCTGCTGGGACAGCAGGGAAGGTGTCTGAGGTAGGTGCCATGGATCCAACAGTATTACGCTGCGCAGGAGTGGGTACCAGTGCTGGCGAGGCCAGTCTGGTGCAATACGAATTGTCCTTGGTTTGTCCTGTTTGATCTTTAGCAGAACTTTCGAGAGGAGAGGCAGAGGGGGAAAGGCATAAACAGAGAGGCTTGCCCAGGTGAAGGACTGGGCATCCACTTTCCAAGCTTGACTGTGGAGTCCTTGGGCAGAATCTGTCCAATTGGTAGTTCAGGGGGGAGGCAAACAGATCTCTGGTGTCCCCCATTTGTTCAAGAGGTTGGCTATTTTTGGTTCCAGTTTCCATTCATGTGGGTCCATGAGATTTCTGCTTAGGTCTGTCAGTGTTAGCTTGCCAGGCAGGAATTGAGCTTGTAGGTGCACTTGGTAGCTCAAGGCTGTGTTCCACAGAGCCATGGCTAGTCTGCAGAGAGGGTATGAGTGTTTTTCCCCCCTGCTTGTTTATAAACCACATAACTGTGTTGTCTGTCTTTACAAATAATTGTCCTGGAAAGATGTGGTCCTTGAAGGCTGTCAGGGAATTCAGTACAGCTAACATCTCTTTTTGGGTGATGCACAGGTGCATCTGACTCTGGTTCCATTTGCACTGAATGCACTGCCCTGCCAAGTGAGCTCTCCATGCACAGTCTGATGCATCTGTAGTCAGGGTTTAGGCGGCAGGGGGTAGATTGAAAGGGAGCCCCTTGTTGAGGTAGCACACCATAGTTTTTTTAGATACCATTGTAGTTTCCTCATATATGCAGTCTTGCATATGGAAATAGAAGAATGCAAGAGGCCATGAACCCCAGGGCTTGCAAAATTTTCCTTGCAGATAGCCGGGTCTTTGTGGCCAGAAGTTTGAAGTAGGCTGCCAAATAAACTTGTTTCTCTGGCGTGAGGTAAGCCATCTGGGAAGTTGTGTTCAAGCTTGCTCCCAGGAATACAATCTGTTGACACGGTACCAGATGAGATTTCTTTTTGTTTGTGTACCCCAGCGAGGTTAGAAGTTTCTTTACAAATGCCAGACGTATTAATAGTCTAATTCAGGCAGAAAGCCAGGACATGCTATCGTCCAGGTATGGGTATATTTGAATATTTCTCTGCCTGCAAAATGCAATGGCTGGAGCTAGACACTTTGTGAATACCCTGGGCACAGTAGATAAGCCAAAGGGAAGTGCAGAGAACTGATAGTACATGGAGCCTGCTCTGATGCGTAGGTATTTCCTGCAAGATCCCCTTATTGGAATGTGCAGGTAAGCTTCCTTTAAGTCTAAGATTGCCAACTAGGCATCTTTGCCAAGCATAGGAAGCAGCTGTTGAAGTGTTAACATTCTCAATTTTGGGATTACCAAAAAGGTGTTTAGAATAGAGAAGTCCGGGATAGGATGCCAGGAGCGGTCTTTTCTGGGTACCAGGAAAAGTCTTGAGTAAAAACCTTGTCCCCTTTCTTCTGCTGGGACAGGTTGAGGTTGAATAGACCTGATACTTAGAAGAGAAAGAACCTGCTGTTGAGCCTCCGCCCACTGATGTGGGGGTAGGTCTGGCTAACTGTTTGGGGTTGGTAAGGTGTGGAAGTGGAATCTGTATCCTTGGAAAACTATATTTAAAACCCATTTGTCCTGGGTAACGAGTTCACAGGCGAGCTTTCCTCATAAGGGAGTAGGCAGCTGAGCAGGGCTTGGAAGGGTTAAGGTTAAGTCATTGTGACATTTTTCCATAGGGGGTGTCTTACTACTTCCAGATTTGGAAGTGGGAGCCCCCCAACTGCTTAGGCCTGTGTGTAGCCTGAGACTGTAAACCTAGGTGGTCTGCTGTTCCTGGGTTTGGACTGAGAAGGCCTGGAAGAGACTGGAAAGGACCAATTCTTAGAAGGCCAATGCCTACTAAATCTGGGAGGCTGTACTTGCAGGAAATCTTTAACAGTTTGCATAGATTTAGCTTTTTCCTCCATCTTTTTAAGGATGTCTTCTGGCTTGTTGCCAAACAGGCGGTCTTAGTTTAAGGGAGCATCCAGTAATTTAGCTTTAACATGATCTGGCAAGTTTTGCTCCTTAAGACAAGCATGCCCAAGTACAGGCCCAGTGACAGCAGCCCTGCAAGATGCTTCTAAAGAGTCAAAACCGCATTGCAAAGTATGCTTACCAA
This sequence comes from Protopterus annectens, assembly GCF_019279795.1. NCBI lineage: Eukaryota > Metazoa > Chordata > Ceratodontiformes > Protopteridae > Protopterus > Protopterus annectens. The sequence goes on from NC_056728.1 coordinate 1,050,949,413, forward strand.
CTTGTTCAGCAGAATGCATTAAATCCTGTAATTCTTTATGTTCAGGAGAGACAGGAATCAACATCATTTTCTGTTTAAGGAGTCCCATAATATGCTAATATTTAACACATGAAACTGGCAATTTAAGGCCCTAATGGCCAAAGTAGCAGAAGTGTATACCTTCTTACCCCATCTGTCCAAGGCCCTGGAATCTCTATCGGAAGGGTTAGGGTTTTTGGCAGCAGTAGCCTTAATGCCCTTTGGTCCGTGGGAAATGGCCTCTGGATCCGCAGTAGGATTCTTGAAGAGGAACTTGTGAGAGTTAGGTACTCTAATACCGGTCAGGTTTTCTGGGAGCTGGAGGTAAAGTGTCTGGGGCCAGGCTAGATTCCAAGAAGGCATCATCTACAATGTCTAGAACAGGAGGAATAGCTAAAGGCCTGTTGTTGAGGGAGGAGTAAGAATTCCCTAAGCCTCCTTTTGGAGTCAGAGTAATCCTGGCTTTCCCAGTGGAAATGCTCCCGAAGAGAGTGTGCAAGGTTTCACCAAAAGAAAAATCTTCTGGAGGGGAAGCACAGGGAATGGAATCCTCTGCATCAAAATCCTCATAGGTAGATAAGGGCAAATCCTGGTAATCAGAAGAAACAGAAATGTCAGAATCCTGATCTGAAGGAAAATCAGTTCTAGGTCTCAGAAGGGGAAGGCTGGCTTCCCCTAATTAAAGTAATAAGTTCTTCAGCCATTCTAAGCATTTCTTTTAGGCATATGGGCCGGACCATGCGATTTGGATGTTGATTTTCTAGGTGTGTCAAGTTTTAGGCAATGCAAATCTGCAGGTCTGAATACACCCTCAGAAGTCGGTGCCTGCACAGTGGCTCTGGACCCATCCAAGGTAGAGACATCCGCAGGTTCCATAGTTGAAGCATCTCACGGCATACCAAATAGGCCGAAAGCGCCTCATTGAGAATTGGCGACTAGCTTAACGGAAGCGTCTGCAGTTTTGGACCTATGCGGTCTCTATCCTTTTGTTTTTCCGGAATATCAGTAGTTGGATGGCTTATTCCACAGGTAAAACAATTGTTTACTGACATCGGTTAAGAGCAAGAAAAAGGATCCCCAATGGGGTATTTAGCTTTGAAGACTTTGGTTCTGAAACTCGAAAACAAAAATTTCAGGAGTCGGCCGACCGGCATTTGTGACCTGCTACTGCTTCAGGCACTGCTAGGCAAGAAAGACTGATGTAATGAAACAGCAAAATCCACAACTTGCAAACAAATTTATTCTCTCACTCTCTGACGTCTCGGCCGTAGCCTTCAAGGAGTATAAACCTTACAGTTAGCAAGAAAGACTGATGTAATGGTGTCGGCTGCATGTTTTATTCCACTGACGACCTGACATCATGGAAGAGACAGCATCCGACACAGGAATCCAAGACTTTGATATTCAGGCTGACTGAGGGCTACCTGCAGGCAGATAACCCAAATGTAATGACTGCAACAGTGAAACACGAAGAACATCAAGCCACCCTGATGGAATCAAAATCAATAGAGTGTATTACAGGAAAAACAAAATCATGGCAAAAATTAGGAGGTGCAGCACTCAGCAGGATAAAAGCACTCTCCAACTAAACAAAACTCAGTTTAAAAAAAGACTACCAAAGCCAAATTTGAGGCAAGTTTGTCCTCCCAGGCCAAAGACAACCACAAAGCATTCCTTAGCTATGTCTGCAACCTCAAAGGCAGTACACAATTGTGTACAGAAGCTCATTGTAAATGGAACCACCTATAACTGAGCCAGAAGATATAGCAAACCTCCTGGCTGATCAAGTCAGCTCCAACTTTACTCCTCTCTCCCCCTCAACATTCCCTCAGGAAATATCAAATTAACTCCCCCTACTATCACTAGGGAACAGTTCCTTAATGCTCTCTCCAAGACCAAGAACACTGCATCAATGGACCCAGACAATATCCCAGGATGCCTTCTAAATAGCATGAAACATGACCTATCAGGGCCTCTGGAATTACTATAACTGTAGCCTCCTTTGTGCTTCATGAATGGTGAAAGGCAAGTCACCCTACTGCACAAAGGTGGACCCATGTACAGACCTTGGAAACTACAGACCCATAAGTCTCACTAGCCTTCTATGTAACGCCATGGAAAGAATTATCATGGAGAAGATCAGAGATGTAGTAAACCTCAAGACACTGGACCCAACCCAGTTTGGTTTAGTCAAGGGCAGATCATGCCTACTCAACCTGGTGGACTTCTCTGAAAAGGTCACCAAAGCAATGGATGAGGTCAAATTCGTTCACACTGCCTACCTTGACCTAGCCAAGGCATCTGACAATACCCTACGGAGGCATTGTTGACAAACCCAAGAGGTTAGGTACAAACCCATATGCCACCTGGTGGACAGCCAACTGGCTCACAAACAGGACCCAGGAAGGAATTGGGGCGTCCACCTCTACAAAAAGGCCAGTCACAAGTGGAGTCCCTCAGAGATCAGTCTTTGGACAGCTCCTTTTCGCATTTACTTCTCAGAAGTCAAGGCTAGTGTCAGTGGTCTCTGGCTGACTAAATTTGCAGATTATTGCAAATTAGGAGCTGTCTGACTCACAGACACAAATGTTCTCCAGGAGGGGCTGACAGACAAAGAACTGGTGTCAGCCATGGACTAAAACTAAATGTCAAAAAATGCATAATAGTATCCTTTTGGGAAGTCATCCATCCTTGGTAACCATCACATTGATAACACCCCTTAAAGTTGACCCAGTAGTCAGGGACTTGGGAACACACGGATGGTAATCTAGCCTTCGATCGTCACGTGTCTACAGTGGTGAGGAAATCATTCTATGTTGTGCAACTTATAAACAAAGGTATGACATCCAAGTTCAAGGAAGTCATTGTTCCACTTTATTCGGCATTCAGACCCATCACTGAGTAAAGTGCCTCCTTTGGTATGTACCCAAACAAGCATATCCAATAACTGGAACGTCCACAGATATGTCCTATGCAACCACCTCAAGTCCCTATCCCTGTATTCTGTCGCCTACAGGCTCCTGAGGAGAGATCTATGCCTGGCATACAGGGCAGTGTCAGACCCCACTTTGATGGACCTCCTGCATATCCACAAAACAAACAGCGCCAGAATTACCCATTCTAAAGATTTAAACCTTACCTGTGATATAAATAGAACCTGCTGGACAGATAGGTATGTATCCCAGAGACTATCCAGTCTATGGAACAGGCTCCCTATCCATGTGAAGGGGAGCTCCTCCCTAACCCAATTTAAGCACAACTTGGATAAGAGATCAAAAATTCATCCCTGGTTTAGCACCTATGTCTCTAATGGACACAAGTAACCTGTAAATGGTTCATCTCCCAGGCCTATGCTTACACTTATCAAGGGCATCATAACTTGTCAGAGATTTGGGATGCATGGCTAGGCTTAAAAAGGCTCTAGTGGTCCTTAGCCTAGTAAAAACCTATGAAGGTGAGACCAAAGGGGAAGTAATTACTTGTCAGCTCAGGGAGCCAATGGGAGACCAAGCTGGGCATGCCCCCATCTAGATTTAAGGTCTGACCAATTTCATCCTAGCGCCATCAGCCTTGAGGTCGAGGCTGGAGATCTAAAATGTTTAGTGGGCAATTCCTCCTCGAAGGGTGAAGGTAGCAGAGATGTTACCAGATACGGTAGGGGAAGACATGACTGAATCAAAGGCAATTTGGATTTCGAAGCATAGGGATCTGAGATTGATAAATTGCACAATTCTTTCAACGTCTTTGCAAGTTAGACTGGTCAAACTGATGGGGCTGTAGTTTCCTGGATCTGTTGAAGATCCTCCCTTATGAAGGGGAACGACCATAATGGTTCTCCATTCTTGTGGCACAAAGCCTGTTTTAAGACTACAGTCAAATGACTCCAGGGGTCCCGATAAATCATTTTAGACTTCCCAGGAAGCATCCTGGGAAGTATATAAAGCTATCTTTTATATGCCAAGCAGACCTCAAAGAAATTTTCCTTAAAGGTGTTATGGGAAAGAAAAGGGTAACTGGGAACATGTTTTTCTGGCAGTGTAATGAGTTGTCAGATTATAAATGTCCTCTTCAGAGTACTGTCAGAAATATTGGGGGAGCAAATGGATGCAACTATGGAAAATAAAAGTTATGTTCTTACCATAACGTTCCATGTTAGTTGTCTTCTTCTCGCCTTCTTTCTTGCTGGATGGGTTCGGAGCCGACCTCGGCTCCGACTCGGCCACTCTAAAAGCTCGAGAGTTGGTTCCACTGGCTCGAGGCTCCCCTTATATCCCACAATGCTAGGCGGTATTACCTCAGATCTCGTTTGTAAGCTAGGCCCAGCCAATAATAAAACCAGAACTACTGGAAATGGGAAAACCCACCTCTATAAAAGGAAAGGAATAAGGTGACCTGAAACCTGATGAGGGAATATATGCATAGTATAGCATATACATATATATAATAGAGGTGGTAGAAAGAGAGGTCACAAACAAACTCCTCTAGGTCTGTCCAGGCTAGGGGGAAGGAGGGTGGGACGCAAGAAAGAAGGCGAGAAGAAGACAACTAACATGGAACGTTATGGTAAGAACATAACTTCTATATGTTAAGTTGTCTATCTCGCCTTCATTCTTGCTGGATGGGACCGAGTTCCTAGCACCTTGTCCTGGGTGGCCTATCGGAACAGACTCTTGAGTACAGTGGAACCAAAATTAGCTCTATGTCTAGAAGCTAAATCCAACTTATAATGAGAAATGAAAGTGTGAGGAGTAGCCCATGTAGCTGCTGCACAAATGGTATCAATAGGCAGCCTGTCTTGGAAAGCTATAGAGGTAGCCAAAGCTCTAGTCGAATGAGCCTTAGGTTTGTTAGGCAACTTTTGGTGTCTAATTTCATACACAAAGGAAATCAGGGATGTTAGCCATCTGGAGAGTGATACCTTTGAAACTGCAAGGCCCTCTCTGCCTTCTGCATAAGAAACAAACAACTGGTCAGTTTTTCTGATCTGTTTGGTCCTGTCCAAATAATACCTTAATTGACGAACATCTAGCCAATGCAATTTTTGTTCAGACCTGTTAGAAAAGTTAGGAAAAAACACAGGGAGGTCTATGTCTTGATTTAGATTTGCCGCAGAGGCTACTTTAGGTAAGAAGGATGGATTGGTCCGTAAGGATACCCTATCCTTATGAAACAACAGATACGGTGGTCGACTGCTGAGTGCATGAAGCTCTGAGACCCTTCTAGCTGAAGTAATGGCTATCAGAAAGAGTCTTCCAGGATAGCAATTTCATTGAACAGGAAGCTGCAGGTTCAAAAGGGGGAAGAATCAAAGATGTGAGAACTAAATTAAGGTCCCAAGAAGGAGGAGGAGTTCTTATAGGAGGCTTAAGAAGAAAAACTCCATTCAAGAAAGCTTTGCAAAGCTTGTGAGACATGATGGCAGAATCTGAGATGCCCACATGAAAGTTAGATATAGCTGCCAATTGAACTTTAAGAGTAGAAGGAGATGAACCTGCATGGAAAAGTTCAGCTAGAAAATCAAGGACTGTTTGGATGGGAGCAGTGAAAGGATCTATGTCCCTTTCCTTGAGCCCAATAGGCGAAACGTTTCCACTTACTCAGAGTGAGATATTTGAGGAAGCCTGGCTAAGGTTGGAACTGGAGGAACCAAGCAGTGAGGTTCAGAGAGGGGAGGGAGCGATGTAACTGACCCGACTGATGGATCAAAAGATCTGGAACTAGGTCCAGATGCCAAGGTTACTCCAACAGAAATTGATGTAGAAAGGGGAACCAAACCTGTCGAGGCCAGTAAGGAGCAATGAGGATCAATGAGGCCTTCTGAGCGATAGCTTTCTGCATCACTTGAGAGATTAGTGGGAAGGGAGGGAATGCATACAGAAGTCCCCGGGGCCAAACTTGGACTAGAGCGTCTCTGCTGGGCTGGCCTGGTAACGGGAATAGGGTGAAATAATCTCTGCACTTGCTGTTTTGGGGAGTAGCAAAAAGGTTGCAGCAAGGCTGACCCCACTTGAGAAAAATTTTCTCCAAGATAGAATCTTTCAGAGACCACTCGTGAGGCATGAGGATAGCTCTGCTCAACTTGTCCGTGATAAGATTGGACTTCCCGGGGATGTGCGTTGCTATCAGAAACCGCTGAGAAGAAATCACCCATTGCCACAGTCTGAGTGCTTCTCGACATAGGGGGTAGGACCTGGTTCCGCCTTGTTTGTTGATATACCACACTACAGACATGTTGTCCGTCTGAACTGCTATCGTTCCCAAGGGAAGAGAGTCTTGAAGGGCTTGCAACGCTAAAAGCACTGCTCTCATCTCTAGAACATTTATATGCAAGTGGCGTTCGTTTGGTTGCCATATGCCCTGGACTGTTCTGCCCTGATAATGCCCCCCCCACCCGATCAGGGAGGCATCCGTTGTCAGAGTAGCAACTGGAGGGGGAGGGACAAAGGGTCTTCCTAGGAAGAGCTGGGGGGAAGAAATCCACCAAAGAAGATGATTCTTGCATGCTTGCGTAATCACAATGGTGTGGGACATCGGAAGTTGTTGGTACGACCATTGTGTGAAGAGCATCCATTGAAGGATTCTCATGTGAAATCTGGCTAATAGAAGTAGAGGGATAGCAGCCGCCATAATCCCCAGCACTTTCAGAACCAATCTGACTTTGACTCTGTTGCTGTGGAAGAGAAGGGAGACCAGTTTGTGTATGTCTGCTATTCTTTGGTCTGTGAGTCTCGCAGACATGTTGACTGTCTAGATTTGCGCCTATGAAGGTAATAGCACGACAAGGCGACAAAACAGACTTTTCGCAATTTATTGAGATACCTAACTTTTGAAAAATGCGAAAGGTGTAGTCTCTGGCAATTAGAAGAAGATGCTTGTTAGGAGCTGTGAGGAGCCAGTCGTCTAAGTATGAAAACACCTGGAATCCTTGACGTCTCAGGTGAGAAGCTACCACTGCCATGCATTTGGTAAACACCCGGGGGGCAGTGGTGAGTCCAAAGGGCAGGGCTCTGAATTGAAAGTGACTGGTTCCCAGCCTGAAGCGGAGGAATCTCCTGGAGCGTCTGTTCATTTTTATATGATAGTACGCATCCTGGAGGTCTATAGAGCACATCCAGTTTTCCTTTCCCAATAGGGGTAGGATGGATTGTAGCATGACCATCCGAAATCTTGTTTTCTTGACAGACTTGTTCAAGATACTGAGATCCAAAATGGGTCTCCAGTCCTCTGTTTTCTTTGGAACCAAAAAGAACTTGGAGTAGATTCCGGATCCTTGCTGGTCTGCTGGCACTGGCTGAATGGCTCTTTTTGCAAGCAACTTTGATATTTCCAACGCTGCTTGATCCCTTTGAGCGGGTGGAACATCTGGAAGGGATTTTTTTGATTGATTTGGAATGCGAAAGAATGGAATGGAATAGCCTTCGGAAATGATGGACTGTACCCACTTGTCTTGAGTTAGGGATCGCCAGGCTTCTGGGTACAGTGACAATCTTCCCCCGACTGCCTCCGAAGGTGGACAGTCGGGCAACACCTCAGGGATGCTGGAAGGGCTTATCGGAAAAGGTTTCTCGATTGCCCTGGTTCTGCGGACCCCCCATGCCTCTAGGGTGACGTCTACCATTATTGTGCCCCCCTCTGCCTCTGGAGGGGAACAGACTCTGTGCGTCAGGCAAAGTCCCTTGAGATTGTTTGCGGAACCACATTTTTCCACTTTTCTGGCCTTTGGGGTAAGGCCTAGAAGGAGTAGAAAAACGCACTCCGACGGCAGAAAGAGTTTTGCCAACCGTCTCGCACCTCGTCAAGGTTTCTTTCACTTCAGGACCAAAGAGGGATGATCCATCAAACGGGGAATTAGTGAAAGACGTTTTAAAGGGGTCCGCAAAATTGCATAGCCGCATCCAGGCATGCTGGCGTAAGGCCACACCTGTCCCTGCGGCTCTGCTCACTCCATCAGCCGCATATGAGAGGAGGCGCATGGAGGAGTTAGCTATAGAATTTAGGGTAGCCAGCTGAGCGTTCATCTTGTCCTGAAAACCCGCAGCTGTAGGATCCTTTAACATCTCACTCGCTTCCTTGATCAAGTCTCTTTGAAGACGAGTGAAATGACAGAGGTAGTTCAGCGAACGCATAGCAAAGGTCGCTGACGAAAACATCCGCTTCCCGTACCTGTCCATAGACCTAGATTCCTTGTTAGGAGGATGGACAGGCACCGAAGGATCAGCTAGCTCCTTTCTTAGTGGCGGCAGCTACCAGCATAGCATCCACAGAAACTCCCTTAGTCAGAAATTGCTTATCTGCTGGTGCTGTGATAAACTTTGAAGGTCTCCTGGGGGTGGGGTCCACAGTCAGGAGCCGTCCAAGCCTTTTTAGCTACCACCTGCATGAGTGGGCAAAGGGGGGGAGGGGACACCCAGGAGGTGGAAGGGCGAGAGCCAAACGCCTCAAGATGCACAGATTCATCCTCCGAAGGGTTAAGGGCTGGCCAATTTCCCCTCTGTTTCAGGATCTCTAGAATGTCCGCAAAAGAGACATCTTCAGAAGGGGAACGGGGGGAACCCTCGGAATCCTCTAAATCCGTGTCAGAGGTGACAGACTCGGGTGAGTCTATGTGCTTCCTCTTGCACTTCCTCTTCCTAGGGGGCTCCCCTGCCAATTCAGGAGAGGCCTCGGAAGAGGATGAGATCCCCACAGGGGATTCTTGAGGAGCTGGCTCTCTGCGGTCTGGGATGAGGGAGTGAGCAGACATAACCTGAGGCACCGAAGAGGGAGAGACGGACGGAGCCGACTGTGGTGTTGAACCGGGTTCCAACACACTCCGCATGACCTCGAAGGCACCTGTCAGGCAGAGCCAAAGGTCCCCGCTCCGAAAAGCTGAAAACCTCCCTCGGCACCGACAGCGATGGCTCCGAGGCCGATGTCGGAGCCGAACTCAACAGCGCCGAGAGGGAGAGCGGGGTCGGACAAGGGTCCGATGCCACTCACCCCCTCGGAGCCGACGAGGGAAGTTCGGCGCCGAGATTCTTCTAAGGAAGAAATCGGAGCCGACGACGGGGCCGAAGACAAATGCATCGGCTCCGACGCTACCACAGTCTCGGTTCCGAAACGCCCCGGCTCTGAGCTCAAGGGAGTCGGAGGAGGAGTATATTTTGAGAGATAGGGTTAAGCATCGACTGATGAGTCAGGCTCTGAAGCATTTGGGCCAGTGCCTCGGACTTAAGCAGTTGACTCACTACCCTCTGAAGGTCATGGTCGGATCGCCTCGATGATCTAGAGGAGTGAGATCTATGGCTCCGTTCAGACAGCAAGGGAGATGCTGGAGCCGAATGAACGGAGCCAAGGGACGGTGACCTGGACCTCTTCCTAGATGTCGGTTCCGATGGTGTGATCGGAGCCGACTCAGATATTTCCAATACCTCGGCTCCAGCCGGAGCAGAGGGAACCACTGAAATAGAAGTTAGAGTCTCATCGGCTCCAGCTGGAGCCGATGTTGTAGTAGACTTCGAAGTCTTAGGTGTCGACTGAGTAGCTGGAGTCGAAGACCTAGAAGCCTTAGAAGGTTTGCCCAAAGACACAGTCGGGGGACCCTCAGGCTTTAGCAAGCCCCATAAAATGAGCTTGTTCTTTCTTTCCTGCAGGACTCTAGGGCTGAAGCCATGACTTACAGCACAAGAGTCCTGCAGGTGTAAAGGTCCCAGGCAGTACACACAAGAAGTGTGACCGTCTGTCAGAGCCATTTTCTGACAGCACGAGTCACTTCTTGAAGCCAGAGACCTTCGAATCCTTAGACATTTAAGTAACAAGTGTAATCACACCCAAACACAAACACACCGATTACACTATACTCTAACTTAAACTAAATAAAATTAGATAGTTTAGTTATAAAAGTCCCTACAAAAAACACACACACTCCAAAGGGGAATGGGAGGGCCCGAAGGCCTAAGGGAAGAACTATAAGTTCTTTTGGTAAAAAAAAAAGGGTAAGAACAAGGAAGAAGGGATAAAGAATCCTTTAAAATAAGGGGATACTGTATGGAAAACTAATTTAAAGGGGTTTAGTAACTTTTTTAAACTATTTTCTACACTCACCTGAAGCCGGTTGAAGCAACACGTCTCGATAGCTGTAGCGGCAAACGAGATCTGAGGTAATACCGCCTAGCATTGTGGGATATAAGGGGAGCCTCGAGCCGGTGGAACCAACTCTCGAGCTTTTAGAGTGGCCGAGTCGGAGCCGAGGTCGGCTCCGAACCCATCCAGCAAGAATGAAGGCGAGATAGACAACTTAACATCTACTCTTAAGTTAGGACAGAGAATCTGAGTTCCTAGACATAGGCCTCAGGTTTAATTGTGTTGACTGCCAAAAAAAATAAGTTGCGTCTTACCATAACGTTCCATGTGAGTTGATGATCTTCCAGTCATCATTGACTGGTTCGGTTCCGAGCCCTCGGAAGAGTCTTGGCCTTATACCAAGCTTGCGTGCACCAAAAACCCTCGAGCTAATCTGCTACCCACAATACCCTTCACTCTTACCTCAGATCAAGTTTGCATGCAGCATATAGAAGAAATAAGTCAGAGGCCATCTCAGCGCAGAAACCCTAAGACACCACAAAGACCCATAAGATCAGCCAGGAACCTTTGGAGGGGGTTGGTGGGAAGGTGTGATGACTGGAAGAACAACGCAAATGGAACGTTGTGGTAAGGCATAACTTTTGTTAATCTTCTTCCTATTCATCACTGATGGGACAGAGTCCCCAGCTACTTGGAGAACCTGGGTGGCCCTTATGGAAGAACATTCCGGAGAACCACTGAACCAAAGGCCGCTCTTCCCCTGGAGATCAGATCTAATTTGTAATGCTTGATAAAGGTATGGGGCTTAGCCCAAATGGCAGCTGCACAAATGTCATCCATGGAGGCCCTAAAGTGGAAGGCAACTGATGCTGCAATAGCCCTAGTTGAGTGAGCTTTGATTTGGCCAGACATAGATCCATCCATAGGAGAACATGTGAAGGCAATGCAATCCCAGAGCCATTTAAACAAAAACTTTCGATACTGCACCTCCCACTGTATGACCCGCAAAGGAAATGAAGAGCTGGTCCGACTTGCGAAAGGAATTAGTTCTGTCCAGATAGAAACGTAATTGTCTATGAACATCCAAGGAATGTAGGCAGTATTCTCCCTTGTTAGAGTAATCTGGGAAAAACACAGGGAGCTCAATGGACTGGTTAATCGAAAAGTCAGAAACCACTTTGGAGAGAAAGGATGGGTTAGTACGAAGTGATACTCTCTCCTTATGAAAGGTCAGATAAGGGCTCTTGATACATAATGCTTGTAATTCAGAAATTCGTCTGGCTGAGGTGATAGCCACCAGAAATAAGGATTTCCATGACAGGAATTTTAGATAACATGTCGCAGCAGGCTCAAAAGGGGGCAGAGAAAGACTGCAGAACCCAGGACAGATTTCCATGCCTCCACCGGCTGGCTGATGGAAGGCCTGCTGTGGAAAATACCCTTGAGGAAAGTCTTGCAAAGGCGAGAGGAAATCAGCAGGACTCCATCTGAACCGTTATGGAAGTTACCGTTATGGAAGTTGGAAACACCTTTGTCGAACAGTTCAGCCAGGTAATGAAGAATAGTGGTTACGGGGGCTGAGAATGGATCTAGCTTCTGATTATGTGACCAAATAAAGAATCTTTTCCATTTGTCCCTGTAAAGTTTCCTGGTGGATGGTTTATGAGAGGCCAAGATTACATCACATATGGGTGAAGAAAGGGTTTCCTGCCTCGCAACTAATGGCAATGAAGAAACCAAGCTGTCAGCTTGAGAGTGGACAGATTCGGGGGAGTCAGCCCTTGAGTGAGAGATAGGAGGTCCTGACGGATCCAAGGAGGTTGTAACAGATGACATCGGAGGAAGGGAAACCATACTTGACAGGCCAGAACGGGGCAATGAGGATCACTTTGCTTCGCAACCAAATAGCTTTACTTAGAACAAGGGGGATTAGAGGAATCGGAGGATAAGCATAAATACCACCTGTGGGCCAATCGTGAATCAAAGCATCTCTTGGTGACTCCCCGAAAGGTGGAAAGAGGGCAAAGTGGCTGCTGCATTTTGTGTTTGAGACTGAGGCGAAAAGGTCGCAGCATGGCTGGCCCCAATGGCTGAAAATTTCTGCCGTCACACTCTGGTTGAGACCACTCGTGACGACGGAGAATGCATCTGTTTAGCCTGTCTACAATCACGTTGGAGCTCCCCGGCATATGCGTTGCGAGCAGAAAGCAGTTGGAAGCTATCGCCCACTGCCAGATTCTCATGGCTTTGTGACATAGGGGGTAGGATTTTGTCCCTCCCTGTTTATGTACCAGACCAGAGACATGTTGTCCAATTGGACAGCAATCGTTCTGGACGGAAGGAAAGCTTGCAACAGCAATAGCACCTCTCAACTCCAGGACATTGATATGCAAGTTGACCTCTACACTGGACCACATGCCTTAGACGGACTTTCCCTGGAAGTGGCCTCCCCACCCCATCAGGGAAGCATCCTTGGTCACCATGGCGCTGGGCTGGGGAGCCTGGAAGGGGCGACAAAGATTTCTGTCTGTACTCATCCACCAGAGGAGATCTTGCTTGCAGGTGTTAGTGATGAGAATCTGTGAGCTCAGCTGGTAAAGACTGGGTATCCACTGGGCCTGAAGGAGCCATTGTAGTAATATCATGTGTAGTCTGGTTAGGGGAACAATAGGGTTGGGCTGCAGCCACAGACCCCAGGTTCTGGAGAACTTCCCTTGCAGACACCTTTCTTCGACAGAGTATCACTTGAACCTGTGCCCTTAATCTCTGAAGCCTGTGAAGAGGAAGCGAGATCAGGCTTGATGGTGCTGAATATTGCCCCTATGAATTCCAATTGTTGTGAGGGTTGAAGGTTGGATTTCTCCCAGTGTATGGTGATGCCCAGTTACTCCGCTAGAACCAGGGTATAGCGGAGGGCCCTGACCAGTATACGCTTGGTGGGGGTGGAGAGGAGCCAATCGTCTAGGTAAGGAAACACCTGGAATCCCTGAAGTTTCAGATGAGTGTTACACTGGGGACCGTCAAGAGACCGAAAGGCAAGGCTCTGCATTGGTAGTGATTGGCTCCCAACCAGAAGTGAAGGAGGCTCCTGGAGCGTTTGTCCATCTTGATATGGTAATATGCATCCCAGACATCTAATACGCACATCCACACACCCTCCCGCAGAAAGGGATGGATGGATTGAATCATGACGATGTGGAACTTGGTCTGAACTACCAGTTTAGTTGACAGAGATCCAGAATGGGCCTCCAGTGTCTCATGTCATCTTTGGCACCAAAAAGAATCTTGAGTAGAACCCTGATCTGCACTGATCTGGAGGGACCTGTTGGTTGGCTCGTTTTTGACATAGGTTTCGTATTTCAGAAGCTGCCTCCTCCCTTTGACTGGGTGGGACATCGAGCAGGGATTTCGGAGGTCTTGGATAAGATATTAGGGGAATATGGTAGCCTCTTGTAATAATTCTCTGCACCCACTGATAGTTTGTAATAGAGAGCCAGGCAGCTTGGAGCAGAGAAAAACGTGCCCAGACTGCTTCCAGAGGAAAACAATCGGGCAGCGCTTCAGGAATGCTGATACAGTCTACCCAAGAAGGAATCTCTGGAGGCCTGGTTCCGGGAACCCCCTCTGCCTCGAAAGGGGGGCCTTCCATTACTGGAACTCCCTCTGCCTCTGGAGGAGTCTTCACCACATGCGCCATGGAAAGGACCTTGAGACTTCTTGTGCCACATCTTCCCGCTCCTCTGATTCCTGGAGAAGGAACGCTGACGTATGGAAAACCGTAGGCCCGGCAGACAAGGTCTTCCCATCTTGCTCGCACCTGGCTAATGTATCCTTGACCTTAGCATCGAACAGAGCTGATGGTACGACAGGGACATTTAAAAAGGAAAACTTGAAGGAGCCTGCGAGTCCACAAATGCACATTTCAGGCGTGGCATCTCATGAATATGCCTGCACCAGCAGCTCTAGCCTCTCCTTCGGTTGTGTGACAGCAACCTCATGGATGAATTGGATATTGACTCTAGGGTGGCAAGTTAGGAAGCAACTTTCTCGTGCTCCATCCGATACTTGGCCTGCGAGAGTTCTGGAGAGTTCAGAGATAAGATCTCTCGGGAGCCTCGGAAAATGTGCTATAAAGTCCAGAGACCTAACTGCAAAGGTCACTGATGCAAAAATTCACTTTCCTAACCGGTCCACTGCCCGGAACACGCTGTTGGACAGGTGAACTCTCTTGCAAGGTCCTTTTTCGTGGCTGCTGCCGCCGCCACCACGCAAATCTCTAGACCAATGGGGTTGATCCTCTGAAGGGGAGAGTACCTTGTCTGATCTCCTGGGGATGGCCTCAACGAAGTCCGGGCTCCTCCACGCCCGCTGCACGATGAGCTTAACCAACTCATCGGCGGGGGTTACCCAAGAATTAGAGGGCCGAGAGCGAAAAGCCTGCAGGAATACAGATTTCTCCGAGGAAGGATAGGAGGAATTCCAGTCACCCCTCTGTTTCAAAATTTCCATGATGTCGCCAAGAGAGAGACTGTTGGAGGATGACCGTGGGGATCCTTCCCCATCATCGTAGTCTATCTTCCTTCAGGGACTCCTCTGGGGAGTCCAGGTGTTTCCTCTTACACGCCCGTTTCCGAGGGGGTTCTTCGGTGGGAGCATGTGAAGACGACTCAAAGGGAAATAACCTGGACAGGGGTTTCCTGGGCCTTGTGCTCTCGGAGTCCTGGGGGGTGGCCTTTGACAGCTGCGGCTCAGAAGGAACTGGGGGGATAACCGACATAAGAGGATTGCGAGAAGTAAGCACCCTCTCCATCACCCGGAAAGCAGGGCCGCCCAAAGAGAAGTGGGAGCCCGGAACTGAAGACAAAATCGGAACTGGAGTCGCATGCCACTCCACACGGCCAGTCCCCGGGGATGGAGCCTCAAGCAAACTCGGGGCAGAAGTCACCCTTGGATCCAAAGCTGGGACCAACATAGAACAGAGACCGGAACCGGAGGTTCCACTCCCCTCAAGCATGCGACTGAGGGAGGGTGGGCTCTAACAGAATCGACACCCAAAGGGGCCTCAAACACTGTCGTTGGCACCAAGGAATGGGGTCCTCTTGAAAACGTCGGATATATGAGCATTGGAACCGAAGGATCCAAGGGAAGAGAGCATTGTAGGGGTCACCAGAATAATAGACCCAAAGCCTGGAGTGGGACAGGGACTAGGCATATTTGAAATTCCCCTGGTGGTCAGCAGCTGGTCAAAAAGGCGCACCACATTCAATTCTGAAAGGCTCCTGGTGGATCTTACTGATGCTCCTGAGGGGGAATCAGGCTGGTCCAAAAAGGGGCTGCAGGCTTGTCCGGCAAAAGGGTCTACAGACTAGCATCAGGTCCGTGGTGCATCACAGAACAGCACTGATTCCAGTTTAGAAACTGGCAACAACGGCATGGTTGGAGCAGAGAACGGGCTTGGAGCCGAGGTCACAAAAGGGATGGATGTCAAGAACGGCTCCGAAGTTGTTGGAACAGAGAAGAGGTGGGCGATGTCAGTGCGGAGACAGAAACTGATCAGAACAGAGGTAGTAGATGGCGCCATAGCCGTCGGTGCTGGGGTAGGCGCCGAGGCGACCTCTGTAAGCTTCACTGGAGCCGAACTCAAAACTGATGTAGTTGGAACCAAGGAGGCAGTACGGTTCTTGGAGAAAGACTATTGGGCCTTGTATTTATGGCTTTTCACTAGCCGAAGAGGGGCCTGAGTGAGGACGTTTCTTGTCCACAGAAGGAGGGGATGAAACTTCTGTCGCAGAAATAGCCTCCGGAAAAGGCGATGTAAGCAGGACTTCAGAATCAATTTATTCCGATGTTCATTCAATGTCTGCTGACTGAAGCTAGCACAAATCACACGGGGGTTTCTCCAAAAAATGCGGAAACCCCAAACAGTACACACTCTTCATGAAGGTCGCTATTTGGAAGCTTACCACTGCAAGAAGAGCAGTGTTTAAACCCCGTAGTTCACTTCTCAGACATAATAGCGAACACTCGCACACAAAAAGGAAAGTGTGAGGAAAGTGAAGAAAGTGAAAAAAGGAGAGAGGAAATACCAACAATGGTAATAGGATACCACAAGGGTAGAAAGTTCAAAATACCAACAATGGTAAGAAAGGGATACCTGTGGGTAGAGCAGAGTATAGAAAAATATCAAAGAACAAGCAATGAGAAATTTTTTTTTTACAAAAACTTGTAAATATACAAGATAAAGCACTTAGCTGGAGAGCTCCGTGAAACGCTACTATATGGCTGTGCAGCAAACGAGATCTAGGGTGACTGAGTGAAGGGCACTGTAGGTAGCAGCTTAGCTCGAGAGTTTTTGGTGCACGCAAGCTTGGTATAAGGCAGACTGTTCCGAGGGCTCGGGACCGAACCCATCAGCGAGGAATAGGAAGATTAACAACTTCAGATTAGGAATTACTAGAAAATTGAAATCAAAATCTAAACCAGCTATATTTGAAGTTTTGAATATTGTAAAAGAACTGGAAAAGGGAATGAGCAAATTACATAGAAGTAAACGGAATTTGTTGGAAAAATACATGCAGAATAATGCTCAGGAGGAGTGAGGTTTAAGGGAAGATGAAAATTTAGCAATGGATGTGATCGACAGACTGCTTTATACAAAATATTCAATGTATGTAAATGGAAAAAAAATCTGTTAATGTGTGCTTCTGCCTTAAACGATCAGGTGCTTAAAAATTATACTCATTTCTAAACATAGGTGGGTAAGCACTGCATTAGTAACTCCTGGGGAAGGGTTCCCATTTAGATGAATGCTTGAATTGCAAAACCTATATTGGTGCATTGAGGCAAAGCTTCTCATCTAGTAGTGCTCACCTACATTCTTTACTCCATAAGGCAGAGACATACTTGTACTTAGAAATATGCACAATTAGTAGACGATACGCCAAGATGAAAGCCAAACGTCCACCAGACCTCTCTCCAAACTGGAGGGCATGCCTTGCTAGCAAAATACATGCAGTAACAAATGCCGTCCTGTCAGGGTCACTCAATTTAGACTTCTGTCGAGAGAAGTGGATACAAAGAAGCCAATTTCAAACCGTTGTTGCAAGAGGGGCGTGCTGGAAAACTGCTATAATGTAGTAACCTGATGGCCCGAGTCCCAGAGGTGGCTGGCGACTTCAAAGGGGGCTGCAGGAAGCTACTGATGGGGTTCTACTATGGCTGGTCTACAACCATTATCTGTGATCAAACAGATGTGTGTCATTTACTTTCATCCACAGTCTGCACCACATTATCCACATACAACCACTCATTACAGCTATCAACTATAAACAACTCAGATGTCAGACTGCAATCCAGCCTTGGGTGAGATGGAGTCCTAGACAAAGGAGTCTAAGCAGCTCCCTGTTGCACATTAGTCCCAATGCACCTCACCAGTGTCCCTCCACGGTTTGTCAGACTTGCTTCAGCATCCAGATATAACCCAACTGACAGACGTCACTGCAATAAGCTGGGATTCAGGAGACCTAATTACCTCCTGGTATCATTAGCATTCTAGAGCCCCAAGTTTTTCTCTATTAAACATTGGATTTAATGGTCCTAACAAATAAGTAAGGAAAGAAATTCAGTCTTCCTTCAAAAAAGTATTTGGCAAGGATATTTACATCCTGACAATGCCTGACTTCCTACCTCTCCCAAACAGAGCAAATTACTGTGTACCCCCCCCTTTACTATTATATTGGGATGAAAAGTAAATTCACATTGTCACAGGATTACACAGATGAGGGTCTGAGATGAAACCAAAGCACATGGCTAAAACCTATGTATAAAACCGGAAGTACACAATCAGACAGAGAGCTCACAGTGCTACTTGCGAATACAATATTGTTGAACAAGTAAAATTATACCAAACTTGCTACATTCAGATTACTGCAACCCCTCCCTATCCACAGGCAGTTATTTTAATTTCAGACAATAGTCTACACAGTGCACACCAGATCGGACTGTTAAATAGCCAAATGCACAGTACTACAAAGCCAGAAATGACTGCTTACCACTGCTGTCATTAAAGGCACATTACTTACATCCAGAATTATTCAATCTACCAATCATTTAATGCCAACTTTGACAGTGTACATCTCCGATATTACTAATGGCCACACACAAACTAGCCACTTCTATGACTTTTTACCAGGATAGTACCTAGATCACAGCAGACAATTTGGAGCACAAAATGCTCCGTTGTTTGTGAATTACTTTTGGATAAGAGGATACAGAGCTCCACAGACAACTGAAACAGTGAGCACATAGAGTAGAAAAACAAATATGGAGTAATTTTAGTGGTAAATATGGGAGGTAAGCAGTAGAAGAGAACAGAGGGTTGAAGTAGTAACGTGGGTGAGGGGGGAGTTAGGCAAGTTGGCCACTGGGAAATAAACTGAAGTCAGATTTTTTTTATGAAGGGTTTTCAGCTGTTTTTAAAGTAGGGATAACTAAGTTTGTATGCAAAAGTGGAGAAAGTGGTCAGTACAGTGCAGTTCAGTTTGGAGAGAGGTGAGGAGTGAGGAAATGAATTGGAAGAGGGTGTAGGGGTGGGTTTTATGGAATTTGGCAGCAAGAGGCAAGAAAGGCACCTGGTTGAAGCTGAAGTAGCCTGAAGAGACTCAGCTCATCTCTTTAGGTGCCTCGGAACCATATGGCTTTGAAGAGTGGGGGGTGAGAGTTGGAAATGACAGATATGGCTGTCTATGGACTACAGAGGAGGATTTTATGAGGATATGGCTATGAAGGGGAGCTCATATTCACACACTGAGCAAAGTATACTCCCCCCCTTTGGCTACTGCAGCTCTTGTTGGTCTGGACAGAAATTTTTTACTTTGGTCCTGAAAAGTATTTTCATCTTTTTTCTCGTGTTTTCATTGTGGTTATGGAAGTTTTAAGTGATTGGTCCAGCCATAAACCTAGGTACTTAAATAATGTGGTTTCTTTTGGGTTATCAAAATCTGCATTTTTTTTCCAGCTTTTGAGAAGTTGTATATAATTTTGACTTGCAGCTTGATGCCATACTGCAATGAAATGAACAAATACATATACAAAATTGTCAAATGAATTTAGCGCTCAGCTTTCAGAATACAATATGCATCCCACTGCAACCCCCCCCCCCCCAAAAAAAAAAAAAACATCACAGAGAGCTAAAAATAGGGTTGGACGAAGAACCAAAATCAGGGCAGCTATCCCCTTTACATACTTAACCTTGCTGGAACAGGCTTTGCATTGGCATATTATGCTGAAATCTGAAAATAAAATGTCTGCTTTAGTGCCTGAAATCTTCACTGATAAGCAGGAAAAGCCACACTTTCCTCATCACATTTTGGTATGTTGTAAAGACATTCTGCAAAATCAGTGACTGATGAGGCCATACCCACCAATACTCCCAACACTACCTTCCAGGCTTACATCATGTAAAGAATGCACTGCACTTAAACTTGCTTCCATACTCCAGCAACTCCTTACAGACTGAGCTAACTGAAAAGCTCCTTGTTGCTTAAAGGGGCACTATGTCGTTTCTAAAATCAGTTGCTTGTTAGAGCACTTTGTTTACATTTTATTGCAGTGCAAGTCACATGTTCACACAAAGGCAGGGTTTTCAGAGAAGCTTATTAGCATACTGATACTGCAGGTCAGATTTCACAAACTTTGGTGGGGGGTGGAGACTTTACAGCATGTCCTTTTGTATTTTCCTTCCCCCACCCATAGGCTATCAGATTAGTTGAGTGACTGGTTTAGCATCAGCCAGAAATGTTTTCTAGTCACACACACTCAGATTTGTAGCCTTTGCAGCAGTGAAATGACATTTTCAGTATGTGCTTGTTTTTTTTCTAAAACTGATCATCCCAGCCTAAGCAATTGTATTTTTTTTGTTTTTGTTTCATGCTTGCTGTTGCATGCTTTTTCCCCTTCACTAATAATTATTTTTCATATTGTCAGCAATAGTGCTGCTTATTAGTGCATGTACTCATGCAGACATATATTTATAAGACAGTTTCCCTCATTTCACAGGACAGCATTGCTTTGGACAGTTGCATCTTGGAAACAAACCCACTGAGATGCAAATGTCCTAAGATTCTACAAGAATAAAATCTTGTAATGTCTCAATACAAACATGTCAGACAACGCTGAAATTGGATCTCCTGTGCTAAAAGTATTTTCCTATTAGCTGACACCATTCAGGAATCACACAGTAACTGTCTGCATAATACTGATTCCATCTGAATGAATTTATTGTCTTTCTTTCCTGCTTTGTGGTACAATGTTTGGATCTTTCACTCTTTTCCTGAACATCTGACTGCAGTACTTACACTGGTTACCTTTTGCAAGTTGAGGAAAATGTAGCGTCTATATTTACTGATATTTTCCTTGTGTGTGCATACGTATGTATGCAATCTAAGTTTATATTTATGTGGTTTTAAAATCACAGCCTTATGTCTTACTGACCGGCTTGCAATTCAAGGCATTCTTGAATGTCTGTCAAATTTGCATATGCTGGATATGTGATAATGTGTGTATTTTATTAAAACTTTCTATGCAGTGCACATAATTGTTTTAGTTGTGTACTTCACTGTTAATATTGGAATTCTCATAACTTTTCTCAAACTTTGGTTCTTTTGTGACTCAGATGGCTGTAGTGATGACCATTTAGCCCCTTATCAAGATGAAATATACAGTGATTGTCTAATCTTATTAATATACAGTGATTAACTACATATATATACATTCAAAATCTTCCACACAGAGAAGTTTCTTACATTGTTTTAATTTAAATAAATAAATAAATGTGTCATTATGCGTTTATCATATGTATTGCTTTGGTGGTTTAAAATGTATTTGCTGTATATCTTTATAGAGCCACATATATTTGTCTACACACAGACACAAATTATATATATATATATATATATATATATATATATATATATATATATATATACACATATATATATATATATATATATATATAAATCTGTCTCTGAATTTGTGTGTCTTTGTTTATGTATACAGACGTACACACACCCTTATATGTGTGGTGTGTAGGTTGATACACACACACATATATCTATATATCTATATATCTATATATATATATATATATATATATATATATATATATATATCTATATATATATACACACACACACACACATCCATACTCTCATACAGTGGCATGCAGGAGGTATTTTGACTTAGATGACAGTATAGCTGTTCCTTTATTGCTAGTTTTACAAGTAACATTTTTTTTTTCCATTTGTCATATGCCACTTGACAAAAATATTAAAAGTGTGACTCAAACTAGAGAAACTACAGACCCATAAGCTTAACCAGCCTTATCCGTAAGGCCATGGAATGCACCATCATGGATACTATAAATAAGGACATAGGTGATCTCCAAACCCTTCATATGACAGTTCGTATTTGGCAAAGACAGGTCATGCCTGTTAAACCTGATAGACTTCTTCAAAAACATCACCAGAGCCATAAATGAAGGCAATCTGTACATTCAGCCTACCTTTACTTAGCAAAGGCCTTCAACACAGTCCACACTCGGGCATCATTGATAAACTCTCCCAGTTCAATATCAATCCTTATGTTGTCAAGTGGGTTTCTAACTGGCTCACTGACAGATCACACTCAAAAGTAGAGGACTTTACCTCAACCAGCAGACCTGTCAGCAGTGAGTATCTACAGGGGTCAGTGCTGAGCCCTGTATTGTTTGAACTGTACTTCTCAGACGTTCGGGCTAAAACAGGGTGGCTGCGGCTGACTAAGTTTGCTGATGACTGCAAACTTGGTGTAGTCACTGAATCCCCAACCAATGTCAATATAATTCATGTACACAGACAACCCTCTCCTCCTCCCACAAAACACAAATACATGCGAGAGATGCAACTATACGGCCAAACTGGAGGCTGAGCTCTCTCAACATAGGACTGGCAAGACCAGTCAGGAGGAGAAGGTTACCACACACACTATAGACCCAGTCTCACATAGTACCATCACAACCTCAAATCATACACATAAACACACAAAGACATACTCGGCGGCTCTGATCAAAAATCTACCAAAACAGCAGAGGCCACCAAAGCAGACACCCAAACAACCACCACCTCAGAACACAACACCTGCAACACATAGACCTCACAGTCAGTGTCAAACAGTCACAGCCCTTAAGGCCAAACACAATGCCAGACACACTAGTCATTGGTGACTCCATAGTCAGACACACTGACGTCCCGCTCACCAGACTGAGTAAGGAGAAGGTCACAGTAAGCTGCCTGTCGGGCTAGAATCCGCCACATAACGCAAGCACTCAGGTCTCTCAACAGCAGGTACAAATACGACTCAGTCATTGTCCACGCTGGTGTAAACGACCTGAGACATACCTCCTTGGACTACATGAAAAGAGACATTGAGGAGCTCTCTGATTATGTAGCCCAGGCAGGTATGACCCTGACCTTGAGCAGTATCCTACCTTCACCAAGAATGATGCCACAATACAGAGATAAGATGATCAGCTTTAACAATTGGCTTAAACTCTGGTGTCATTCAAAGGGGATCCAATGTCTGTCTGCCTGGGATGACATGCTGGACAAGCCACGCTGCTTCGCAAGGGACGGCTTGCACCTGTCACCCTGGGATTCCGGACATTGGCAAAGGCTCTTGCCACCCCATAGTGCCTTTTTAGGCAAGGCTCAAATTCTAAACCTACCACCCTAGAACACAAAAAGAAAAAAACTAAGGGTAATGCTGCTCAATGCCAGAAGTCTAAATCTCAAAATGCACGCACTCGAGGCCCTTCTCAGTATGGAGAACATCGATGTCTGTGCAGTGACAGAAACCTGGTTCAAGGCTCCTGAGAGCACCCCAGCACTATCAGGTTTTACCTCTTATCATGCTCCGCCCCAAAATCCAGACAATACCAAGAAAGGAGGGGGTATCCATATTCATCAAAGACACCCACACCTCAAGACTGGTGGCAACGCACGATGCATTGGAGACCATCCAGGTGCAATTAACCATAGGCAAGACTGCTCTGCAAATTGTAGCATGTTACAGGCCACCCTCACAAACTCAGGAACCTCACATGGCCTTCCTGAAAACACTAGAGGGATAAATGTATCACCAAACACCATCATACTAGGTGACTTCAATTACCCTAATATAGACTGGGAACACTACTCAAGCCCAAACACCCTAGCCCAAAAGTTCCTGGAATTCATAAACTCAAATGCCATGGAACAACTAGTCACCATCCCCACAAGAGGAGAAAACATACTTGATCTCATCATCACGAACATGGGAGCACAATGTTCAACACCGAAGTATACCCCTCACTGGTGAGATCAGATCACAAACTAATCTCGCTGGAGGTACTCATCCCACCCCACCTGAAATAAAAAAGACCACAGTAAAGAACTTCAAAGCAGACTTCACACTTCTAAAGACTAGTGTGGTCTCCTTTAAGGCCCCGAGGGCGGAAAACAGTACTCAAGCCGTTGAATCACTTACAAATGCCTTCTACCAGCACCTGCAGGACTGCATGGATAAGGCAATCCCAAGCAAAACAAAGACTCTTTGTACCAAAGGCAAGCGTCCAGTCTGGTGGACCCCAGCCATAAACAAACGCTACAACAAAAGGAGGAAGCTACTACAAGATGGAGCAAAATCCTTAAAAGGTAAGACACCCTTGATCACTATAAGTAAAAAACTAAGAGCTCTCATAAAATCATCCAAAGCAAATTTTGAGAGAAAAATAGCTAAAGACTCAAAAGACAATCATAAGGCCTTCTTTAGCTATGTTAGAAATCTGGGAGGAAACTCCCAGATATGCTCAGAACTAGTTCAAAATGATGTGAAGATTACTGATCCTACAGACATTGCCAACATACTGGCTGACAGGTTCAGTGCAAACTTCTCCCCCCCAAAAGGAGAGATGTCTATACCAAGGGATTGCAGCCCCGCAAACATCTCCAACGCGCAAGTGAGAACTGCTCTCTCCAAAGCAAAAACACAGCATCCATGGGACCTGATGGTGTCCCGGCTGTGTGCTCCACGAACTCAACGAGGAATTAAACCCACAGCTAGGACAGCTGTTTAATCATAGTCTTACCTCTGGATACGCACTCCAGGAGTGGCGACTGCAACTGTGGTCCCACTTCACAAAGGCGGTGCCTCCACCGACCCTGGAAATTACCGCCCATTAGCTTGACAAGCCTTATCTGCAAAGCCATGGAGAGGATCATAATGGACCTCATAAATAAAGACATAGGGAATTTGCAGACTTTGGATCCATCCCAGTTTGGCTTTGTCAAAGGCAGATCATGCCTTCTAAACTTGGTTGACTTTTTCAAACAGTCACCAAAGCCATTGATGAGGGAAAGGCAGTCCATACAGCCTACCTCGATCTGGCGAAGGCCTTCGATACAATACCCCACTCGGGTATCATTGAAAAACTCATCAGCTTAAATGTTAACCCATACATCACAAGATGGGTTGCAAACTGGCTGAGTGACAGAACCCACAGGGTCAGAGTTGCTGGCGCCATGTCAGACTCAAAGCCTGTCACAAGTGGTGTACCACAGGGCTCAGTCCTGGGCCCACTCTTGTTTGGCATCTACTTTTCCAAGTACAAGCAAACACAGGAGGGTTATGGCTGACAAAGTTTGCAGATGACTGCAAACTGGGCCATAGTAGAAAACACATCTGACACAGATATCCTTCAGAAGGGTCTCACAGAAACGGATAACTGGTGCCAGAGCCATGGCCTAAAGTTAAATGCCAAAAATGCATAGTCATACCCTTCGAAAACAAGGTTACCCCTAGCTACCAAATAGGTGGCAATCCACTGAGCACAGAAGAAGTTATCAGGGACCTGGGGACCCAGGTTGATAGTAGTCTGTCATTCGACACCCATGTAGCTAAAGTAGTTAGGAAGACCTTCTACATTGCCCACCTTATCATGAAGGGATTCTCATCTAGATCAAGGGAGGTCATAGTCTCCCTATACTCATCACTCATCAGACCAATGATTGAGTACAATGCCCCATTCGAATGTATCTGACCCGACACTTGCAGCAGCTTGGGAGGCCACAAAA
Organism: Protopterus annectens; assembly: GCF_019279795.1. Taxonomy (NCBI): domain Eukaryota; kingdom Metazoa; phylum Chordata; order Ceratodontiformes; family Protopteridae; genus Protopterus; species Protopterus annectens. Next base: position 1,050,974,639 of record NC_056728.1, read on the forward strand.
GTTCCTCACCAAAAGGATAAAGGGTCTCAAACATCTGTCCTATGCTGCCCGACTGAAAGAACTCCAGCTCTATTCAGTCGCCACCGCTTGCTCAGAGGTGACCTTTGCCTAACATACAAGGCCATGTCAAACCCAGATTTGATGAATATGCTTCACCTCAAAAATCTAGATCCGTCAGAGCCACAAGGGCGGGAGACTTAAACCTCGACACGGCTATTAATAGGACGTGCTGGAGGGATAGATTCATCACCCAAAGACTCCCTATGCTGTGGAATAAAATCCCGGTATATGTGAGGCAGAGCACCTCGCTGGCCTTGTTCAAGAGAAATCTTGACCAATGGATGGGAGATCGCAGATATACCCCAGGGATTACCTCAGTGTCGCTGCTCAACAGAGGCACAGCAAAATAATGGGTATAGTTCCCCATACTAAAGGGGTGGCGTAAGCCACAAAACTATGGGCTAGGCTTGTAAATGCCCTCGGGCAGATAGCCTAGTATGCACCTATGAACCTATAAGGACTTACACAAACCAATGATTGGTGGCAAAGCCATGGATTCAACTCAATGCTAAAAATGCATTATCATCCCCTTCGATAAAAACGATATCCATTCATACTATCATATAAATAATAATATCCTACATAATAACTCAGTAGTGAGAAAACTGGGAACGCAAGTTGACTGTATCCTAAACTTTGACCACCATTTGTCTACTATGGTAAGGAAGGCATTCTACATGGCTCACCTCATTAGCAAAGGTATTGCCTCAAGAGGGAAAGAGGTCATAACTCCCCTGTACTCTACTCTCATCAGGCCAATAATTGAGTACAATCCTCCCATTGGTATGTATCTTACCAGGCACCTGCAGCAACTTGACAGACCTCAGAGATTTTTAAAAAATAAAATTCAGGGTCTCCAGCTACTCAGTAGCATACAGACTACTTAGAAGAGACTTGTGTACTTGGCCTACAGAGCAATCTCATATCCAAACCCAATGGCAGTGTTGCACATCTACAAGTAAAATGGGATAAGGGACTTCTCCAGAGAGCATAACCTGGCCTACAACATAATTAGGACCTGCTGGACAGACAGCTATGTCCCTAAGAGGTTGCCACTCCTCTGGAATAGGCTACTAATTCACATCAAACAGAGCCACTCTATGACCCTGTTTACGTATAGCCTGGATGACTGGATGGGAAACCTTAAATTCCTTGCCAGGGAGTTCACCTATGACCCTCCTACATATGGGTAGTCATTGCTAGCTAAGATCATGAGTTTAGGTTAGATCTTTTATATTGGGTTTCTCTAGTATTATATTGGGTACACATGGGTATTCTTGTAAAGACCTTTGGGTCAGTAGCCTAGTAACCACCTGTGAACCGGTCAAGTAACAAGAGTATTCTTCCTCTTAGTCATCTAAAGTTTTAGAGATAATAATTTTACTTGTGTGTTGGCATATTGTCAGACTGCACTGCATTTTTTTTCAGGATAACTGTTGCCATATCCATATGGATTTGGTCGGGAGAGGTACTTAGGAGGAAAAGCTCAGCAGCAGGTGGCCAACAGTAATTACATGTAGACATTAATTTGCCATTAGAGTTAAAGTTCTTCCTGGATATACAAACAGAAGGCAAACAAGGTACTCCCAACTCAAAACTGGACAACATATGTATAGTTCAGGCCAGAAGCAATCGGCAAATAGGGTGAGGTGAAGAATAATTGGACATTTTACACTATATTGCTTTCACAGTGTGCTCTATTCAAGAGAGTGGCACTGGACACAGCACCAGTACCAGTGTGAGTACACATTCATTCACAGTATCAATGGACATATGAGAATAACAGATAATTAATACCTTGAAGGCAGCGTTACACCTGGCAAGCTATCCACTGGCTGCACAAAGCCATGGGGAGGCAGTGCAAACCTTATGGGATAAACTCCAAAATACGTCATAAGTAATACAACAGATTCTCTTTCATAGCCTGTTTATCAGACCTATGTGGAGCATTTATATGGTTAAAATAAGAATAGTCTAAGGATAAATAGCAGCAACATATGACTGATCTGGAAATGAAGAACTACTGGCTGGCTCCACAGTCTCAAGGGCCACAGAATGTACTGTAGTACAATGCTTACAACACTACCAAACACAGCAACCCACTCACACAGTGTCATCATAGACTGGCACTTAAGGAACAGTTTTCTGCCATTAGTAGGGTACCATGAGTACCCAGCAAAGGTAAGGGCTGTATTGAAGAAAACAGTGGAGTGATGAAGCTTGGATCCCAAACATATACCCCACACTCAGATTCTATGTTCATTTAGCATAGTGGCAACTTCTCATGTGCAGTGGGCAAGGACATCATGGTAGAGCTTCAAGAAATTAGGAAGATGAAGTCCAATGCTTATGAAAGATAGCTGAAAATAAACTCTTCTAACTTGCCTAACATTATCACTTATTTGCAGACCCTGTGTGTTACCTGTAAGACGTGCATTGCACCTTCCAACACCACCTTTTGTTGACTGGAGCTTCCTGCATGTTTGATTGCCTGGTACCTTGCTGGTGCTCTTCCACAAGAATGGAAACATCCGTCTTGTATATTACCTTCTGGAACATGCTGACATTACCTGTGATGTATTGTGGTACCTAAGATGTAGCATGCAAAATTTGTGTTAAAGGCCTGATTACGATATTTACACTGAGGCCACATGGTTTGCTGAGCTGTACACCCTTCCACAATTCTTGCTGTTGCCTACTATTCATGGTGATACTTATATTGAGGGTTCAAATGCCATTTTGGATATGTGCAGTTCTTGCTCTGTATGCCATTCTCCAGCAGACAGAGTGCTGTCCATCAGTAGGGTACATGGTCCATTCCACCCTGCTTACCTCTTACAGCTATGCAATCATAACAAAAACTGTAATCTTTTATAGGCACAGAAATAGAACATGGCTGACAGCAGATTTCTATCCCAAGGAATCCTGTACTTTCTAAATAAACTTCCTATGCATGTCGAGCAATACTACACATCATCTGTAAATCAGTAATATTCTGAATGAATAGCATGGACATCATAAATCCTTTTTAGGGTATATATCATGGTGCTTCTGGACCATGGAGTTTAGCTCATTCAACAGTGCTCAGGATTAGCTGGATATGCTTATCAATGGTCTTTTAAACTGTATGAGGAGTACATACCTATGAACTTATCAACCTAATATATAATTACCAAGTATCTCACAAATGTGTATGCTGCATATAGAATATATATATGCAGACAAAAACATCAATTTATTGATGAATGTATTGCTATAATCCTTCTCATGTGAACGTCATAATATGGTCATTAGTGTATACCACTGACCACACCAGTTTTCATACTACCATGACTGTGCTACAGATACCTCTGAATTGCATATGCCCTGCTTGTCAACACTCACTGTATAGTTTAGCTTTACACACTGCTATTTTTCATTTCTGAATAAGCCGTGGTGGTGCTGCGGTAGCATTGTCACCTCACAGCAAGGGGTTCTCCCGCTCGATTATCGGCTGGAGCGCCTTCTGTGTGGAGTCTGCATGTTCTCCCGCGGTCAGTGGCGGCAGACATGCGTGAATGAGCGTGCCTTCATTGAAGGTTGGGCGTCAGGCTGGCACCTTGGCACCGTAAACATCTACTGCCAATCATTAGCGGACCAGAGTTCCGCTGTGGCGACTCCTAACCAGGAAAAGCTGAAAGAACAAAAACAAATACACCCCTACTGTGTTTTATGTCCTGTAAGAGTACTGACTATATACATAACAAGGTCCCTGTAAAACAAACATTTAATTCTGTATTTTAGTAAGTAATGAAAACAACAAATAGATGTATGCTCTACTCTCCAAGGTACCATAAATTACACTGTTTGAAATCATTTAATGTATTCCTCTCTTATTCCTTTATTCAGCTGTTTATTTGTTTATTTACTTATTAATTTCAGCTTGATAACCATGTAAGTGGGTGGCTGGCAGACCCTTTTCAGTCACAACTTGAGCTCCATGGAGCAAGACACAAACAGAAGATTCGAAATAGAATAAAGAAGACAGAATATATGTGTGTGAATGAGAGGGAGGATAGAGGAATGGTGAGGATGCAGGGAGTAGAGGTGGCGAAGGTGAATGAGTTTAAGTACTTGGGATCAACAGTTCAGAGTAATGGTGAGTGTGGAAGAGAGGTGAAGAAGAGAGTACAGGCAGGATGGTGTGAATGGAGAAGAGTGTCAGGAGTGATTTGTGACAGATGAGTACCAGTAAGAGTGAAAGGGAAGGTCCACAAGAGGGTAGTGAGACCAGCTATGTTATATGGGCTGGACACAGCGGCATTGACAAAAAGGCAGGAGTCGGAGCTTGACGTGGCAGAGTTGAAGATGTTAAGATTTGCACTGGGTGTGACAAGGATGGACAGGATTCATAACCTGGCCTACAACATAATTGGGACCTGCTGGACAGACAGCTATGTCCCTAAGAGGTTGCCACTCCTCTGGAATAGGCTACTAATTCATCAAACAGAGCCACTCTATGACCCTGTTTCGTATAGCCTGGATGACTGGATGGAAACCTTAAATTCCTTGCCAGGGAGTTCACCTATGACCCTCTAGATATGGGTAGTCATTGCTAGCTAAGATCATGAGTTTAGGTTAGATCTTTTTATATTAGGTTTCTCTAGTATTATATTGGGTACACATGGGTATTCTTGTAAAGACCTTTGGGTCAGTAGCCTAGTAACCACCTGTGAACCGGTCAAGTAACAAGAGTATTCTTCCTCTTAGTCATCTAAAGTTTTAGAGATAATAATTTTACTTGTGTGTTGGCATATTGTCAGACTGCACTGCATTTTTTTTCAGGATAACTGTTGCCATATCCATATGGATTTGGTCGGGAGAGGTACTTAGGAGGAAAAGCTCAGCAGCAACCTTGGTGGCCAACAGTAATTACATGTAGGCATTAATTTGCCATTAGAGTTAAAGTTCTTCCTGGATATACAAACAGAAGGCAAACAAGGTACTCCCAACTCAAAACTGGACAACATATGTATAAGTTCAGGCTGAAACAAAGCAATCGGCAAATAGGGTGAGGTGAAGAATAATTGGACATTTACACTATATTGCTTTCACAGTGTGCTCTATTCAAGAGAGTGGCACTGGACACAGCACCAGTACCAGTGTGAGTACACATTCATTCACAGTATCAATGGACATATGAGAATAACAGATAATTAATACCTTGAAGGCAGCATTACACCTGGCAAGCTATCCACTGGCTGCACAAAGCCATGGGGAGGCAGTGCAAACCTTATGGGATAAACTCCAAAATACGTCATAAGTAATACAACAGATTCTCTTTCATAGCCTGTTTATCAGACCTATGTGGAGCATTTATATGGTTAAAATAAGAATAGTCTAAGGATAAATAGCAGCAACATATGACTGATCTGGAGATGAAGAACTACTGGCTGGCTCCACAGTCTCATGGGCCACAGAATGTACTGTAGTACAATGCTTACAACACTACCAAACACAGCAACCCACTCACACAGTGTCATCATAGACTGGCACTTGAGGAACAGTTTTCTGCCATTAGTAGGGTACCATGAGTACCCAGCAAAGGTAAGGGCTGTATTGAAGAAAACAGTGGAGTGATGAAGCTTGGATCCCAAACATATACCCCACACTCAGATTCTATGTTCATTTAGCATAGTGGCAACTTCTCATGTGCAGTGGGCAAGGACATCATGGTAGAGCTTCAAGAAATTAGGAAGATGAAGTCCAATGCTTATGAAAGATAGCTGAAAATAAACTCTTCTAACTTGCCTAACATTATCACTTATTTGCAGACCCTGTGTGTTACCAGTAAGACGTGCATTGCACCTTCCAACACCACCTTTTGTTGACTGGAGCTTCCTGCATGTTTGATTGCCTGGTACCTTGCTGGTGCTCTTCCACGTGAATGGAAACATCTGTCTTGTATATTACCTTCTGGAACATGCTGACATTACCTGTGATGTACTGTGGTACCTAAGATGTAGCATGCAAAATTTGTGTTAAAGGCCTGATTACGATATTTACACTGAGGCCACATGGTTTGCTGAGCTGTACACCCTTCCACAATTCTTGCTGATGCCTACTATTCATGGTGATACTTATATTGAGGGTTCAAATGCCATTTTGGATATGTGCAGTTCTTGCTCTGTATGCCATTCTCCAGCAGACAGAGTGCTGTCCATCAGTAGGGTACATGGTCCATTCCACCCTGCTTACCTCTTACAGCTATGCAATCATAACAAAAACTGTAATCTTTTATAGGCACAGAAATAGAACATGGCTGACAGCAGATTTCTATCCCAAGGAATCCTGTACTTTCTAAATAAACTTCCTATGCATGTCGAGCAATACTACACATCATCTGTAAATCAGTAATATTCTGAATGAATAGCATGGACATCATAAATCCTTTTTAGGGTATATATCATGGTGCTTCTGGACCATGGAGTTTAGCTCATTCAACAGTGCTCAGGATTAGCTGGATATGCTTATCAATGGTCTTTTAAACTGTATGAGGAGTACATACCTATGAACTTATCAACCTAATATAATTACCAAGTATCTCACAAATGTGTATGCTGCATATAGAATATATATATGCAGACAAAAACATCAATTTATTGATGAATGTATTGCTATAATCCTTCTCATGTGAATGTCATAATATGGTCATTAGTGTATACCACTGACCACACCAGTTTTCATACTACCATGACTGTGCTACAGATACCTCTGAATTGCATATGCCCTGCTTGTCAACACTCACTGTATAGTTTAGCTTTACACACTGCTATTTTTCATTTCTGAATAAGCCGTGGTGGTGCAGCGGTAGCATTGTCACCTCACAGCAAGGGGTTCTCCCGCTCGATTATCGGCTGGAGCGCCTTCTGTGTGGAGTCTGCATGTTCTCCCCGCGGTCGAGTGGCGTTCGACAGACATGCGTGAATGAGCGTGCCTTCATTGAAGGTTGGGCGTCAGGCTGGCACCTTGGCACCGTAAACATCTACTGCCAATCATTAGCGGACCAGAGTTCCGCTGTGGCGACCCCTAACCAGGAAAAGCTGAAAGAACAAAAACAAATACACCCCTACTGTGTTTTATGTCCTGTAAGAGTACTGACTATATACATAACAAGGTCCCTGTAAAACAAACATTTAATTCTGTATTTTAGTAAGTAATGAAAACAACAAATAGATGTATGCTCTACTCTCCAAGGTACCATAAATTACACTGTTTGAAATCATTTAATGTATTCCTTTCTTATTCCTTTATTCAGCTGTTTATTTGTTTATTTACTTATTAATTTCAGCTTGATAACCATGTAAGTGGATGGCTGGCAGACCCTTTTCAGTCACAACTTGAGCTCCATGGAGCAAGACACAAACAGAAGATTCGAAATAGAATAAAGAAGACAGAATATATGTGTGTGAATGAGAGGGGGGATAGAGGAATGGTGAGGATGCAGGCAGTAGAGGTGGCGAAGGTGAATGAGTTTAAGTACTTGGGATCAACAGTTCAGAGTAATGGTGAGTGTGGAAGAGAGGTGAAGAAGAGAGTACAGGCAGGATGGTGTGAATGGAGAAGAGTGTCAGGAGTGATTTGTGACAGATGAGTACCAGTAAGAGTGAAAGGGAAGGTCCACAAGAGGGTAGTGAGACCAGCTATGTTATATGGGCTGGACACAGCGGCATTGACAAAAAGGCAGGAGTCGGAGCTTGACGTGGCAGAGTTGAAGATGTTAAGATTTGCACTGGGTGTGACAAGGATGGACAGGATTAGGAATAAGTATATTAGTGGGTCAGCCCAGGTTGGACGGTTTGGCGACAAAGCCAGAGAGGCAAGATTACGTTGGTTTGGACATGTGCTGAGGAGGGATGCTGAGTATATTGGGAAAAAGTTGCTAAGGATGAAGCTGCCAGGTAACTGGAAAAGAGGAAGGCCTAAGATAAAGTTTATGGATGTGGTGAGAGACTACATGCAGGTGGTTGGTGTGACAGAGCAAGATGCAGAGGACAGGAGGAAATGGAAACAGATGATCCGCTGTGGTGACCCCTAATGGGAGCAGCCAAAAGAAGAAGAAGACGACTACTTTCTGAAAGAATGTCAAACAGCTTGGCAAAGTGCTTAAGTGGAATTCAAGCAAGATGACAGTTGAAAAGATATAAGAAATGTAAATGAGGTCAAACTATAACTACAGCTTTGCAGGCAAGAAGGGCATTATTGCTCACGCCTGAAATATTGGTATGTATGTACATATGTAAAATGTATAAATACAAATAAGCTGTTTAGAGTAGTGTGGCTATGTTAAATATAGAAGTGTCTTTCCAGTTTTATTTATTTTTTTTAGCTTTATGTGCAAGTAGTGTTCTTTAAACTAATGAGTGTGTATTACAGAAGTCTTGCATTGTCATGATTCATCAGCAAAATTGTCTCTTTGCAACAAAATATCACACTTGCTTTTACTTGCAATTTACACTGTTTCTCTGCAAACCAGTTACATTAAATCAAAATGTCTATCTATACATACATATGATAGTTATGAAACAGTCAAATAAATAAAACTATGACTTCACATGGAACCAGTGTCTACTTGCTTGTTTATTTTGTAAAATAAATGAAACTACAATTTCACATGGAATATGTGTCTGTTTACTTATTTATGTATGTATAAAGTTGTACTGGCTAGTTCTAATTTGCAACTAGGCTGTCTAGTGTATAGGAATATGCATGCAATAAATGCCATTAATTTCTTGTGATGTCATGACATTTCAGTTATAATTGAAGCCCTACCTTTCAACGTTATAGTGCACTGAGAAAAACCTTGACAGAAACATTTAATTGGCTAAAGTAGTTACTAAAGTCCAAGATAAAAGAGTAGACAGCAGTGACTTTACTCAAGTGTGTTGTTGCACAGCAAAAAGGTACAAGCAGAAGACAGAGTCCATATGACTCGAAGATGACTAGTTACTCCCCAAGAAATACCATCTACAACTTATCCGCCTACTGTTAAAGAACGGGTCCTCACTGAGCTCTTCATAGTTAAAAACCACTTGAGCCACGGATGATGGGCAAAAAACTGCATACTGCCTATCTCGACCTGGTAAAGGCATTCAGCACACTACATCACTTGGGTATTACAGAAACTCAAAAATTTAGACATAAATCTGTATGTAACCCGATGGATAGTGAAATGGCTCATGGATAGGAAACATGAAGTTAGGGTGGGGGTATCCACCTCCACCAACAGGCCCGTTAGTAGTGGTGTTTCAGAGGACTCAGCACTTGGACCTCTCCTGTTTGGAATACACTTCTATGAAGTCATAGCAAATATAGAGTGTCTTTGGGTCACCAGATCTGCAGATGACTGCAAGTTGGGTGCAATGACTGATTCCTCCAAAGATGTAGATATCCTTGAGGAGGGTCTGAGAGCCAAGTAACTGGTGCCAGAAACATAGCCTAATACTCGATGCAAAAATGCATATTTATACCATTTGGTAAGATGACCACCCTGCAAATTACAACATTAATAACACTTTCCTAAGAGGAGACCCAGTGATGAGGGACTTGAGAACTCAGGTTGACAGTAACCTGAACTTTGATCACCATGTGTCCACGGTGGTGAGAAAATCCTTCTATGTGGGGCAAGTTAGAAGTTATGGCAAGGTTCCAGATCTAAGGAGATCATAGTACCACTATGCTTAGCCCTCATTAGACCAATAATCTAGTACACTGCACTCTTCAGCATGTACCTGACCAGGCATTTGCAACAAGCATAGTAGCCACACAGATTCCTCATTAAAAGAATAAAGGGTGTAAATAATATGTCTTATGTGGATCACCTCAAACTCTTTTTCTTGCACTCAGTCTCCAGTTACAGTGGAATGTAAGGAAAAGGTAGGGTACTAGTTAGCAATTAACTTTTCTTTAAATAAGCTATACTTTACTGGGTATGACACTGATGCATACAGTGTATTTTATATAGCATATATCATGGATTGAAGTAGGGTAAAAAATAAGAAACCCATTAAAAAGTGCCGGATCCTCATAGGTGTATTGGTTCCAGGACTGGAAAAACTGGCAGTATAGAATCTTCAAGACACACAAACATTCCAACAATGGGGTTGGAACAGGTTAAGGGGGATGACGCCCCTACCCCATTGTAGAAGGAATTACTAGTCCACAAAAACTGATAGGTCAGAAAAAGAGCCATAAAAATGATAAACTGGATTGCTTAGGACAAGAAAGAAATGATGTATCGTTACTATTATGCAAGATGCCAATAATTTCCAGATGCAAGAAATTCAAAAACATTGAGAGAAAACAGAGAAAAGGAAAATACTTACAAAAGAAAAACTGTCAAAACCTTCAAATGCATCTTTGTGTTCATTAATACAACTGATCCATGAAAAGCATTAGATAGACAAAAACTTTGGGCTATTTGGAAAAAGAAGCAACCAAGGAAGTGCAAAAAATGTAAAGAACAAAATCCAGATATTTTTGAAAGGCATGAAAAATAAACATGGATATGGGAAAGAAAGAGATCTGTTTTGCTGTGATACTTATGCAAAGGAGACAGCCAAAGTAATCAATAACAGAAAGCATCTCCAATGTTATTTGAAGAGAAATACAGGCAAAGTATCCTGATATGTAAACTTTCACAACACAAAAATAGGATCACAAAGGGGTAATGTAAAATAGAAGATTAGTAAAGTGGAAGTTAAACCAACAGAAGCTAAAGTTAAGGAATACTTCCAAAGTGAAGGATTTAGTGTAGAAAAGAAAGTCTAACAGTTTATGTTACAGCATGATGGAACAATTAGTCCCCAAAGTAAAGAAAACAAAGAGTGGGAGACATCGGTGGAAGAAATATGGGCATGGGAATGTATAATAACTTTAATGTGGCACAATAATTATGCAAAGGCAGAAAAGAAAACAAATCAATACAAAAAAGTGGCACCAAAGATAGTTGCAGAGAAATACAGGCAAAGGCATCCAGATATACATTTCACAATACAAAAAATAAGAAAACAAAGGGGGAAAGTAGAAAAGAGGATTGCTAATGGGGAAGTTAAAGAAATAGAAACTGTAGTTATGGATTACCTGTGAAGTAAAGTATTTAGTGTATAAAATCCAACAGTGGTAATGTTGCAGCATGATGGGTCACTGAGTCTAACAAATGAAGGAGAAACAGATGAAACGGTAAGATCTGATCACTTGCCACATGATGATTCTCTACAGCCTTCAGCAGGAAATGAGTACAAAAAGTACAGTTTTGTACCTACCATAAATGTAGATGTTCAAAGATCCACATTGCTGCAGTCCTTACATATGGGTAGTCCGCTGTCCTCGGTCGGCCCGAATACCAAAGTATTAGGCTGACGTCGGTCATGGGCGCTCAGATCTGACATCAGAGCATCGGGGTATAAAAGCGCATGACCGACGTCATATCCTCAGTCTTTTCGTGCCCCAGATGTCAGAAGGCCCTAAAAAGAAAGGCCACAGCCAAAAATAGAATACTTCCCAAAAGGCATGTACAAATAACAGCTACCACCCAAACCATACAACCATTCCAAACTACAGAGGGGAAGGAGGGAGGGTAAATTGGACTGCAGCAATGTGGATCTTCGAACATCTACATTTATGGTAGGTACAAAACTGTACTATGTTCTTCATCTCACATTGCTGCAGTCCTTACATATGGGTAGAATCCCAAAGCAGAGGTAAAGGGAGGCTGGCAAAATCATAAAGCATTGGGAGCTGCCAAAATGCCCTGTAAGATTGCAGTGGCAAATCCAGCCCTAGATTTGGAATAAAGAGGAAGGTGGTAATGTTTAGAAAAAGTATGCACTGAACTCCAAGTAGCTGCTTCCAAAATATCTTTAGTAGCTACTCCCCTTAAAAAAGCTGTAGAGGTGGCAGTAGCCCTAGTGGAGTGAGGTCTGATTCCAGCCGGAATCTCCCTACCATGACGAGAACAACAAAAAGCAATACAAAAGCCAATCCACTTAGAAATAGTTTGTTTTGAAACAGGTTTCCCCTGAGAACCTAAAGCAAAAGAAAAACAACTGCTGAGACTGTCTGAACCCTTTAGTCCTGCTCAAATAACGCAACTGCCTGTGAATATCCAAAGTGTGCAAAATTTTCTCCCCTTTATTTTGGGGATTTGCATAAAAAGTGGGCAAATGAATTGATTGGTTCAAGGCCACATTTGAAACCAC
>NC_056728.1:1051001927-1051024427 GCF_019279795.1 Protopterus annectens
AAATTTTTTGCTCCCTAAGAAAAATGCCTTTTTGAATCACCCTGGAAGGAACTGGAAAGGCAAAAACAAGTCCAAGGATACTAACCCCAGGGGGTCTTCCGGGGTTGAAAAATTTTTCCCAAAATGAAATCCAGCCCCCCATTGGCTGAAAATCTGACTTGCAACTGTCATATTCAGAGACCATTCGTGAGGAGACAGGATGGTTCTGCTCAATCTGTCGGCTATGACATTGACTTGCCCGGTATGTGAGTAGCCACTAGGAAGCTGCTTTGGTCGAGACTGCCCATTCCCAAACTCTCATGGCTTCTCTGCAAAGAGGATAGGATCTGGTCCCTCCCTGTTTGTTCAGGTACCAGACAACTGACATGTTGTCTGAGTGAACAGCAATTACGCCTGAGGAGATAATCGTGAAGGGCTTGAAGGACAGGAGTACTGCCTCATTTCTAGGATGTTGATATGAAGAGGAGTCTCTTCCGGGTGCCATTTGCCTTGGGCTGCCCTGCCCAGGGAATGCCCCCAATCCGGGAGGTGTCCGTGGTCAAAGTGGCGGAGGAGGAAGAACAAAGGGTCGCCCTGATCCAAATTGGAGGGCACTAGCCACCAGCGAAGGTCCTGCAAGATTCCGTGATCCATATGAGGTGATTGAGAGGGAGTTCCTGAAAGGACCACTGAGTTGAAAGAAGCCACTGGAGGATTCTCATGTGCAACCTTGCCAAGGGGACTAGAAGAACCGTGGCAGACATGGATCCCAATAGCTGCAGGACTATTCTGGCTGGGGCTTTGGACCTGGGGAGTAAGGCTCGAACTTGATTTTGTATGGTTTGAATTCTGTCTGTAGGTAGATAGACCCGCATTTGGTTTGAGTCTATCTCTACCCCTATGAATCTTATTCTTTGAGATGACCGCAACACAGACTTTGGCCAATTGAAGGTGATTCCAAGGGAATTGCCCAGTGATATAGTGGCTTGTAGGCTCCGCAGAAGTAGATGCTTGGAGGTGGCAGTTAGGAGCCAGTCGTCTAGGTACGGAAACATCTGGAATCCTAGACTTCACAGGTGAGCAGTCACTACTGCCAAGCACTTGCTGAACACCCTGGGGGCTGTGGTGAGACCAAAGGGCAGCGCACAGAACTGAAAATGACTGCCTCCTAGGCTGAAGCGCAGATGTCTCCTGGACGTTTGATGTATCCTGATATGATAAAACGCGTCCTTGAGATCTATGGAGCACATCCAAACACCCTTCTCCAACAATGGGAGAATGGTTTGTAGAGTGACCATTCGGAACTTGGACTTTCTGACTGAACGGTTTAGGATGCTTAGGTCCAAAATGGGCCTCAAGTCCCAGGTCTTTTTTGGCACCAAAAAGAATCTTGAGTAAGTCCCTAATCCGATCTGGTCGGCGGGGACCGGTTGGATGACTCCATTTTGCAGCAGCTTTGAAACTTCTGAGGCTGCGGTATCCCATTGACTGGGTGGTGGGTCCGGGATTTTTTTGGACTGAGGGGGGGGGGTGAGAGAATGGGATGGAGTAACCTCCGGCTATAATCCGAAACACCCATTGGTCCTGAGTGATCCCTTCCCAGGCCTTTAGGTGCTTCGAAATCCCCCACTGGCTCGAGCAGCACAGCCGGGCAATCCCTCAGGGACTATGAAAGGCTGAAGAGCCACGAAAGGACTTGCGGTCTCCAGTGTTGCGAGGGCCTCTGACGTCTCTGGGACGGCGTCTTCCGGATGAATTTCCCCCTCCTCTGCCTCTGGAAGGGGAACTTTCCTGCTGAGAGGGGTAAGGCTTCTGAGATCTGGAACCACATTTTCCCTCCTCTTAGCCTTGGGATAAGGCCGAAAGGGAGTGGAAAATCGTGCCCCTACGGCAGAGTCTTACCCTCCTGTTCACAGCGGGTTAGTGCATCTTTTACCTTGGGTCCAAACAGGGAGGACCCATCAAAGGGGGCATCTGCAAATGAAGACTTAAAGGCCTCCGAAATGACACAGGCGGAGTCAGGCTTGTCACCGTAGAGCAATGCCTGTACCGCTGCCGCTCTTCTCGCCGCATACGAAATGAGCCTCAAGGACGAGTTCGAAATGGACGACATCGTAGCCAGCTGAGAGCCAACCGTCTGGGCCAGCTCCTCAGGCAGGTTACCCAAGAGGGTATCGGATAGCTCCTTAATCAGATCCCTCTGAAATCTGGTAAAGTGCATCAGGTAGTTCAAGGACCTCAGTGTAAAGGCCGCTGAACTAAGGGTGCGCTTTCCGTACCAATCCATGCTCCTAGACTCCTTATTAGGAGGATGGACGGACGTAGAAGCCTCTGCTACATCTTGCTGGGTAGCAGATGCCACAACCAAAGCATCTACAGCCACACCTTTAGTAAGGAACTCTATCAGGGGCAGAGAGAAATTTGTTCGGACGAGCAGGCACCGGTTCCACAGAGTCTGGGTGTTCCCACGCCCTTCAACAGATCAAATCCAAGAGCTCGAAGGGCGGAGACACCCAGGAGGCAGAGGGCTGAGCCCCGAAGGCCTTCAGGAACACCGACTCATCAGCAGAGGGAGGTTTGGACTGCCAGCCGCCTCGTTGTTTTAGGGCTTCCAGGATGTCTGCAAAGGAGACATCATCCGAGGACGACTTAGGGGACCCCTCTGCATCATCCAGATTGGTGTCGGATGTCAAAGACTCATCAGGGGAGTCAAGGTGCTTCCTCTTGCACAACCTTTTCCTGGGAGGTTCTTCCGAAGAGGCTTCAGAAGGACCTCCAGGAGGGGGAGAAACCCCAGCGGGGGTAACCTGAGGCCCTGGGGCTCCGCTGTCTAAAGACAGGGGGACTGCCAACGACCCAGTCTCCGTATGCAGGGAGGAAGCTGGGGAAACCATGGAGGTAGCCAAGGAAGATTTGGCTAAAGCGCTCCTCATAGCCCTGAAGGCGGGACCACCAGAATCCTGGGAGGGTCCCACCTCCATGGCCACGACAGTGGACGGTACTCCCGCAGCCGACGCACCAAGAGGGAGACTTGGGACAGAGAGCATCAATCCCGAAGCCTCCCAGGGCAAGGAAGAAGTTCAGGTACTGAACTCCGACCCAAGAGCCGGAGTTGGAGCAAGGGTCGGCCCGACCCTAACACCTCCACAGGTTCCACCAGCACCGCTCCAACGCTGCCGGGTTGTTGGAGGAGGAACCACAGCAGGAGTGGACCATCGGCTCTGAAGCCAAATGGGCTGGAGCCAAACTAGCTTTTGGAACACCGGAGACTGGAAGAGTCGGGAGCACCCTGTCGATGTCCGAATCAGACATCTTGGATGATCTAGAGGATACCGATCGGGCCCGAACCGATTTCTCCATCGGCTCAAGGGCTCGGGACCGGCTCCGAAGGACTCAACTATCGGCTCAGAGGAAGATTTCAAGGAAACTTCCTCGGTGCCGATAAGGACTTCGGCCCGAGGGGAAGAGTCTGAGCCGTAGCCTGATCGGCTCCAATATCAGTGGAGCCGATGAGGGTGACCCACCTCTCGATGCCCCAGACCTCGGCTCTGAAACCAGAGGGGTCGAGGCTGGAGGCATCGAGGCAGACCGTTCACCTCGCCCAAGTCCGTGGAGCCGATGGAGAAATCTGCTTGGATTTTTTTGCAGTCTGTTCCGACTGACTGGTCGGAGCCAATGCTTTCTTCTTTTTAGAAGGAGACGGAGAGGAAGACAACGCCTCCTCGAAGGAAGGCTTGATCAATCCCTTGAGGATTCATTTGTTTTTCCTCTCCTGGAGGACTCTTAAAGAGAACGCGTGGCACACACTACACGACTCTTGCAAATGCTTAGCACCTAAGCAATAGACGCACGAGGCGTGGTCGTCCGTTATGGACATTTTGAAACCACACCTCGCATTTCTTAAACCCGGAGGGTTTGTGTTCTTTCGACATAACTGCTGCCAAAGAACCCACAAAAGCGAAAAACACACTAAACTTTTAGTCAAAGACAGTTCAATACAATTTTAACAAAATTATATATATTTATATATATATATATATATATATATATATATATATATATATATTTTTTTTTTAAAACACTAACAGCAAACAGTATACTGACAGAAAAAGTAAAAGATAGATAGAGGGAGTCAAGACCCTCTAACTTAAACGGGTACTTGACCCAAGAAATCACACAAACAGTAAAGAAACAGTAAAGTAACAGGGGAAGGCCCCAACGGGAAACCTTCCCTGACTAAAAATTTTACAAAATCAGTAACACAAATTCGCCAAACACACTAATATATCAACAATAGCTGTTAAAACAGCTTTTGGGTTCAAGGAAAGGAAATTTGTGACAGGAAAAAGCCTAATAACTAGTACTTAGCCCAGCCAATGTTGAGACCACGTCTAAGCTTGATAGCGGCAAACGAGATCTGGGGGATTAGTGGTGGTGCATCCTGGGATAAAGATAGCTCAGCCAATTAGAGGCCTCGCTCTATAGCATAAGCGTGAGTCGGAGCAGAGGGATCGGCTCCGAACCCATCAGTCAGAATGTAGGCGAGATAGGATCACATAACATCCTTAATTCAGCAACCCAACTTGCCTCAGTCATGCAGTACACAGATGATACATCTCTTATCTGCTCTGTCCCTTCCCCACAAGAAATACAAGATAAGATGCAAAAATAATTTCAGGAAATTGAAACTTACCCATCAAAGCACCAACTCATTCTTAACCCAAATAAGACTAAGTTAATGATTTTCACAAACAAAACTACCAAACAGTGTTCCCTACCCCTCTTTATTCAATCCACCAATGGTACAAAAATTGAGCCTATAAACCAGGCCAAACTCCTAGGTATTACAGTAGATGACTGGCTAAAATTTGATATTCATATTTCCCTAACAATCAAAAATGTCCATGCTAAACTCTGTGCTCTCTATACAGCCAAACCTTACCTAACACTCCAAGCCAGGGTAGTCACAGCTAGATCTCAGCTTCTATCTATCCTTCTCTACTGCTCACACATCTTCACCAACCTATAACAAAGGCTGACCTTCATAACCTAGATTCCTGATATAACAAAATGGCAATGTTAGCCACCAGTCATCCCCATAAATCTCATCATTGTTCTGTTCTACAACAACTTAACTAGCTAGAACTTCCCAACCTGTT
Source organism: Protopterus annectens (assembly GCF_019279795.1). Taxonomy (NCBI): domain Eukaryota; kingdom Metazoa; phylum Chordata; order Ceratodontiformes; family Protopteridae; genus Protopterus; species Protopterus annectens. The sequence goes on from NC_056728.1 coordinate 1,051,007,066, forward strand.
AATATTAAACCAACTTACCCTCACCCACAAAATCTTTCACAGCCCCAATAACTGCCCTGTAATGTGTTCAAATGTTTTTATTTGGAATGCTCTCTGACAGCTTTGAATTTTACTCATCAAAAAAGCTGTAGTTTACATTTCTAAGTTGTTCCTATTTATAATAGTGGTAATCTCCAAGTGTAGTACCTCGCAGTCAGCTCTGCGCAGCTTCTGCGTGGACTGGGTGTGGCTTAACTGATTGGCAGGGGAAAGTAGAGTAAGAGTGGCAGTCATGCTAATTAACACAGACTAAAAACACATTAACTAAGTACCGTCACACGCATATGAAATCGCACAAATGATAAAACGGTTCCATAACATAACACGTTTGAATCAATTTTGACATTTGACGTTAACATTATAAGCATTATCACACCTGTTTAATACACCCCTCAGCATATGAAACCGCACAAGTAATAAAACGGTCCCAGTCACACATTTGACCTTAACATAATAACACGCTCGAATCAAACAGAACAGCCACAATAATAAAGCGGTCCCAGTCGCACATTTAACTGCAACATAATAAGCATAATCACACCAAAAGGGATGACAATTGTACAATGGTTTTATGACTTAAACAGTATGGTTTATGTGCATGTGTAAACCGTTATTTTTAATGACCGAGTTGCTATTTGCAATGGTTTTCATGAATAAAATTAACGGTACGATTGAAGGAATTATTTGTGTGCATTGTTATGATTTGACTCATCATACTTATATTATATGCTTGCTATTTGCAATGGTTTTCATGAATAAAATTAATGGTACGATTGAAGGAATTCTTTGTGTGCATTGTTATGATTTGACTCATCATACTTATATGCTTTAGTTGGAGGCGTGTTTGGGGCAGGATTTGCTACTGCGCATCCTGTGAGGTACTACACTTGGAGATTACCATAATAGTTTGGCTAGTTTACTTTTTACATATGATTATGTATGGATAATATTCAAATCTTATTATTGTAAATTCTGTATTTTTTTATTTGTCTTATTTTTGGAGCTTTTCTCCCAGGTCTCTGCTGAAAATGGGCTACTTGCACAATCAGACACTACCCAGTAAACAAATGTGAATAAATAAATAAAACATACAAAAAATTAATAAAAATGTATTACCCAAGTGAGTTGCAGTTCATATCACATTTTTTCAGCCAGTTTAGGTCAAAGTCATTTACTCACAAAACATATTCATACCCAAATTTATCTCAGCATAGGCCTCAGTTTTATAGGTTCATAGGTAGGTACTAGGCTATCTGCCGGAGGGCATTTTTAAGCCTAGCCAGAGTGTGGTAACTTCGCCCCCACTGATTAATTAACTGAGCCTCTGTCAAGCAGAGCCAATGAAGTGATCCCAGGGGTGTATTTTCTGTTACCCATCCACTCGTCAAGGCTTCTCTTGAAGAGCGTTAGTGAGGGGCTCTGCCTAATGTAGTTAGGAATTTTGTTCCAAAGCATGGGGGGTCTGACAGGAATCTATCCCTCCAGCATGTTCTATTTATTGTTGTGGCGAGGTTTAGCTCACTACAGCGCGTAGCTCGCAGTGACTTGAATTTCTTTAGGTGGAGCATGTCCATCAATTCTGAGTTGGACATGGCTTTGTAAGTCAGGCAGAGATAACCTCTGAGTAAGTCATATGCCACTGAGTACAGCTGGAGTTTTTTCAGTCGGGCTGCATAGGACATATGTTTGAGGTCAGTAATCCTCTTGGTGAGGTGCTTTTGTGGTCTTTCCAGCTGTTGGAAGTGTCTTGTGAGGTACAATCTCATTAAATGACAAAGAAAAACATTCACAAGTGGTGTTCTTTAAATGTGTGCAAACTGGTCAATACAAACACAAGCTATTAGCACATAATTTTATCTTTTATTTACCATCACCGCTAGTTACAACACAAAATGACATTCATCTTGGATCCTGGGAACTACCACCCTATCAGTCTGACGAGCCTGATCTGCAAGGAATGTATTATCATGGAACTTATAAACAAAGACATTGGCAACTTTCAAACACTGGACCCCACCCAGTTTGGGTTCGTGAAGGGACGATCTTGTCTCCAGAACCTGACTGACTTCTTCAAATCAGTTTCCAGAGCCGTGGATGAGGGTAAGGCGGTCCACACAGCCTATCTGGACCTCGCCAAGGCCTTTGACACCATCCCCCACCCTGGAATCATACATAGACTTACTAAGCTGGGCATTAATCGCTGTCACTCGATGGGTTGCCTACTGACTTAGACAGAACCCACACTGTAAAAGTAGCAGACTCCAAATCCAGCTCCAAACAAGTGACAAGTGGAGTACCTCCGGGTTCAGTCCTGGGACCACTCTTGTTTGGCATCTACTTCTCTGAAGTACAGGCCAACTCTAAGGGACTCTGGCTAACAAAGTTTGCAGATGACTGCAAACTAGGAGCCATTATTGAATCCCCAAATTATGTGGATACTCTACAAAAGGGTCTTACAGAAACAGATGCTTGGTACCATAGCCATGGGCTCAAGCTCAATGCCAAGAAATGTATAGTTATACCCTTTGGAAAAAAAACATATACCCGTGAATTACCACATAGGTGGCAGTACACTAAACACCGAAAGTGTAGCAAGAGACTTAGGGACACAGGTGGACAGTGGCCTCACTTTTGATAACCACATCATCGCCACAACAGTCAGGAAATCTTATGTGGCACACCTCATCACTAAGAGCTTTTCATCCAGAAAAAAAGGAGGTCATTGTCCCACTGTACTCATCCCTCATTAGACCCATTATAGAATACAACTCCCCGTTTGGTATGTACCTCTCAAAACATCTGCAACAACTGGAAAGGCTGCAGAAATACCTCACTAAAAGAATCATAGGCCTAAAGCAGATGCCCTATGCTGACCGCCTTAAAAAACTCCACTAATACTTTGTCACATATCATCTACTCAGAGGCGATCTCTGCTTAACATACAAGGCCATGTCAAACCCAGAGCTGTTGGACATGCTACACTTAAAGAAATCCCAATCCCTCAGAGCCACACACTCCAGTGATCTAAACGTTATCACAATAAACAAAACATGCTGGAGGGATAGGTTCCTGACCCAGAGACTCCCCAGACTCTGACAGACTGCCCATACATGTCAAGCTGAGAGCCTCTTTGGCCCTCTTCAAAAGGAAACTTGACGATTGGATGGGAGAAAGGAAATTCACCCTGGGGATCATGTCAGTCACCCTGCTAGACAGGGGTCCAGGGAAGTAAACGGTGTAGGAAGAAATAGCCAGGGAATTGTTATGTCTAGGCTTGTATAAGCCCTAGGGCCAATAGCCTAGTACCAACCTATGAATAAAGCCATACTGGAGAAGTATAAGAAGGGAAAGAATTTAAGTATGGCATGGATTGACTATAAAAAAGCATTTGATAGTATCCCACATTCATGGATAAAAGACTGCTTAAAAATGCATATGATACACCCTACACACTGATTGACTACATTATGGTGACCATGACTTTCCTGGTAGTCAGACGTCAATAAACAAATATGTTTGACCTTGTCCTTACAAATGGCTCCCCTGCCTACACCCCACTAATACACTACAATACAATATGATTTACAGCTTGTGATTGCAACAACTACCCAACTGAAAACCAAGAAAAAATTACACCCAGATAAGGAAATCTGTGAAAATAACTGGCAACCCGCACCACAAAAAAAAAAAAAAAATGACTGAAAAAATACAAAAGCAATATTACTGATCATTATCTACTTCATACTGCTCAACTATCCCTGATTTAGCCTCATATTGTTACCCTTCTCCTTATGACATGTTTTGAATTTCTGATAAGTCACTGAAGATTACAGTCAGTCTGTAATGTCAGACATTAGAGTTTCATACTTCTTGGTCTTTAGGACATCCATGTTCAAAATATGGTTGTTCTCCTATTTACATGAATTAGGGTAATATTTAAAAGTTATACCTGATTTTGGACTTTTAAAGACTTAGGTGGTCATTAGTCTAGTATAAACCTATGAGTCTACTAGTTATGCCCAAAACATGGCACAACAATACACTGAATGCATCATTCATACTTGTTTCTTCCTACAACATAGACTCCAAATTCAAGATTTGACATAAATAATGACAGATAATTTACATAATCTCATACATAAGAACATACAACTAACCTGTAGCATCCTTCAAGTAGGCTTGTAAGCATGTACCAGAATGTCTTAACTGGAGCCATGTCCTTGTGGGAAGCAGACTGTTTCAAGTGAGCTAGCAGGAAAACCTACCCAGTATCTGAGCAACAACATGGCCATAAGCACTGCTACATACAGCACCAGGAGGTGAAGTGACAATGCTAGTTTCACAGCCCCTCAACCAAACTAATTCTAAACTTATTGTCACTACCCACAAAAGGAAAACACAATAAATATTGTATAAAACACTACCTAATAAGCTACAACCTTCAACAATGACCACATCTTCTGAGTGGAGCTAAAGTTGTACAGAGCAAAGCTGAAAAAATGGTAAGCCTCTTAGAAAACAAGACTCCCAAGCAATCAGTGAAAAAATAGCAAGTTAACAATGTAAATAATACTCCTCCATTAACACAAAGTGCAATGACTGCACACTCAAAGTGCAGGAAAACTAGCAACCTGTAAAAAATTAAGCCTATAATATAAAGCTTTACACTATAAAAAATGTGATATGGAAATAAGTACAAAAAATACATACTGCCTAATTACATTTCTCCAGTAATGAAACCAAACACAAGAGATGCTATCAATAACGCAGTTTAAATCAGAATCTCCCAAACATAAAAATGTTCACATACCTTTATGTCCAAGTGTGTAGTCTAAACAAGTCCCATTACTTCTTCCAGCAGCCATCTCCTACAAAGCTGACTGCTTCTCCAGATGGCTTGCACAGACTCTACAGAATAGCTTAAACAGCAAAATATACCCATTATCTATAAAACTTGCTCTAAAATTTACATTACCTACAGCAAATCATGACAGTCATTTATAATCCCGTTGTCACCAACCACAAAAAGTGAAATTCTTTAAAAAGGTAGTAATTAAAAAAAAGGCTGCACTAACCTCTTGTCCAGCCTTCCCGCGAGTTCCACAACTGAATGGAATTCTGTAGAAAGGGACATATTTCATAAAACGGCATACCCACCCCCCAAACAATCAAGCCAACCCTTGTCTGTCCCCATGACGCACCTAGACAATATCTGACTTTACTACTTTGTAATTAATGCACGCATAGATTACAGTTGGTAACACATTCAGATAAATGCATACATTGGAATGCATAAGACATTTTAAACAGGTCAGCATTTAAACCTCATTCAATGAAAAGAAAGTCAATACCAAGCCAGAAACCAATGCACTTAGCACCCCATCAAGTTGGATGTGACCATTTTCACCTCTGCTGGCATCCATTGTTTAAACCAGTATGTCCAAGATCAAAAACAATTAACAGAAATCCAAGGATGAATGTATCAATTTAACATACAAACCAAGTGACTCTGGCTTCTCTTACCACAAACCAAGATCTATGTAACTAATTTTTATACATTTAGTCATAGTTTTAGTTAATTTGACAAACTTTAAGAAACTGCATTTTCAGTGGAGATAGATATCTGCAGAACATGATAATAAAGCTAAATATACAGTTGTAAGTGCCCTATTTATAGGTGTGTAACACACTAGGAACAGATGTGAAAAATTAATTTCAGTCACAATTTGGGGAACCATAAATATCAGCTGCCCAAGAGGAGAGTTGAGAAGCAAAGGCTGGCATGAGAGGAAATACATTTATTTCAATAATGTGCTTCCCCTGCAAGAAGCAAAACCTCTAAATGGATAAGATGGGTTAAGTTTACAGAAACTGGCATCTCAATATGGCCTGAAACAAAAAAGCAAAAAATACATTAAAGTATTTTGACTGATATACTTTTTGTTGTAGTCATGTAAACAGGTTATGATCTTGAAATGCACTCACCAGTGCACATACTGTCGGTAAAAATATTATGCATATACCTTTTGTCCAAGTCTTCTTGACACACTACAATCTCAGCCTTCAGTGCAGACAAGACAGCACATATTCCTTCTCCACTCCCGCTTACTGCAACCCATGCAAGTTACCCAAGAGTTACCATGAATGCCAGCCTAAGTATGTTATGCCCACTAACTCTGCTTCCACACAAGGATGAGGCTTAGTCATATGTCATAAGCTCATAGGAGTTGCAAATTAATTGAGCTGCAAGGACATTTCTACTTCACCAGTACCCACCCTTAAGCCTTTCCCCCCTTTTCAAGAAGAGCCTGGCCATTCATACTAGGGATTCATTTATGAATACCCAAGCAGTTATCCTTTTTAAAAGGCAGACAGTGTGTCACACTGTTTAACTTGGAGAGTTAGATTGTTCTAGAGAGGTTGGTAAGCACTGTTATAAATCTATACCGCCACCATGTGCATTTATTTGTTGGAGTGGATTTACATCTATGGTCAGATGATAACCCTGCCCCTAACTGTAACCTGCATCTTAAACAAAAAAAAGCTGTTCCCATAACGCTACCACTACAGAAGACAATTGGGACTCTCATCACATAAGTGTACGTGGTGACACACACACACTAAATTTATCTCCTCTTGTGTGTTCCACTAGTGCATGATTAGGCGCTTATTTTATCGCTATATTTCTGAAAAGCCTAGATACTAGTAGTTGGTATACTTCTTATTTAGCCATATTTGCTTTGAATAAGTCATTTTGTAACTCATGTTTGGTGAAAAATAGGAGTATCCAGTTTAGATTATTCTGTTATAACTATAGCAGCAATTGGAGAGACCTCAGAGGTTTCTAACAAAGATCATCAAGGGACTCTAGCATCTGCCTTACACACACCGACTAAAGTCCCTGTCACTATACTAGGTATTGTATATCTTTCTTAGGGGAGACATACTTCGCATACAGAGAAACCTCTGACATAAACCTAATGTACTTGCTGCACATCTGTAAATCAAACGGGAATAGAGCTACCTCTTCCAGGGACATAAATATGGCCTAATAGGGTGTGCTGGAGGGACAGATTAATCTCCCAGCAACTGCTGCACCTTTGGAATAGAATGCCAATTCATGTGAGCCAGAGCACTTCTATGACACCTCTATGACACTGTTAAAAAGGAACTTGGGTGAGTGGACAGGGCTCCGTAAATTCTTACTGGGGATAGTGCCCACAACCCTCCTGGACATGGACAGTCATTACTAAATACAATGCCTGGGTATTGACTAGAGTACATCTGTTATTACATTGGGATGAAATGGCTAGGCTTGAAATTACCTTTGGGTCAATAGCCTATTAACCTCCAATTATCCTATATATCAAATTCATTCTAGTCCTAGGGCAATGATAATTATGAAAATGGAGGCATGACTGGCTAGGTTTAAAAAGGTTCTTTGGCCATTACCTAAGTAAGTTCTTATAATCCTTTCAGGGTTTTTACAGTGGGTTGAAAATGCACAAAACTGTTTTCCTCAAAAAGTTGTAAAATAAAAACATGCTGCCAACCAGGAGTACAAATTATAACCAAAACCCGTTATATTGGATTGTAGGAAAAGGTAGGAAACCAATTAGCAATGAGCTTCGCTTTAGAAAAGATGCACCTTAATCAAAGCTTCATTTTTCTGACCTTGTTAAATCTCCCAGCAAGGAAAACTACTAATAGGAGTGTGTATGTTATGTACTGCCTGATTAACATTAAATAAAAATAAATAAATAATAAAAATGTATTACTTTGGTCAGCTGTAGTTCATAATACATTTTCAGCCAGTTTAGGTCTAAATCATTTAATCACATATTCATACCCAAATTTGTCTTAAGTATAGGCCTGAGCCTTTAGCAAGCAATCTCATTAAATGTGACAAAAGGACAATCACAAGTGATGATCTTTAAATGTGTGCTAATTGGCCCCCGTAAAACACAAGCACAACCTATTAGCACATCATTTTAGCCTTTATCTACCATCAGCACTAGTTACAACACAAAAAGCACAGCCAGTTGGGGGAGGGGGAATACACAGCTGGGTTTCTGTAAAGATACGGAATACCATTTGTAACCCTTCTCCATCTCGTTATTGAAGCCTCGCTACTATTTATTTCCATGTGTATGTATGCATATTATTTCAATGTGTATATATGTATGTATGCATATACGTATTTATTTAATGTAACAAAACCCAAAAAATAATCAGTTTTCTGGCCTAAACCATAAATGTCCAATACACATGCACACAAGCACCTCTAAGCTCTCTTGAATTTGGAGGATCACATCTAATTTGTTCTCAATCTTTTGTTCCATCTCTCCTAAATTTAATAATTATTTTGAGTTAATAGCACCAGTAAGAGTACCTAATATGGAAACCTCGGAAGCTTTGGTCTACTCACCAGAATTCTTTCTCCAGGCTGCCCCTCTAACCCTGGACCTTACCCAAACACATCACCTCAGGAAACTGCTACTCTTCTCAACACTTTGTTCACACCGTCCAAACACTCATGCCTTCCAGCTGTAGTACAACTTCTTTGCCTACCCCTGCCAACCCTCCAGATAAACATCTATTCTCCTTTCACCCTGTTCCTACTTCCTACATCAGATCTCTTCTTCTAAAGCTCAAACTTAGCTCTCCCTCCAACTACATCCTACCTTCCTCAAACTTGCTGCTGAATCCATTGCCTATCCCGTACCTATTTTAATCTATAGATCAGTTCACCAATTCACCGTCCCCACCGTATGGAAATCTTTCTTCACTATTCCCCTACATAAAAGGAGGGAACTCAACAGACCCATCTAACTATTGACCCATCACCATCCTAGCCCCCCTCTCTAAGATTCTTGAAAAATACATTCACTCGCAGCTTCTTAACTACCTTCTCCAGCATTACCTTCCACTCCCACTCAGCACGGTATCAGTCCTAACCACAGCACACAACTACTGCTCTCCTATCTTTCACACATATGATTCCTGAGGCCCAAGATAAACTCATTTATTGTCTCTTCCTAGACCTTTTCAAGGCCTTTGATATAGTGTCCCACCCCCCTACTGCTATCCAAACTTGCTAATCTCCACCTCCCTTGCCTGGTTCTCCAGTTACCTATCCGGCAGGCAGCAATCTGTTAAATGGCAGTCACCCTTTTCTCCATTTATATCTGTCCCAACTGGAGTACCACAAGGTTCCATCTTGGGTCTCCTGCTGTTTAATGTCTTTACCAACAACCTCTATACATCTTGTAAACAATCCCCCCTCATCCAATACGCAGACGACTCAACTCTCATCTCCATCTCTAATATCTCTGAACTTCATACCCTAACCCAACATGCATTTCTATCAACTCAACAGTGGTTGTCTGATAATCTACTTCTCCTTAACCCTAAGAAGACCAAACTCTTACTCTTTATCCCTCACTCTCTCACTCACCACAAATCCACCTTTGCTATTACTTCCTGTAGCAATACAATAATCCAACCCAAAACCCACACAAAACTCCTTGGAGTTATCATTGATGATTAACTCTAATTCAACCAGTACATACTCCAATGTATAAAAAAGACACCAGAAACTTGGTTTAATGTACTGCCACAAAAAATGTCTAACCCCTAATGCCAGACACTCCCTTGCACAGGCACTCCTCCTCCCCTCCCTTCTATATGCTGCCCCACTTCTTACCACTCTATATGCTGCCCCACTTCTTACCAACATTCAGACCACAACCTTGAATAAACAACAAACTTACCATAAGATAGCTAGATTTATCACAAACTCTCCATACAATGCACATCACTGCCTTGCCCTAAACTCCCTCCAGTGGCTTGAACTCCCCCAACTACTGCTATCAATTTCAAATGTTACATAGCATTCCTTACAAACCTTCATCCTGTCCTGCTCTCTCTTCCTTTGTCTCTGTTTATACTCCAACTCGGACTCTACGTACCTCTAATCAGAAACTGCTAGACATCTACCAGCCCAAAAAAGCAGTAGGCAAACTTCTATATAACACTCTGTGGCCCAAGCTTGGAACATACTTCTCCTAGACATACGTTCCATCACCCACTCTTCACACTTTAAAAATGAACTCAAACTTCATCTACTTAACTCCCAAACTCGCCCCTTGTCCAGACCCAACCTAAACTCCCCATACCCAACATACACCCATAAACAATCCCTCCCCCTTTTATCTAAGTACTCTATTACATGCATACGTTCTAAACTTAATGAATGTATGGACGGACAAAATTCTTATGTAAATTTGTAATATATTTCTCTGTAAAACATGGTGTATATACTTTTGCGCATGCAATTCACTTGTGTCTTTACTATCCATCATATTTTTTGTAATTCCTTATACTCAAATGTTCTAATTTCTGTAAACTGCTTGAATGGAGCTTTTCTCTTCGGGTCTCCACTGAAAATGGGTCACAAGCCCAGCTGGACCAACCCTGTTAACAAATGTCAAACATCTTTCGGCTTTTTTCAGTTAGGGGTCACCACAGTGGATCAGTGGTCTGATAATGATTGGCAGTGGTTATTAGGGAGCTGAGATGCCAGCCCAATGCCCAGCCTTCACCGAAGGCACACCCACACGCACCGACCTGCATGTCTTTACAGTTCACGCAGCAATAAACAAATAAATATATAAATAAATATGTTTTCCCTAATTATTTCTTTTGTCGATAATTTCAAGGTAAAAGTTGAAAGCATGCAGATTGTGCTAACACATATGAAGCTATTTACCACATTAGAGGAGAGGTAGGCCACTTTTTCCCACATTTTTCAGGCTCCAGCTTCTTACATAACAAAAAATAATATTTGCTACAGTCTTTTGAAAATAAAAATGCTTACAATTAAAAGTGAGTACAAGCAACAAAACAAATGTCTGCAACTGTCTAATCAATAAAAAAGGGTTCTGTAGCCATGGATATGGCCTTTACCACAATCTCCATTACCAGCTTGGTGGATAAGAGAATCCTGAGTTAATGTAGAAATTGCCTCATGTTTTCTGACGACCAGCAAATTCTCAAACCAATATGGTACATGAAAGATGCATTTATACAATGTCTATGGAGGCAAAGCTCTCACATAAAAGCACTTCTAATGTCACACAGCAGAAACCCCTTTAAAAATAAAAAACCCAAAACCCCTTTTGGGAAATGGCATCCTCCAAAAGTAAATAAAACAACCTAGAATCCAACAATCTCTTAAATCCCAAAACACGCAAAGCCTCCTTCAAACTGCCAAAAAACGCTCACCAAACAATAGCCTTTTAGGTGGCCCGCCCTCCGGTTTTGGAGAAACCTGGTAGGCTTACGAAACATACTTTCCCAAAATTGGTACTGGCCCAACGTATATCATCTTTGCAAGGGTTAAATGGCTGGGTCACCGGAAAAAGGGAAAGGAGGCTTTGGTATTTGCTTTAAAAGCACAAAACTTTTCCCTTTTAAAGGGGCAAAAAAGTTCGATTTTAATAGATTGTTCGTGTCATTCAGGGGGAAACAAACAAAAAATGGGAATGTCCAAAAAAAAAAAAATTTCCCAAAAATTGTAAACAATTCCTTGCACTTTAAAAATCACACCCCCTTTTAATTGGCCCAACCTACATCTTAAACCAAACTATAATTAAATTATATTTTAAATAAATATACACTTTTTCCAATTAAAAACATAAATCTTACCAAAGATATTAATAAATTTAACACTTTAACACCAATATATATATATATATAATATATAACATATATATTATAATATAATTAAATAAATATAAATTTTAAAAACAACAAAAATTAATATATAATTTTAAATATATATATATATATATATATATTAAAAAAGGGGGGGGTTTTTTAACCCCAACCCCCCCCTTCCTTTTATTTTTTTTAAAAATATAAAATAAAATTTTAAATTTAAAAAACACGGGGAAAATTACATTTCATTTTTTTATTCAAATTTAAGGGTAACCCCAACCGGGGAGAATTTTAAAAAATTTCTTGGTAAAATTAGAATACAAAAAAAAATTATGTACCTCCCATAATTTCCATGTTAGTTGCTTTTTTTTTCTTGTTATGGGTTGAGCCCCCCCCAATTTTTACCAAATCCTTTTCCACCAACCCCCCCATACCCATGACAACAAAGCCCTCTGTTTGGACAAACAATCCCAATTTTTCCTTCCCAAAAAAAAAATTAAGTAAAAAGGACCGGGTTAAGGTTTTTTTAATATGTTTTTTTAAAAAGGGTTGCCCACCAGGGGAAAAGGGTAAAAAAGGAACAAAAAACAACAGGAACTTTGGTATCTAACCTTTGTTAATTTTCAACTCGCCTTCACTTGTTTTGGGGGACCCCCCAGACCTCTATCCTTCCTAACCTCTTAAACTTAACCCAAAACTTTTTCCCCTACCAATCCAATTTTTAAACGGGGTAGGGCCTGACAAATTTCTAAAAAACACAAAGGGCAAAGTCAAACTCCAGGAATTTTTGGTTTTAAAGTTTTCCCCCAAAAAAAATTTTAGGATCCAAAAACCTCACAAAGTCACTTTAAAACAGGAACCTTTTTTTCCCCATAAAAAAAATTGACAACTAAATTTTTTTTGCCCAAAAAATTCAATTTAGGGGGCATAAATAAGTATTTTTTTCTACAATATTTAAAAAATACAAATAAATATTTTTCAATTTTTTTAAACCCGGGTAAAAAATGGAATTTAAAATATTGTTTTTAAAAATAAATATAAAAAAAAATGAATTAACATTCAAGAAATCCACAGGTAAATTTTTCCCAAAAAATATTTGGGGAAAAAAACAGTTCAAAAAATAAGGGATGTACAAAAATTTAAAACCCCATAAAATTTTTTGGGGTTTTAAAAAAATTCCTTTCAAAAGGCCCGCAACCTTAATTTTTTGATTTTATATAAAATTAAAATAAAAACCCTGAACCTATTAAAAGAAAAAATTCTGGGGAGAACCCCTAAAGGGGGGAAAAAAAAAATCTATTTTGGGTTGCCCAATAAAAAACTTTCCTTTTGTTTTTAAAATCCCCCTTAAGGTTTTGGAAGTTATTTTAATGAATAAAAATGGTAAAAGGGGTACCCATCTTATTAAGAAATTCCCGGGCAGTGCCCTTTGGGTAATCAAATCTGGCCGGGGTTCCCCAAAATTTTGGTGGGGGAAAACCAAAAGGGGCCCAAACAAAGTCTTTTGGGTCTAAAATTTTCTGGTTAAATCAAAAATGGGGAACAAAAAACCCCCGGGGGCCAATTTCAAGGTTGGGGGGATGGTGATAAAAATGAAAACTACATTTGCTTTTTGGGGGATAAAAAATAAAGGGGCACCCCACCCGAAAAATTTTCCCTAAATTTTGGGCCATCTGGGGTAAATCTCTCTAATCGTCCGTAAATTTTGGTTTTGGGATAGGGTTTCCCCAAAAACCTAAAACCCCCATTGCCTAGGACTTACCAATAACGGGTTCCTTTTTTAATAAAAACTACAAATGTTTTTTTGGGGGCTAATTGTCCCGGGGGAAAAATGTTATTTGAATTAAAAGCATGCTTTTCCGGAATTTAGGCAGAACAGGGTTCCACCCCTAACCATTGCCCTAAAATACCCCCAGATAGGGGGGATTTTAATGGTATCGGGAGGGAAAAAAAGACCTGTTTGGTCCTGAGCATTGACCCACCAAAAGGGTTTTTTTATTTTGGGCACCAAAGGGTAAGGGGTTCATCCCACTGGTCACATCCACTAAAGGGACTTGAATAGGGGAAAAGAAAATAGATAAACCAATATTTAAAAATTTGGGCCTTATTTTCTAGTGACCCAATACTAATTCAAACCTTTTTCGAAAGGGGTGTGAATGAAATTTTAATTTTCCCCATGGGTAAAGCTGGGGGGCAAAGGGATTTTTGAATTGACTAAGAAAGAAAAAAAAGGGTCTTTGGAACCCCTGGTTTATAAGTGTCCGGGTGGTGGTGACAACCATCCCAGAGGAAAACCCAATTTATTTGGGATCCACCCATATTTGGTGAACTTTTCCTGTAGTAGAAAAACACTTGAACTTACTCCCCAAAAAAAACCCCCTTTTTAAATTTTATTTAGCCTCCTAAGATTTTGAACATCCATTTCCTTCTTAAAACAGAATTCTAAATCCATTGAATCGTCTTCCGACAACTTTTGGTCTCTAATCCAATTTTGGTTCCAGCCCGTCTTTTAAAAGCCTTTAGACCCTTAAGGCTTTGTAGGGCAACTCTTTTTCAATTTTCACTCTCCTGTTCCCCTTAACCGGGGGACATCGGGAAGGGGAAACTTAAATTTCCCAAAGGAAAGTCCCTTGGTTTGCTGTTTTGTCTTTAAACCATTTCTTACATGTAACTTCCCCCTCCTCCAAGGAACACCCAAACCTGGGGATCTGGGGGGTTTTAAAAGTTTTCCCCCTTTTTCCCCTTCCCAAAGGGCCTTTTTTTCCCCTCTCCTCAAAATCCACTTGGCTACTCCGGGGGATTTACAACCAACCCCCCCCTTTTGTTTTGGGATAACCTAAAAAAAACACCCCAAAAGAAAGATTTTGGGTTGTACCCCAATTTCCCTTCCCCGGGGGGGCCAAAAAAACTCCCTAAAAGGGAAAATTTTGGGGGGTTTAAAGGGGGTCCCCAAAACACATCCGACCATTTGGGGTAAACCACACCTTCCTGGGCTTTCCCCATCCACAGCAATATTGCCGCTAATTAAAATGGTTGACCTACTGCAACAATTTTTCAGCCCCTGCACTTAACCTAATTTTTCCCCCGCCCCTTTCTTCCCTTTGGGGTCGGGTAATAAAAAGAAATTCGCAACCAGAAATGCTAAAAACACCCTCACCCAATGGCCAATCCTTTTTAAGGTGGAGGGAAAACCCCTTTTTTTCCCCCCCCAAGGGATCACACCCCCTTTTAAAATTTTTGCATATTTTTAAACCCCAAACTCCTAAATCAGGACTTCCACCCCTTTCCCAATAATGATAAAACAGAAAGGATACCGGTAAACTGGTATATATTTCCCCCCGGGGGGATTTTGGGGCCTTTCCCCTCTTTTAAAATTCTTTTCAAAAGGGGAAATCCTAAGGGGATTGGGGTCCCTCTGCTCATAAATGTACCAGTGACCCCGGGGACAATGCCCTTTTTTTTCCCTAGGGGTCCCCAAAATCAGGGCCCTGGAAGAAAAAATTAAGGGGGAAAACCTGAGGCAGGACCTGGGCCTTACGGGAGTTAACGGGTACAATAAAATAAAAATCTATATCCTGGGTAATTTCAATAAGTTCCCCCAGGCGGGTGGAAAACCCCCCGAGCTAAACCCAGGGGAGAAGGAATTCCAAAATTGGGGCCAGCTCCCAACCATAAGGGAAGGGGGTTGGGAAATGCCATATGGGGGAAACCCAAACCCCCGCCACGAACCCCTTAAAAGGGGAAAAAAAAGGGGGGGGAAAAAAAGGGGTTTTAAAGCCGAGAAACCCCCAAGCCCCAACCCAAATTTTAAAAAGGAACTGAAGGGTGTACCAACATGCTTGGAGGACTTAGCATTTCCATATTGACTTAGAATCACTGACCATCCTTCAGGCACAACCTAAATTTTGAAGCCTAGGGCCCCCCCAAAAAGACCCCAATGGTCCAAAAAACCCCCTCCCGGAATCCCCATAAGGGCCCTTTTCCCCCCCCCAAAAATCCCCCCTAATTTTCCCCCCGGACCCGGGGGAAACAGGGGTGCCCCGGGGGGGAAAAGCCGAGCTGGCATTTCCCTGGCCCGAATGGAAAAGACCACCATAGCCATGGGGGTGGCAAAATGGTCCACCGACTTTGAAAAATGGGCCAGGCCCAGGTTTGAAAAAACCCGGGGGCCTTTGGCAGATTTTTTGTTTTTTGGGGCCGATAGCCCCCTGGCTTGGCCCCTCAAATCAATTTTTTTTGAGGATCTTGGCTAATAAAAAAAAATTCAAAACCCCCAAACAGAAAGGAAAATTCCCCCCTTTTTCAAAATTTCAAAAAACCCCAAAAAACCCTAAACCCTCTCTTTAACATTAAAAACACACAAAAAATTAAATTAAACCCAAAATATTAAATTAAAAAAACCCTAACAATAAAAAAACTGACAAAAAAAAAAAAAGGAAAAAATTAAATTAAATATAAAATTTTAAAAAAGGGGGTTAAAGAAAAAGGAATTATTACCAACGGAAAAAACCCCCAAAAAAAATTTATTTTTATATATGGGGGGGCCCCAGTGGTAAAAATTCCGGAAAGCACAGCCCGAATTTAAAAAGGGGGCCGAAAGGGATTTTGCCTCCAAAAAAAAAGACCCCCCCCCCCCCCCCCCCCCAAAAAAAAAAAAAAAAAAAAAAAAAAAAAAACCAAGAAAAAGTTTTTTTAAAAGGAAAAAAATTGGAAAAATTAAAAAAAGTACTAAAAAAAAAACAATTCTTTTGGGCTTTCATAAAAAAATTAAAAAAATTGGGCCCAAATGTAATTTAAAACCCAAAACTAAAAAAAAAGGAAAAAAAAAACCCCAAATAAAAATTTTTCCAAAAACCCCACTTAAAATCAACACCAAACCTCTACTTCTAAGCCCATAAGGCAAGCCACCACATAATTCAACATTCTAGTCATTGAAGACTCCATCATGAGACACACTGATGTCCCTCTCATCAGGCCGAGAAAGGAGAAAGTCACATTCATTTGCTCATCAGTGGCCAGGATCTGTCACATTACACATGCACTCGGGTCACTGAACCACAAGTACCAGTATGACTTAGTCATAGTCCATGATACATGGGTGTAAATGACTTGAGATGTATCGCCCTAGACTATATGAAAACAGACATCATGGAGCTCTTGGAATACGTGTCCCAGGCTGGTATGAGACTAGCACTGAGTAGCATTTTACCTTCTCAAGGATGATGTTACAATATGAAAAAAAAAGATGACTAACTGTAATAACTGGATTAGTTTCTGGTGTCATTCTAAGAGGGTGCAAGATTTGTCAGCATGGAAGGAGATGGCCAACAGACCACACTGCTTTGCCAGGGATGGTCTGTACCTCTCCCCTCTAAGCGTTTGAATATTAGCTAAAATATTGTCTTCCACCATAGTGACTTTTTTAGGCAATGCAAAACTGAAAGTATTTCTGAAATAGCAAATCAAAACCAAGAAAATCTAAAGGTCTTACAGCTCAATGCTATGAGTCTAAACAAAAACCTTTCTGCTTAGAAGTTCTCTTTACCCTAAAGAATGCGGATGTCTGTGTGGACACTGATATATGGTTTAAAGCCACAGGTAC
>NC_056728.1:1051029427-1051299427 GCF_019279795.1 Protopterus annectens
ATATCCCCCATTCTTGAGGATATTCTTTCTTGGATCTCAACTAACATACAAAATGAGAGTATACTCCTTGGTGACACTTAACTGGTTTTCTGTAAACTCTCCCACAGCCTCACAAAATATAAATCTGTATAAATTCACTCAACAGATTCTCCTGCTAGACCTGCTAAAGATACCATCTCAGGAACTATTCTAGACTGGATACTAGTTTCCCCAGCCCCACAGCATCTCTGATAAAGGTACCATACCTGACCCACTTAGTGACCATCTCCCTGCCTTTGCAGGGCATACACCTCTTTCTCTCCACTTACACCATAATATCATCACAGCCCATTCCCTCAAATTTCAATGCTCAAACCTTCTCTAATACCTTAAAACATAACTGGAACCCTTTAAAAACCCTCTCTAGACTACGCAGTCTCCTACTTCAATTCTGAATTCTTTAACCTGCTCAACAGCTATGCTCCCCTTAGGTCTAAAAGCGTCAAAGCTAAGACTGCCCTATGGCTAAACAAGACAGTCTCCCCTCATACATCTCCGCAATAAACCAAACCTGACAAAAACATAAGGCTCCCAATAACTTGACCAACTATAGACAACTCTGAAACAGAGTAAAAACAATTGACATGTACAGAAAAACCTATTACACAAAATTACAAAATAATAATAAATCAAACCTTAAAAAGTTTTGGAGCAGCATCGCTAACCTGCTTCATCCTGGTAAAAAAGGCAATCCTTGTCCTGATCCTACTTCTTCAGATTTCTCCTTAGCTACACAATTTAAATAATTCTTTGACTCAATACCCAAACTTACCACAACCTTCCCTAATAACAACTCAGGCATATCCCCATCTCCCCCATCAATACCAACCCACTCTAATTCTAACCCTACTCAGCACCCTCCTTTCTTATTCAAACCTATTACAACTAGTATCATAAAAAAACTCCTTCAAATATTAAAACCATGCTCAAATGCCCCAGATGAGCTTCCCTCCAATTTCCTTAAACTAGCTGCCGATGGCATAGCTCTACCTCCCATCCTAGTAAACTGCTCCATTCAGGAAGCGTATGTACCTCTCCTCTGGGAAAAAAAAGCCTTCATTATTCCCCTCCACAAGGGAGGCAATACAGAAATCTCTAATTTCCACCCAATAGCCATCTTATCCCCCATCTCAAATTCTTGAAAAATGTATCCACCTACAACCCCTACCCTTTTCTACTAGACAATCAACTACTTACCCCAACACAACATGGCTTCAGACCCCAGCATAGCAGGACAGCCCTCCTTTCCTTAACCTGAAATCATCAACCACAATCATGACTCCAACATTGCATCAACCCTCCTCCTACTTTTATCCAAAGCCTTTGATACAGTTTCACATAAACGTCTCCTATCCAAGCTATCCTATCTGAATCTTTCCTCATCCTCCATCAATTGGTTTTTCAGCTACCTTTTAAAACTCCCAGCAACCTGTCAAATGGAAAAGTTCCACCTCTTCCTTCATACTATCACAGGTGTCCCACAAGGCTCTATAATCTTCATTAATGACGTCCATCACTGAATCCCCAATGCTAAACTGGTCCAATACGCTGATTCCACAATTATCTGTTCTGCCAAAACCCTTCCTACACTTATGAAACTAACTCAAGAAGCTTTCTCCTGGACGCTTAATCACCTTGCTCTTAAACCTTCAAAAACTAAGATCATGTTATTTACCTCTTCTACATCTTCCAAAATCGATGTCTTTCTCAGTAACAAGCCAAAACAACCCCACCTGAAATAGTTCCCCACTCTAAACGTCTTGGGAGTACTCACAGATAACCAATTAAAATTTGACATCCACCTACAAACTAATATTAGGAAAACTCATCAAAAACTGGGTATGCCTTATCGCCACAATTGTCATCTTACCCCTTCAACCAAACACACCCTCTACCTATCTCATAGGCTCCCTTCTGTATGGTGCCCCTCTCCTTAGCAGTCTTCAATCCTCCCCAAAGTCCAAACTAGCTGCCTGCTACAACAAAATCGCTAAGTTTGCTACTGGATCCAAATACTCCTCCCACCACTGCAAAGCTCTCCACTCCTTGAACTGGTCGAACTCCCAAACTCTTTCCTATATACAACTCTCCACAGTCCATAGAATCTTTCAACCTTCAAATTGCCCCACACTCTCCTCCACCCTCCAAATACACCAGCCCAGCAGACTACTTAGTTCTAGCAACCAGAACCTCCTAAAGTACACAAGCCCACACAAACTCCAGGGACACTTCTATTTTTCTCGCTAGCACAACTATGGAATTCCCTTCCCCCACTCATTCATACCACCCATAATCTCTCCTTTAAGAACCTTCTCCACTCTCACCTCTCTTCCCACTGGGAATGCTCCTGTTCCCACCCCACGTGACACACTATTTCCCTATTTCTGCCCTATAAAATTACACTCCAGCTTGCATTTCTTTTATCAACTACTGTCTATGATCTAAGAATACTCCATAACACTCCTCTCAAAGTTTTCCTCATCCACTTTGCCGTTGCCTTGTTTTTCATCATAAAAGTATAAATTTCAAACTTTTTGACTCTATCCTGACATTTTAGAATGGTCTTATTGCTGACTTTTATTGTAAACTGTATACTGACTGTTGATTTATATTGTACAACTTCATTTTAATTCACCGATTTTTGTTGACAACTATATTCAGAGCTTTTCTCCCTGGGCCTCCATTGAAAACTGGCTCATTTTAGGCTCAATGGACTTTTCCCAGTAAACAAACTGCAAATCTTTCTCGTGGAAGAAAAGTTCTTTGAACTGAGATGTCTAGATGACATTCCAGAAACATAACACAATCCTGTGTGAAGTCAATGCCCTCTTGGAATCCAAGCTTGTGAAAGATCTCAGATTCCACACACCTTGAAAAAGACTCTGCAAAGATAACCAAGTCATATAAATATGGAAAATGTGGATACCCTGCATAACACTCAACCTCAGTGCATGAAATTTGGACAAGTTGAACACGAAGGGCCGAAAATAAGGACAAAAAGTTGCTAGAACAGGATTGCGCATCAGCATTTATTGTCTGAAGGATATGAAGTCAAACAGAAATGAATGTTTTAGTAACAATCTTCAGTAAAACTAAAAATTTTATGAGGAATAAAAATATGAAGCAAAAATCGGGACAGCTGAAAGGTACGATTCCCTATAGCCTGTCATGAACTTATAACCAGAGCTAGATACCTTGTGAAAACTCCTGCTGCAGTGGCTAACTCAAAGGTCAAAACAGAGAACTGGTAGTGTGATCAAGCACAAAAAGCCTTAAATTCGAACTCTGGATAAATAGGTGTGATGGTGTTTATCAGGAAACTATTCAGAGAAAAGTCAACAGATTGTGAAGTGGTATTTTGAATGTGGGCACAATCACAAACCAATTTAGGAAAGAAAGATCCAGAACAGGTCTCCAAGCATTCTAGCACTAGTAACATCCTTGAATAAAACACTCACCAGCTGGGGAGGAGGGACTGGTTCTATCACTCATTGGGGAAAGCATGTGATTAGAGAAGGAAAGTGATCTGGAGGATGAGAAATGCCCTTGGAAAGGAGGAATTTCCTCCCACAACCATCCGTAAACCCTGAATGATTTTCAGAACTCATTTGTATGAAGTCTGTTGCCAAAGAGAAAAATGGGGATTCAGACTTAAGGCAGCTAGGTTGGGAGGGGTCAACATTTCTTAAACGTGGACTGTCCTTGGTTTTGGGAGGTTTGAGACTTTTTGTAACCCCCTTGCCATTTCTTTTTAAATGTCTTTTTTTATCTGGGAGGTTCTGAGTATGCATCCATGCAAACCTCTAAAGTATCACCAGAAGTCATAGCCCAGGAACAAGTACACACACACTGCGAACAATGAGTAGTGACATTTGCAATAGAAAAAAAATGAAGTTATTTAAAGCAGATATATTCAAGAAAATGCAGATAAAGTATTCCTTGTGCTTTCACAATTGGTCAGCACAAACATACGAGCTTGACAATTCAAAATTAAGAAAATCCTTCTCAGAAGCATTAGGACTGGAATTAAGTGCTTAGCAGGAGGAGAATCAGCTGAAGCTATAGCTGCTGGGTCAGGTTTGGGAACAGTGTATAAAAACAGACTGAGGAACTGTACCGGCCTTTCCAGGGACAGCTGGATGCTATCAGGAAAATTGCAGGCAGCAACAAATCCTCTAAAAATGCAACAGGAGGAATGGGTGGTAGTGCTGGAAAATCCTTCTGTAACAACTCTCAGAATATTCTGAGGGACTGAGAAACCTCAATGTTCTCTCACTGAAAACAATGGCATATTCTAGCAATAGTCTGAGAAAGAAACCACCACAAGGAGAATCAGAAACTGAGCTCTCCTGGGTTTGAATCAAAAATCTGAGGAAAAACCCTCCATATTACTGTAAAGATTCAGAATCTTTAATCTCTTCAGAAAAAGAGTAGCCCCTTATTTTACCAGAAACTACTAGCTACAGTTGGCTGAATTAAACCCAGAGTCAGACCCAGTAAATTACACCTATCCAAAGACATTTGGGAAGTAGATGCACACTTGGTTTTCTGTCAGGAAAATTTGAGCCAAATGTGTTACTAATGGCAGCAGCTGCTTCCCCAAGGATGAGCACAGCATTCTGACACAAGGAAAATCATTCCTGTTCACTCTCCCAGGACCAACTAACTCTCCCTTGCCCACTAAGAGGACCCCAACAGCTGCAGTGGACGTGGCTAAACCCAGTCGATATTGGTTGTAGGTGCTAAACCAAAGGAATTTGGGGTAAAAGAGGAGTGATATGAGGTACAACAAATGACCACAGCAGGGTCACCCATCTGTGACGGAGGCAAATTACTAGCCTGCTGTGGTAGAAGCAATTGCTGGTAAACACTACCAGTCTACAAGTTATTTTTGAAAAAAAATAAAAACACAGTAAAAAGCACTTAAACACTATGCCAGTCCACAGAAAATGTTACACTTACTTTTACACTAACTTTACACTACTTTTAAAGAAAAAAAAAGTGCTCAGTTTTAAAAAATGTTAGTCTCAAGACAGTCCATTAAAAACAAAACTTCTGTAATCAATGAAGAGGCTAAAATAAAAGCAGGGTAATTTCAGAATTAAAATACGACAGAGCACAGATTTCAACAGAGGAATGAGCAGGTGCTTTAAATTGCTGGATAACCACAGCAATTCAAAGAGGCCAAGGATGGTCTCGGGTGAAAATATGTCAAAATCTTGCAAAAGTGCATGTCAAGCGACTCCCCCCAAACCAAAAAAGACAAACCATATGAAAATCCTTGCAAGGGATTTGTATACCACACAGACATTATCCTTTTCTGCCAATTTTACAACTGTAGTTAAAATTAAAACAAAAGGTCCTCAAGGGGTTCTTCTGTTCAGAAGTAGATGTCCTAACAGAATTTCAAACTGAAGCTGCAGTGTAGACTAGAGTTTGACTGAACTCCCAACAAGTGCTTAAATTTCACACCTGTATGTTATCTTTTATACTAGCACACATGCTCTGTGGAAGTACAGACATGAGGGACTGTGCCAAAATGAGCTTTTTTATATGTGCTATACATACAGCCAATATATCCAAAAGCTACATCAACAGTGATCAATTGATAAACCTTTGCTATTACATCGTGCTATGTTGTGTGTCCTGACAAATCACAGATGAATGAAAAAACAAGAACCACGGCCGGACTGCAGAGGAATGTACTAAAAAACTTTAATTTGAACGCTTACAAATAAAAGTTACGTTTTTCATCCTGTTTGCATACAGGACTTCTTCAGAAAAATGACAGTTAAAAAACTTCAAAGTGTAGAATTTATACAGTGTTTATAAAAAGCGCGCAAAATTCTTAAATGGCGCTTATCTTCTTAAAGACATATTTAAACATATATATGTGTTGACAAAGAGAAAACAGAAAAAGAGACGGGACAGCTTCAATTTATATTAACAACTTTAAAAATCACTTTATATGTAAAAATATGTATATACATGTGTAAATGATTATGAATTTAAACATTTTTAACATTTTTAATATTTTTAATAAAAAATTTAATAAATATTCAAAGAGATATATTATATGTTTAAATATATACAGATCTATACATGCATATTTGCACACATTCATTTAAATATTTAAATATTTACCAAATATCCATTTAATTAATGTTCTGTATAATCGACAATTTCAGATTATCGGAAATATTAAATTATTGGGCTTTCGAATGTTGATCATGTGAGATAAATATTTATAAATATCTATACTTCACACAATTTTTCCCTATTGAGATATAATATAATAATAATAACAATATGTATATGTGTATATAATCATACACATGCATATACACATTTTTACATATAAAGCGATTTTTAAAGTTGTCAATTTATATTAACAACTTTAAAAATCGCTTTATATGTAAAAATATGTATATACATGTGTAAATGATTATGAATTTAAACATTTTTAACATTTTTAATATTTTTAATAAAAAATTTAATAAATATTCAAAGAGATATATTATATGTTTAAATATATACAGATCTATACATGCATATTTGCACACATTCATTTAAATATTTAAATATTTACCAAATATCCATTTAATTAATGTTCTGTATAATCGACAATTTCAGATTATCGGAAATATTAAATTATTGGGCTTTCGAATGTTGATCATGTGAGATAAATATTTATAAATATCTATACTTCACACAATTTTTCCCTATTGAGATGTAATATAATAATAATAACAATATGTATATGTGTATATAATCATACACATGCATATACACATTTTTACATATAAAGCGATTTTTAAAGTTGTTAATATAAATTGAAGCTGTCCAGTCTATTTCTGTTTTGTCTACACATATATATGTTTAAATATGTCTTTAAGAAGATAAGCGCCAATTAAGAATTTTGCGCGCTTTTTATAAACCGTGTATAAATTCTACACTTTGAAGTTTTTTAACTGTCATTTTTCTGAAAACGTAACTTTTATTTGTAAGCGTTTAAAGTAAAGTTTTTTAGTACGTTCCTCTGCAGTCCGGCCGTGGTTCTTGTTTTTTCATTCGTTTGGATTTAATATCGTTTTTCGAAGTTTGTTTGTGCTAACATGGCTGAGGACACTTTGCAGGGAACGCCGGAAATCCTAAGAGCTACAGAAATGGAAACTCAGAATGACGGAATGAACAAATTAACGCAACTTATAGCTTTTTTATCTCAGAAGGTAGAGTCAATGAACGAGAGACTGGACGCATTTTCAATCTCTTACATCCCAAACGGACAGCGAGATCGGAGGGATGTATTGGAGACAACTACCAACACGATCGCAGGGGAGTTTGTTTGGAAATGAAGGAAACATAATACAAACAGGTACTGTTATGGGGGCTAATGCTCTCAATGCATCTAATGCTTCTTTAAATGTTGTCAATACGCCTAATATGGGGCAAAGGCTACAGATACCTTGTGTGGCGACATCTTTAACATCAAAAGTTAATGACAATAATAACAGTATCACCTCTCCACAAACTGAAGCAGATACAAATGTAGGGAATATCATACCAGTGATAGAGAGAATGGGTACACAGAATCAAATGAATATTAATACATTACCTATGGGAACACAAATTCCAAACTTAAAAGACTGGTTAATAACACCAGTGGGCTTAAATACATCAGAACATTCAAATAGTGAGATAGGAATGGAACATAATGACAGCCCACTTTTGGCCAATATATTGGATAATTTGGATAACAGCATGCTAAAATACAAGAAACTCAATCTTGAGATAGAGTACTTTCAAGAATGTATTAAAGCAAATATAGTTCCTAAAGGTTTAAGAACTTGGCATTATCCCACTGGTTTGGTCACTGGTTCCGAATTTCATAAAGACCTCATAAAGGCCTTTAATCAACAAGGCATACAATTGATGGAAATTATGATGAAACATTATACTATACAAGCTAAAGAACTGGGAGAAAATATTGAACATTTAGATGGTTCTATAAGACAACATAATGACTTTATTCGATATAAGTATGACTATTTAAGGTGTTTCCAAAGCATCGAAAAACATATTGAGAAGCTTAGGTACACAAAAACTAAAAAATTGGACAGGGATAGGCTGCAATATAATGAAGGTAGAGCATATCCTCCACCTCCGACATCACAGACAAGATTGAGGCCTATGGTCAATCAGACCAATTCTAGTAATCCTAGTAATCAGGAGATCAACGCTAGGCACAATATGTTGTCAGCAAGTAATCAAGACCAATCTTCTAACTTTTGTCAACAAGCAAATGATGACCAATTGCATAATGATCAAGTAAGACGAAGTGAAAGACTAAAGGAACGGAATAATCTGGAAGTAGGGCCTTCAAGTAACACAGCCAAATCGAATAACAATCAGGGTTTTCAGAAACCCAATCAGAAAAAACAATGGAACAAGAGGAAGAACCGAAACAGGAGATGACAAATGAATTTAACCAATGTTTGGTCCCCATATTAGTAAAAAATCGAAAAGGGGATTTCACTAAATATAATTATTCGTCATTTCAGGTCTCGGATCATATGGCAGAAACCCTATCAAAGGGCTTAACTTTTGTTCCATCATCTAAGATGGATTTATCTAAAACAATTTGCGACTTGAAATTATTTGTCAGAAAACTAAATTTGAAATTGTTATTAGGAAATCAAGCATCACAAAATTCTGGGTTTAGAGTCCCTAGTGTTTATAATCCTCCTTTACAAAATGTTCTTTTTATATTCGAGAAGGTCTGTGAATTGGATATAAGAAAGTTAAGTAAGGGTAAGTTCAAAGGAATTAATAACTTAGTTCAGGAAGAAAGGGAAGACCTTGAGGCTTTAATGTCGGCTAACATCAGGATTATGAATCCTGATAAGGGCGGAGGCTTGGTCTTCATGGATTTACCAGATTATGAAAATCGCATTATGACTATATTGGAAAGTGATGCATATATAAAGCATCACTCAATGAATACAATAAGGCGAACCAGTTCATAAAAGGATTTCTCAATGAGTTATTCATAGAGGCCAGAATAGACTTGCATACTTATAATTATTTAACTATCCTGGTACCTCGAACACCATACATATTTGGAGTCCCCAAAATACATAAGAGCCTTCATAATCCACCATTTAGACCCAAAGTCGATGGTAGAAATTAGTCAACTTATGCATGTGCAAAATTTGTAGATTCGATGTTAAAGAAATATGTAATACAAGAGTCATGGATTTTAAAGGATTCTTGGGCTCTCTTAGTCAGTCTGAATAATTTTTCTTATTCACAACAGTATAGTTTTGTAACAATGGATATAAAGGACTTATATACTTGTATCCCCCAACAAACAGGTATTGAATGGGTAATCTCTAGAATGAGCAAATTGAATGCACCCCAGACAGAGATAACCCTAGTTCAGGAGTTGTTGGACATAATTTTGTCTTATAACTTCATATTATTTAACAAACAATATTACAAACAGAGAGGAGTGGCAATTTGTTCACCATGTGGTTCTAGTTATGCCAACATGGTGTTGGCACATTGGGAGACCACATGTATCTTCACAAATGCATTGTTCAAAGATAGTCAAATTTTATGGTAGGTTTATCGATGATATTTTTATAATCATAGATGGGTCATCAGTGGAAGCAATAGAATTGATTCATATGATGAATAATACAACTACATTTTTAGAATTATCCCATTCCTTCAATGATAATGTTATGGTCTTCCTGGATGTGGAGGTATCAAAAAATAATGCTGATAGGTGCTATGAAGCGGTATTATACAGGAAACCAACATATTCAAATAAATTTTTACATTTTTCTAGTGCCCACCCATTCCATCAAAAACGTTCAGTCTTAAAAGGTCAATTAGTAAGGGCTGCAAGAATGATATCTATTGATGAGAATTTTCAAAAAGAATGTACGTTATTAAAGGAAATGTTTCTCAACAGAGCTTATCCCATCCAATTGATAGATGATTTAATTCAAGAAGTAACATTAAAAAGAAAGAATGGTTTTTATTACTAAGGTAAATTCTTATAATGAAGAAGTGAACATAAGTGAGTTGAATCTAGATCAGGTAGTGAATGTACCTATTCAAACTGAATTCAACTCGGCATGCATTATGAGTTTTTCATCTATTTGGATATAAAAGAAATAATTTTCAAAAATTGGTCCTCACTAAATGATGAAATGGATTTAAGTACCATTTTTAATTTCATACCAAAGGTGATCTGGAGAAAGGGTATTAGTTAGAGAAATTTTTCAAAGAAAAAGAAAATGTATAAATAGAAATATAGGTATGAAACAATGTGGTTACTGTCCCTATTGCTATATAATAGATGAGGGTATTAATACAGTTATCAACTCTTATACGATTAGATTGAAGGACAGTTTCAACTGTAATACAAAAGGAGTAGTTTATGTTTCAAAATGCCAAGCATGTCCCTCATTTTATATAGGTAAAACAGATAGAAGATTAAGGGATAGAATATCTGAACACCTGAGAAGTATAATACATAAAAGGGAGGACAATGCCTTGGCAATGCATACTATAATGCATCCCCAACATAAATTCAAATGAAAGATAATTCAGCAAATCCAACAAGATGATAGATGTGGGCCATTTACCCTACTATTGGAGAAAATGGAACTGATTTGGCAACTTAGATTGAATGCCTTTGTGAACCCAGGTT
Source organism: Protopterus annectens (assembly GCF_019279795.1). Classification (NCBI taxonomy): domain Eukaryota; kingdom Metazoa; phylum Chordata; order Ceratodontiformes; family Protopteridae; genus Protopterus; species Protopterus annectens. The sequence goes on from NC_056728.1 coordinate 1,051,040,190, forward strand.
TAAATGATAAATGTTCCATAATGTGCCTATTGAGGTTGAGAAGTTTAGAAAGATAGTTTATAATATATAAAAGCTTTTCCAACAATAATAAAATATAGAATATAATAAAATATAATCTTCAATATTATTTTTAACAATTGAAGATTTAAACAGTCCTTTAAATAAATATTTAATATATATATATATATCGACAAAAAAAGTTTTTTATTGTAATGTGTTATAATGTATTGAATGGTTAATAATTGAATTGTTACTATAGAACTTTCGAGTATTCTAAAATTTTTTTATTGAAATCTAAGTTCAGATTGTGCACAAACATTCAAAGGCACGATTTGTATATATTTTATTGTATACTACAATTGTCTTATATTTTATATATTCGATAATTTATTATTTAATATCTTACATCTCACATTTTATAAATTTGTAAAATTTATAAAAGTTATAAATTTATATAACACATGACATTTACACAATTTTTTATATATCGTGTATTAAGTGAGGTGGAGGTTGTGTTGGTGGGGGTGTGAGTCCGTTGTGGCTGTGTGTTTGTGTATGCAGGTGTGTATATGTATATGGGCATGCATGTGTTTGTGTGAGGGGGGTAGAAGTATGTATGTGTATATATGATAGAAAAATATGTAGTATGTCCATACAACATACCTTTGAATTTAAACATTTTTAACATTTTTAATATTTTTAATAAAAATTTTAATAAATATTCAAAGAGATATATTATATGTTTAAATATATACAGATCTATACATGCATATTTGCACACATTCATTTAAATATTTAAATATTTACCAAATATTCATTTAATTAATTTTCCGTATAATAGACAATTTCAGATAATAGGAAATATTAAATTATTTGGCTTTCGAATGTTGATAATGTGAGAAATATTTATAAATATCTATACTTCACACAATTTTTCCCTATTGAGATATAATATAATAATAATAATATGTATATGCGTATATAATCATATACACATGTATATACATATTTTTACATAAAGCGATTTTTAAAGTTGTTAATATAAATTGAAGCTGTCCGGTCTCTTTCTGTTTTGTCTTTTTGTCAACACATATATATGTTTAAATATGTCTTTAAGAAGATAAGCACCAATTAAGAATTTTGCGCTTTTTATAAACAGTGTATAAATTCTACACTTTGAAGTTTTTTAACTGTGTCATTTTTCTGAAGTCCTGTATGCAAACAGGACGAAAAACGTAACTTTTATTTGTAAGCGTTTAAATTAAAGTTTTTTAGTACGTTCCTCTGAAGTCCGGCCGTGGTTCTTGTTTTTTCATTCGTTTGAATTTAATATCGTTTTTCGAAATCACAGATGAAAATGCAGTCAAAGCATAGCCAGGCATCATAGCATTCATGCAATCCGAGTGACAAGCCACAACAATCTAAAAAGGGGTGTTGGTCAGTCATTTGCTTTCCCTCAACTTTGACAGGAAATAAATTGCCGAACGTTTCAAAGTTCGAATGTCATATGGTCGACACCATATGATCTAACTTTGAAAAGTTCGAAGGTGAAAGGCAACGGCTCCGTACGCACAGAACGGGAAAGTTTCCCTTTTCTGCACTGAAGTGCGGTCTCGGAGTTGGTATATTTAAGTAGGGGTGTGTGGGGGGCACAGGGGGATTGCCCCCCTGCTCAGAGTGTTAAAGTGAGTTTTTTTTTTTACTTTATATATTTGAGGTTTCAAGTTTTGCTCATATGTTGTCAAACATATGAGGTTCGAAATTTTGAAGCTTTGAATACATAATATAGACCCTATACAATCAATGATCTTGGAAGTAGCCTTTTAAAAACTCCTGTAAGGGCAACACCACCTAAACAGCATAGTGGAAAAAAATGTAATTACTCACAGATGACATAATTCAGACTGCATGCTTACCAGGTAAGAGAAAGTGTGAAGTGCATCTCCTCAACCTGACCATTTCTCATTAAGCATGGATAGGCAAAGGCCTCAGCTTTTAAAACAGTCTTAATTGAAAGTTAGACTAATATGAATCAGCACCCCATAACTAAAGTGCTAACTGCTATTGTAAAAGCGCTACTAAAATTACTTCTTGCCAGAAGATGCTATATTATGACATTTGATATTAGAATTTTAAAAGATGATTGTGCGCCCAGTCTTCAATTTAACCCCTGTGAGAGCATCTTTGAGCTGCATTAAACAGGGTGGTGGTATGGGACCTGATAATATTCCAGGCATTTTCTGGGTATACTGCAGTAAACATATTTCAGTTACTATCACTTAGTTTAATAACCTGCTGTATTCTGGCACTGTTTCTGCTAGTTGGAAGCATGCAGACAATTCCACTCAGAAGGGGGACCCAACAAACAATACAACTGGTGGGGAAGAGTTGACAGGTGTCAACTTTCAAAAATATTTAATGAACCTCGCTCAACATGGCTTCACACAAAAAAGTTCCAGGGTTTGCTGATTTAACTGAATTTTACGGCCTAGTGACAATCTCCTTTGATATGGGTATGTCTATAGTTCAACCCAAGTACAAATATCCTCAGATTAACTTAGGTTAGGACAGGAAGAGCAAATTGGTTTATAGCATGAATTTTGTTCCCAGATGTCAATGTCTTCTAAAATATTCCTAAGTTTTACTCGCATTTGTTCATGTTTTACTGTTGATCCTTCATAAATTCCCAAACATTTATACACCCCCCCTCTTGCTCAAGCTTTTTTATATCACATTCTTGTACCAAACTGATGTTTTCTTGGTGCTGCAGTTCTCCTACTTTAAAGGTTGCTTTTGCACATTTATCAAGACTAAACCTCACTCTTGTACCTGAAAAAGAATGGACTTGCAGTTGTGCTTTCAGTTCCTCATCTGATGAGCTATACAGTTTTAAATCAGAGAAAATATGTGAGGTCTTTACACTGTTTTCTAGGAACCAAATTATAGCCATCTGTTAAAGTACACAGCTTAAAGGGTTAAGGGCAAGACAGAATAGCAGCGGTGACAAGGAGCCACCCTGGAATATCCCCCCTTTGAATTTTTATCCCTGGAATAACTTGTCCTTTATCATGGCTTAATTGCAAAGTGGTCTGCCACTGTTTCACGGTCACTGTAATGTAGCTGATCAGTGTATGATGCATCTTTTACATTAAGCACTTTTATCCATGACTGTGGGATACTATCAAATGCTTTTTTGTAGTCAATCCATACTATACGAAGATTCTTTCCCTTTTTACAGTTCTCCATTATGACTCATTTAGCAACAGGTGATCCTTTGTTCCACATAACTTTCCTTTATTGCCCCCGTCTACATCAATTCTGGTGTATAGTTTATACATAGTTGGAATGTAAGTTACTGGGCTATAATTTTTAGGGTAGCTTGCAGGTTCACTCTTAAGTAGGAGCATTGCTTTTCCTATTATCCAGGCTGGTGTCTGTTCAGGGTGAGCATATAAACAGTTGTTGTTGTGTCTTTCGGCTTTTCCCGGTTAGGCGTCGCCACAGCGGAACTCCGGTCCGCTAATAACTGGCAGTAGATTTTTTACGTGCCGAGTTGCCAGCCCTGACGCACAACCTTCAATGAAGGTACGCCCATTCACACATGTCTCCAGAGAGAAGATGCTCTAGCTGAGAATCGAACGGGATGTCTTACTGTGAGGAGACAGCGCTACCGCAGCACCACTGACAGTTGTTACTCATGGCTAAATCTTTGTGCAAAGATGTTAATACTTTTAACCATTAGTTTAGGTACTGCATCTAGGCCTGGGGTTTTCCAATTAGAGGCTTTTCTTAACTTCGTTAAAAACTCTCTGGCTGTTACTCCATCCCATTTCATATCCTGTACCTTTGAACTTCTAATACTTTCTTTTGCTTCTATCCATTTAGCATCTTTACGTTCCACAGGATCTTCATAAATACTTCACCAAAGTGTATCCATTTCTTTTTTTTGTGGTCTTTCAATTCCTTTTACATTGTTTCCCAATTCTCTACAAAACTTTCTGGGGTCATCAATACATTGCTTATTTTGTAATTTTGCTTTGTATTTATCTGTGCATCTTCTAAGTTTTTCTGCCTGTGCTGATATTTTAGTCAATTTGCAATAGTGCACAGCTCCTGATCACTATAGTACTGCGCATTGCTTTCATCACATCTGATAATTTTTATCTGTTCCCTCTTTTATACTCTAACAGTGACACTTAATTGCTTTATAGTTTTCTCTATCAGATACTTCCATTATGGCATTTGATTTCTCCCCTTCCTTTACCTTAGTACCCTGTGTTCAGTTATTAATTTAGGTGTAGAGCAATACATCCTCTACTTGCTTTTTGGGTTTTACTAACCTTCAGTCTACCTAACTGATCTTTATGTCTACATCTCTAGTAAAATCAAGCAACTCTTCTCTCAGCTCATTTTCTTCTAAACTGAAAGCATTTTTTTTGTTTTCCATTTTCTGCAGGCACTTTGTATAAAGATCTATAGCATCTTCTTGTGGCGCACACTTAAATTTCTTCCTGTGTCATCAATTGCTCTAATACAGGGACTCACTGGTCTATCACAACAGTGACTGCTCCAGAGTTGCCACAGTTTCCTGTTCCTTCCTTTGCTGTCCAGCTTTTAATCAAATATTAATGATTTCCTGTAGAAGGCTCCAAAATATCATATGGCACCTGACCGGTTCCTTCCCATTCCACTGGTTTCATCTTAATTTGGATGTCTATTGCTCTATCCTGCTGTGGTGCTTTTGAGTTAGATTGTCTACACCAAATTCTTCACTTTGCAGGTACTCCATAACCTCAGTTTCTACTACTTTAACTTCGCCATTACTAATCTTTTCTACTTTTCTTCTTTGCCTTGGTTTTCGCATTGTAAAGTTTTCCACATTTGGATTCCTTTGCCTGCATTTCTCTTCAAATATCTTTGGTGCTGCTCTTTTTGTATTTACTAGTTTTGCTTTCTCCTTTGCATAATTACACCATATTAAATCTTTCATTCCCATGTCCATATTTCTTCAGAGGTCTCCTAATCTTCCTACTCCTTATTTTGGGGACTTGTCTCATCATGCTGTGATGTAACCTGCGTTAGACCTACACCAAATCCTTCACTTAGTAGGCATAACTTTTTTTTTTTCTTTATCTCTCTACATTCTCTTATTTTCTTTATTGTGAAATGTTCCATATCTGGATGCCTTTGCCTATATTTCTCTGTCATCTTTGGGGCTGCCTTTTTTGTATTAACTAGTTTGGCTTTCAACTTTGCATAAATATTGCACCACATCAAATCGCCCCTTCCTATGTCCATATTTCTTTTTTTTTATACTTGTCAAAACTCATAGGTTTTGTTTATATTTTCACACCTCAGGATGCTTCTTCAAACAGAGCAAAGTTTGTCTATTGTCTATATGATGTTTTTCACAAAATTGCTGCAACAAATTTTTATTTGAGGCTTCTGACACTTTCGTGTGGAAGCATTTTTCTTTCCTCTAATTTCGCTCATTTTGTGTATCTGGAAATTCTGGGCTTTTTGCATAATGGTAACAATTTGTAATTTTTCTCATCAATAGTCTCCTCTATTGTCTGACATTTTTGGCCCATCAGTGTGCGATTTTTGTGGAGTGCTACTTCCTTCTACAATAGGGGGCCATTCTCCCCCTGGGCCTGGCCTAGCCCCATTATAGGAACGTTTTCATATTTTGCGGAGTCTACGCTGTCATTTTTTCCAGTCGTAGCACCTGTGCACCTACCAGAATTGTGCACTTTTATCCCGGGTTTTGTGCACCCAGTTACCTTAAATGTTTGACCTACTTCTGTCCACGATATACGCTATATAAAATACAGTCTATATATCAGTGTCTTATTTGTGAAATTTTGTGAAAAACAGGGTCCACTTTGTGAAGGTACTCGCAAAGACTGGAGGATGAATCAAATTTCAGCAATATCACTCCCTTTGCTTGCTAAGTTCTCGCTCCATTCGGACCCTTAACTGTGTGTGTGTGTGGAAACAAGCACAGACAAGTAGACCAAAACATGCCCAATTGACACCGGTGCTCCTGTCAATTAGGGGAGAAGGGACTAGTTACCATCACTGCCAGGATGTTGACAAGGGCACAAAATGCTCATGGCTACCTGCAGGATAGTCCCACAGGACAGCGCTTGTTCCCCATGCTGTGTATAACCATTATAACTGGAAATGAACAGAGTAAAGCTGGATAAAGGGGAAGACTCAATGCTCAGCAAGAAAGGAAATCTATAGATAAAAAGGTAACATCTCTGAAACAAGGCTTTTGAGTTAACATTTTGACAAAAAAAAATCTATATTTTAAATACAGTTGATGCTTTCAGGTAAAAAAAACAGCTCCATACTTTGCATGATGTAACAGCTTCATTTTTCTAGTGTCTGAAATAAGTGTTTAACATGACAGATTTGGACAATTATGTCCATTAATGTAGCATGTGAAATTTTCCCTGACCAAAACATCCCCTCCTTTACTCTAACTACACTACATACAAGCATACCCTCCAGAAAGAAAGGATGGCATACAATGGGAAGCACTGGAATAAGCTAAAAAGTACAGTTGTGTAAACTTACCATAAATGTAGATGTTAGTGCGTCTTCACTGCTGCAGTCATCACTGTAGGGTTCTTCCTGCTGGCAGGCAGCCCTCGGGTCAGCCAGAATCCCAAAGTCTGGGTCCGGCGCCGGCTGTGTACTCACCCTCCCTGACGTCAGAGCACCAGGGGTACAAAGCTTCCAGCCGACGCCATGCCCTCCAGTTTTTCTTGCCCCAGATGTCAGGTGCCCGAAAGTAAAGGCTAAAAGTAAAAAAAAATGTAACATACAACAAACCCCATACCCTGTAGCAAATACACCTCAGAAAAAGGGTGAAGCAGGGAACCACACCAATAAAAGTATAAGAGGGGACAGGAGGGTGGGTAACCCAGACTGCAACAGTGAAGACACTCTAACATCTACATTTATGGTGAGTGTACACAACTGTACTACGTTCATCGTGTTTCACTGTAGGGTTGAATCCCAAAGCTGAGATAAAGGGTGGTGGTTATTGAGTAGAAGGGGCGGCTAGGCGGCCTTGCAAGACTGCAGAAGCAAAGCCTGCCCTAGACTTAGAATAAAGAGGGAGATTATAGTGCTTAGAGAAAGTATGCACTGAACTCCAAGTTGCAGCTTCCAAAATATCTTTGGTAGGGACTCCCCTGAGAAAGGCAGCTGAAGTAGCAGCAGCTCTGGTAGAGTGTCCTAATTTTCCTGGGATTTGCTTTCCATGATGAGTAACAAAATCTGATTCCATGAGCAATCCATTTAGAAATGGTTTGTTTTGAAAGAGCTTTGCCTTGGGAATTTGCTGCATAAGAAACAAAGAGTTGTTCTGTTTTCCTGATATCCTTGGTTCTGTCCAGGTAAAAGCGAAGCTGCCTGTGCACATCCAAAGAATGCATGATCCTCTTCCCCTTATTTTGTGGATTAGGGAAAAAAGTTGGCAGGTGAATAGTTTGGTTTAAAGCCACTTTAAAAACCACTTTAGGCATGGAAGTAGGGTTAGTCCACAAAGAAACCCTGTCTTGATGAAAAATAATGTAAGGTTCCACAGCCATGAGCGCTTGTAACTCAAACTCTCCTGGCTGAAGTTAAAGCCAGTAGGATAACAGTCTTCCAAGATAAATACTTTACATCAGATGTGGCAGCAGGCTCAAAAGGAGGCAGAGTAAGTTTTTCCAGGTCATAATTGAGGTCCCAGGCAGGAATGGGTGGAGTCCTAGGTGGCCTTAAATTCTTTGCTCCTCTGAGATATTATTTCAGAAGTGGATGTGAAAAAATTGGAGGATCTGTATTATAATGTGCAGAGATAGCCGAGGCATGTATTTTTATGGAGGAAAAAGATAAACCCTTATGCAACATATCTGTTAGATAATGTAAAATCAATGGAATATTTGGAATGTGAGGATATGATTCCTAAGCATGCATCCAGGTGCAAAATCTCTTCCATTTACCTTCATAAGATTTCCTAGTGCTAGGCCTTCTGGCTTCTAAGAGAACATCCATGACCTGTTTGGAAAGGGTAGGATTAATTATAGACCCTGAATACGCCAGGCTGCCAGGCTGAGAGTTTTGATATGAGAGTGCAGGACCTGGCCCTGATGTTGAGACAAAAGATTTGGAATCTGAGGTAGAATTCAAGGAGGTTCCTGGGATAGATTTATCAGTGTTGAGTACCAAAATTGTCGAGGCCAATTTGGGGCTAGTAAGATCAGCTTTGGTTTGTCCTGTTTTATTTTTAATAACACCCTTGGTAGAAGAGGTAGTGGTGGAAAGGCATACCCAGAGAGGTTCCTCCAACTGAAAGAGAGCATCCACTTTCCATGCTAGCTTGTGATATGTCCTTGTGCAAAAAGTCTAACTGGTAGTTGTGGGAGATGCAAATAGATCTATGTCCGCGCAGCCCCAGGCTTCTGTAATCATCTTGAATATTTGGGTGTCTAGCATCCACTCGTGTGGGTCTGACGGGTTCCTGCTCAGAATGTTTTGTTTCCCTGGTAGGAATTGAGCTTGTAGGTCCACTTTGCAAGCTAGTGCTGTGTTCCATAGAGTCATGGCTAGTCTGCAAAGGGGGTAGGAGAGTGAACCCCCTTGCTTGTTTATGTACCACATAACTGTGGTGTTGTCTGTCAGTATGAGTAGCTGCCCTGGGCTGTAAAAGATCCCTGAAAGCCAAGAGGGCATTCTGCACAGCTAACATCGCTTTTAAATTGATATGTAGATGCTTCTGATCCTCAGTCCAAAAACCTTGTAGGGCTTTTCCCCTGCAAGTGGGCTCCCCATGCATAATCCAAGGCGTCCGTGGTTATCACTTGGGTAGGCTGGAGGTAGACTGAAGGCTTTCCCTTTGTTTTGAAGACATGCCGTGGCCCACCAATTGAATTCCTTTTGCAGGCAAAGCAAGACAACAATCTCCGTTTCCAGACTGTGACAATGCTGGGACCATACGCTTTTTAGGTATCATTGTATTTTCCTCATATGCAGTCTTGCAAATGGTACGACTAGGACGCAGGAAGCCATGTAACCCAAAGCCTGCAGGAATTTCATTGCAGTTAGCTGAGACATTAACGCCAGGTTTTTGAAAGTTGAAGCCAGCTGTAGTTTTTCTGGCGTCAGGAATGCCATCTGGGTTGTTGTGTTTAAAAGAGCACCCAAGAAAGTTATCTGAGTGGGTGCCAAATTTGACTTTTTTACTTTCACAATGAATCCCAGGTACTTGAGTAGATTCTGAACAAATTCCAGGTGCTGGAGTAAAATGTCCTTGCTGTCTGCTTGAATAAGGCAGTCGTCTAGATAAGGGTAAATTTGAATTCCCTTGAGTCTGCAGTAAGCTACTACTGGTGCCAGGCACTTGGTAAAGACCCTGGGCGCAGTAGACAAGTCAAAGGGCAGTGCAGAGAATTGGTAATGTTCGAGCCTGCCTTGAACCTGAGGTATCTTCTGCACTCCTGTCTGATAGGAATGTGTAGGTAAGCCTCCTTCAAGTCCAATGTCACCTTCCATGCATTTTTGCTCAACGTTGGCAGGAGCTGCTGCAGAGTAAGCATCTTGAACTTTGGTATCTCCAGGAAAGGTCTCCAAGTATTTTGCTTTCTGGGAACTAGAAAGAGTCTTGAATAAAAGCCTTGTCCTGTCTCTGAATTTGGAACCAGTTCTATGGCCCTCATAGCCATGAGGGACCTCACCTGTTTTAATGCCCTATGCCCATTGAGTTTTTGGTAGGTCTGGCCATCCGTTTGGTTTTGGTAAGGTGTGAAAGTGGAATTTGTAACCTCTTAAAACTACATCCAGAACCCACTTGTCTTGGGTTATGTAAGTCCAATTTCGGTGAAAAAGAGAAAGTTTTCCTCCCAGAGGAGCTTCCAGGAGAGAGGTTTCCTGGAGCCATGCAGGGGGAGTCATTGAGCCGGTTTCCTATAAGGTTGAGACCCATCTTCTCCACCCCTGGGGGTGGAAGCACTCCACTGTCTAGGTCTAGAAGAGGTCTGTGCTTGGGCCCTCCCTCTGGGGCGCCTATACCTACCCCTCTGAGGCCTGTCCAAGCTGGGAAAGGACAAATTTTCAGCTGGCCAATTTCTGCTAAATCTAGGAGGCTGAACTTGTAAGAAATCCTTAACCATTTGCATGGATTTTGCCTTATCCTCCATTTTCTTTATAACCTCTTCAGCCTTAGACCCAAACAAAAGATAATGTTGAACAGGAGCATCCAGTAATTTTGCCTTTACTTGATCAGGCAAATTTTGTTCCTTTAACCTAGCATGCCTTCTAATGACTGTGTCAGTGGCAGCCGCCCTGCAAGAGGCCTCCAAAACATCAAAACCACAGTGTAAGGTACGTTTCCCCACCTGCTCAGTAGCATGCATCAAATCTTGTAATTCCTTATTGTCTGCACATGCAGAAATGGTACACAGTTTTTGTTTCATAACAGACAAAAAGTATTGCTGATATTTCAACATATGAAATTGACAATTTAAAGCCCTAATAGATAAAGTAGCAGAAGTGTACACTTTTTTGCCCCATCTCTCCAAAGCTCTAGAATCCTTATCTGACGGAATAGGGTTCTTAGCAGTGGCGGCCTTAACACCCTTTGGACCCTGAGAAATGGTTTCTGGATCAGCAGTAGGATTTTTAAAAAGAAACTGGTGGGAGTCAGGGATTCTGTAATATCTATCAGGCTTAGCAGGGGCCGGAAGAAAGGAGTCAGGAGTTAAATTAGACTAAGAAAAGACATCATCCACAATATCCAAAATAGGAGGAATAGCCAGGGGTCTGTATTGGGGAAGAAGGAAATCCCTAAGCCTTCTCTTAGATTCAGAGTACCCCTGTCCTTCCCAGTGAAAATGTTCGCTCATGTCATGTAAAGTTTCCCCAAAAGAATAATCCTCAGGAGGAGAAGCTGAAGGAATGGATTCCTCAGCATCAGAATCCTCATAAGGAGGGAAAGTATAATCCTGTTCAGAGGAAGACGCTAAAGACATAGATACCTGATCAGAGGATTCATAATCCAATTCTTGTCTTGGCCTTCTGTCTGGAGGGGGATGGGAACCCCTAATCATAGTTAGTAAGTCCTCCACCATTTTAAGCATTTGTTTTTGAGATTTAGGTCCCGGATCAGAGGAGGCCTGGGCTTGAGTCTGATTTAGGAGTCTTTTTCTTTGTCTTTGCCTTTACCTGAAGCTGCGTAGGCCTGAAACCCCCCCTCGGAAGCCGGTACCTGCACAGTGGCTCCGGACCCATCCGAGGGAGCATTATCCGAAGGTCCTGCACCTGGAGTATCCAAAGGCCTAGTTGGCTCCTCGTGGGAGTCTGTTTCGGCAAGCGGTTCTGTAATGGCCGACGACAGGAGCTGCGAAAGTGCCTCACTGACGGCCGAACCGGCAGCTAGCTCTGATTGTAAACTGTTGTCTGATTTGGACCTCAGAGGCCTATCCTTATCCTTGCGCCTTTTATGAACTCCGGTAGTCGGAAGCGTGTCCGACGACATGTTATAATTAAATCGCCTCCCAAAGTAATGAAAGGCAAAATCGTATCTCCATTTAATAGTACATTGATTAAATCTAGCACAAAACTGACAACTAGCTACGTCGTGGTCAGGGCCTAGACAAGGAATACAGTAAGAGTGAAAATCCTTATGAGGTATTTGCTTCCCACATGAAATACAATTATTAACTTTTTCTGACATCGGTCTGGAGCAAGAAAAAAGTTTCCCCAACGGGGTACTTAGCTTTGAAAAGAAGAATGTCCAATAACAGGAGTCAGCCGACCAGCAATTGCGAATTGCTTCCACCGCATGGCAAGAAAGACTGGAGAACATGGTGTCTGCTGGAAACTTTGCACCCCTGGCGCTCTGACATCAGGGAGGGTGAGTACACAGCTGACGCCGGACCCAGACTTTGGGATTCTGGCCGACCGAGGGCTGCCTGCTGGCAGGAAGAACCCTACAGTGATGACTGCAACAGTGAAACACGATGAACATCAGACAATCCACCAAAAAGCAGACCTTGACCATGTCCACTTGAGGCAAAGGGAAGGAGGGTGGGTGTGTTAAAGTTACTTCATCATTCCTATAAATTATGGTAGCACAACTATCGCAGAAGCTGAAGACAGCCGTTTAAACCAGAAGGAAAGTCTCAAGGTCTTCCCCCTAGAAGACAATGAAAGACTGGCTTAGAACATACTCCATAGACAATCAAGGCCTAGAAATCCCACCCAGCCTGTGTTTTCTGAACATACTCAGTCCATTTAAGAGCTGCAAAAATATACTGGGACACATTCCTGAAAAAAGTTCTCAATGTGCAGCTAATACTCTGCAGAAGGACAGTTCACAAAGATGCTGCACACATTTCATTAAAATCTGATGCAATACCTCAGTTGTCTGTGAAGACACTTTGTAGCTTACTTTGGAAAAATGAAAACCATCTTTCCATATGGATTTATTTTGCCCATCCACCTAGGCTGCCTGTGCAGATCCTTGCACAGCTTATTACAATAGTTTAGAAACAAGGTAAGGGGTGTTCACACAAGGCCTGCAACTCAAATCGTTCGACAGCGGTAACAATTCCTGGAAAATTCAAGATTTACTTTGGCAGGTTCAAAGAGAGGCAAACAACCTTTCAAGCATTAAACACAAATCTCATAAGGGAACAGCGTCTTTCAGTGTTGGCCTAATCTGGAACGTCTCCCTGAGAATGTTTTACAGCTGTACAAGTAGAGAGTTCTAGAATTGTTAAATATGCATAACTTAAGCAAAGTTCTGGGAAAGGTAATCCCAGATACCTGGCACAGCAGTTTTAAAATTAGCCAAAACAGAAAGTGCCACATTTCTGATCAAATTAAGCATCCATCAGGCAAGCACACATAAAAAGCAATATTAAACATTTAAAACTATAAAATCATAATATGCTTATCCCTCGTACACAAGATAAAACAGACTTGAGAGGTTGTCTAAACAAATCTAATATCAAGATAATCATGAAGTCACTGTGGCAGAAGTTCCAATGACAGCCCTTCCTGTGCAAAGAAATGTTCCTCATATCTAGCTGAACCCCAAGAACTTCAATCCATGGTTGGACTTATGTGACCATATCAAGAATGTCATCTAGAAGAGGAATCCAGAAAAAGCTGCTACATCTTGTTTTAGTCAGGAATGCAAATAAATCACAGAAAGAATTCCTTATCCAAAACAACTGGCTGACATAACCCACTGCCTATATCCTCGCAACTTTTTAACATGTAGTAAAGTGTTTCTCGTTGCTTGCTGATGCACCATATCACAAGTCAAGGACTACAAATGTATAAATCTCCTACAAATTTTATGATGACACTAAAATTAGAGTATATCAGTATTACCCATAATAGTGGCACTGCAAGAGTTTGAAGGAAAGTTCTACTTACACCTGGACAAATGTATTAAAATAGCAGTCCCAACAAAATTCCAACAAATAGGGAAAACTAAAAGCAAACCAGTGTTGTGGTCTTCAAGCAGTAATAAAATATATGCAATAGCAGGACACATCCAAACCTATACAGCAAGGACGCATGACCCCTGAGAAGTTCAAACTTTATGAAAGCAAGAGCGCCAAAGAAAAATAAAAGCATAAAGAAAAATTAAAGCATCCCATAAGCTGAAACTTGCTACAGAAGTGAAACCACAAATTCTTTAATTACATCAGAAAAATGCCCACAATTTCTATTCATAATGGTACTAACTACTCCTATTCCAGTGGATGTTGCTGACACACTGGACAATTCAGTGCCAGCTTCACTGCAGAGATATCCACTGCAAACCCACTTATCCCTGTCAGAATCAAGCTACCAACTGTCCCAAGGAAGCATATGGATATATTCTCAAAAACAAATACCACCTCATCCCATGGGGCCTGACAAAACACCAGTTGTCTAACAGCACTAAGCATTAGTGGACCTAAACTTTTCAAGTTGCCCTAGCAACTGGCTGTGTCCCACTGGGTTAGTGTACAGCTGTTGTGATGCCACTTTACTAGGGTTGCGCTACCAGATACCAGGAATTACAAGCTTACCCATAAGCCATGGAACATATAACTGACCTAACTATATCAAGTCCTGGACTACCAACCAGCAGTTTGGCTTTGTCAAGGGTAGATCTTTTCTAACTCTCAATGAAGTTTAGATGGGTTATCAGAGGCTATAGACAAGCTGTCCAAACAGCTTACCTGGACTTTCCCAATTCATTCAATACCATACCTTATGCAAATCAAACAAGATGAAGGAGCTCCAAACTAACCTTGTGATATTAGCTGGATGGCCAAGTGGTTTACAAGCAGGACTCTCATAGTAAGTAGTGGGTGCACTCTCGAGGCATAAGGGTGAAACTACAGGTGTGCAAGTTGAACTTACCATAACAGTAGATGCTTGAACGATCATTGGTGCATTATCGTTAGCTATATGGGCAGGAAACTGCAGCCAGCCAGTTTGCAAAGCTTCAAGAAACCTTCCACACGAAAACTGTCAAGCAGCATGAGCTGAGATGACAAACACAAGCTTCAGCACTTTTCTTCTGCTAGAGAGAGTACAGTCCTCCTTGAGACTAGACTGTCAGTGTGTACTTTAGCTCAGCAGTTAAGTTCCTTTTGGGGAAAAACCTACCATTTTCTTACCATTTGCTTTTACTACTTTCTGCTTCAGGAAAATTATGTAGAAGCTTTTTTTTTTGGATTGCCTTGAGCCCTTATGTAGAAGCTTTTTTTTTTTTTTGCCTTGCGGGCCCGTTCTGTCAGGTTTAAATGTAGTATCTAATTTCTGTGGAGAAATTCTGTTTAAGGTTGTTTGCTGCCATAGTGTGAAAATGCTTTTTACTGGGTTCTCTCCCACGCCCCCATCAAAAAAGTAACTTTTGTGGATGGATCAGTTTTACTGGCACTGTTTTCCCCAGGATACAGGCACAGTTTTCAGTGTGACAATGGAACAGATTCACCCCCATTGTCATCCTTTTTCAGCCACAAAAAGGAAAGCGCAGAGCTTTTGCCACCACAGCAGGCTAGCAATTTGCCTCAGCCACAGGTGGTTGGACTCTGCTATGGCCATTTTTTTTATTTTTATTTTTTTTTACCTCAGACCACTCATCTTTTACCCTGGATCGCTCTGGTGTAGTACCTACAGCCACTGTGGACGGTGGCCGTTGGGGGTCCTTTTAGTGGGCAATGGAGACCCACTCTTGAAAGTGGTGACAGGGGAGGTTGCTTTGCTTATCAGAATGTGAGCCCATCCCCTCGTAAGAAGCAGCTGCAATTAGTAATACAATTGGACCAATTTTGCTGTCAAAAGAAACAGAAAACCAAGCATGTATCCAGTCCTCAAATTTCTTTGGATAGGACTAGTTTACTGGGAATGGTTCTGGGTCTGATTCAGGTTATCGATGCTTCTAGCAGAGTAGTTTCTGGTAAATGAAAAAGGACTGCCTCCTTTTCTGAAAAGATTCAAGATTCTGAATCTGAACAGGAATATACAGGGATACATTTAGAGTTGGATATATTTCTGATTCAGTCTCAGGAGAGCTCTTTCAGATTCTCCCATTTGGGGAGGGGGGGTTCTTTCTCCAAGACAATAGCTAGAATGCCCCAGTGTTTTCAGTAGGACAATTGGAGGCTTCTCAGTCCCTCAGAAAATACTGATGGTCACTGCAGGATTTTCCTGAATCTACACTCATTCCTCCTACCTGTTTTACAGGATGTGTGCCTTACTGCCTGCAGTTTTCCTGATAGTTAGCCAGGTGTCCCTAAAAAGGTAAATAAGATGTACAAGGTTAGTCAAATTTTATATACTATTCCCAAACTAGACCCAGCAGCTATAGCCTTAGTTGACTCCTCTGCTGCTAAGCACTTAAACACCAGGCCTACTCTTTCTAATGATGGGAGCATTATAGATGGGTATGGGGAAAAAAATGCAACTGAACTTCAGAATTTCTTACTAAGCATACCAAGTAATTGGACAGGCCCCAGCAGCTTGCAACGAGAAAGATCAGGAGCCTTAAATATCTGTTCTACAAAGGGAATCCTTAGGAGAGACCCACATCTTGTTTATATGGTTGCAAGTGATCTGGTTGTCAAAGAACTCATACCTCAACAAACAGTACAGCCAACACTGGGGCCAGAGATCTAAATCTACTTCAACATAATAAAGTCTGGCAAATCTGTCTCGCCACCTAGCCCTGTTATGGAACAAATACTGTAAGTTACAATGACACTGACTGCCTTTGAAAAGGAGCTGAGCTGGACAAGTTTTTCATAAATACACTGCTGGTATGACTGGCGTAGCCCTCCTTCAAATAAGAGGGTGGATACTGACAGGGTAGAAATGGCAGAGGATCAGTTGCCTTGTAACTATGATCCTATGAAACACTGCACTCAACTGCAATCATTTCACAGGCTGCAGTGGCGGCTGGTGACTTCAAATCAAAAGGGGGCTGCAGGAGACAGCTGAATGGGTGGGGTCAATGGGAGTGGGTGTGGTCAACTAGAAAGGGGACGAGCTAAGATCAAAACCACAAAAACTGTAACTAATTAAATACGCTGTCCTGGGTGCCAAACCATCATTATGAGAGTCCAATCAAGAAAAAACAAAAGTGTAGAAGAAAAAAACAATATTTCAATCCATTGGCTGCATGGCAGCTTACTTAATATCTAGATGGAAACAAAAAGGTTGAGAGGCATGAAAAAATAAATTACTTTTTAAATACATTACTGGAATGCCAGTTAAAATCAAGTATAAAAAAACAAGCAGCACTCAACTCAAACCACTTCTTGCACTACGGTTCTAATTATAATTTATATTCAGCTTTATTAAAGTACCAAGTAACATGCTGAAAGTAGCAACCTCTGTGATACCCCCACTTGTAAAAATGTTTCTTATCCAAAAAAGACCTGCTGCCTGAGAACAACTATCTACTCGTTTCATGGGGAAAACATGATCAAAGTAAAAAATGAAAAGCAAACAGGAAACAAGCTCAACATACATTGCTTAAAGGATTACTGCATTACTGCACAGGATATGGACCACACAGGATAGATTGGCATTCTGTTTAGTTTGCAGATAAAGCCTGTAATGAGCTCTTAAAATAATGTAATCCTGTCCTTTATTACAAATACTGTCATATGCATTTCAATACCCAAGGCTTATATGTTATCTAGTTATGTAAGTATTCTCTGCATGGCAACAACAGAAAGGCTTTCAATGTTGGCAATTCGTTAGCAGTATGCTTATTAAAACTTACTTGCATCTTACAATCTCAGACAAGCTTACCAGATGGTCGTTAAAACATTGCTACTTAAACACAGAGCAACAGGCACTTTCTGAATAATAAGCATAAATCAACAGTATAAAAATATGACAAACGAGAACATTCTACAAAATCAAGGACAGATGAAAAGCCATTGTAGTACTTGTGTCTACCCTGGATGGGGGGATAGTCTGCACATTTACACTGCATAACTGTTCCTTGCCTTGCTTGGACACATCCAGAGTCCCTACATAGGGGAGTGGGGTGCAACAAGCATGTCACAATTTGAAATGTCGCCGGCTGACTGCGATTGCCCTGACACATTTGTCATACCTCTCAACCTCAGAGCAAGAAATCTGGACAACGCCATATAGAAGTGGAACAAAGGCCCAAAAATAACGACAATTTTTAAATATTGCTCTTATAAACTTAGAAAGATAATAGAATAGTAGGTCTTGCATTAGTATGAATTTTCTGAAGGGTATGAAATCTGAAACTGAAATGTCTCTAACTTCAGTCTTTAATGATTTGCCACTAATTTGCCAAAAAAAAAACAATTTTATGAAAAATGTACCAAAAATGTGATTCAAAAATATAAAATAGCCACACAGTACAGCTGGGAACCTGCAAAGGGACACTTTTTAATATTAGTACTGCTAACTTGAGCAGCTGACAAAATAAAAGAATCTACATGCATTTCTGAAATAAAAGCAATCTATACCTGATTATTACAGTTATTAATTGAAAACCCTCCATGTTTTCTTCCAAAATTGCCATTTTGCGGAGAGATTATTAGGGGAAGAGCAACATTTTGTGCCAAACTCGGGTACAGTTGAGAGGTTTGGATATGCCTAATTCTATAAAACAATTTGCACATACCTCTCAAACTGTTAATAATGCAGGAAATCTGGACAAGGCCAAATATATTGGGGGAACATATAAACAGTACTAAAAATTGCTCTTGTATAAACTGAGATAGTTAATAGAATTAGAAGTTATGTACTCACCATAACGTTCCATCTGAGTAGGTACTTCATTTGTCTGCAACCTGTGGGTCTCTGATCCGACTGGCAGCTTTCCAAGCTTCAAGATCCGAGCTCCTAGCTCCTCCCCTCTACCCACAATACCCTGTCACCACCACACTACCTCAGATCGGTTTTGCTGTATCACCTGAAAAAACCTGTAATAAACAGGTTCAGATATTCTCAAGAATCATTTAGATCCTAGAAACCCGATACTGGTTAGGGGGATGGCGGGGGGGATGGTTGCAGACAAATGAAGTACCCACTCAGATGGAACGTTATGGTGAGTACATAACTTCTAAATCTGAAGTAGTTACGTCATTTGTTCTGCAACCTGTGGGACAGAGTCCCCAGCTACCTAAACAAAGAAACCTGGGTGGTCTATGGGAGGATATTCCGAAGCACCGCGGAGCCAAAGGACGCCCTGCTTCTAGATATCATGTCCAGCTTATGAGAAATAAACGTATGGGCAGAAGACCAAGTGGCTGCTGAACATATGTCGTCCAATGGCACCCTGGACCAGAAGGCTGCAGAAGTTGCGATGGACCTTGTGGAATGTGCACGGATATTGAATGGGGTTGTTTTGCCTGATGCCTTATAAGCCTAAGAAATACATTGACAAATCCAATTAGCCAATGTCACTTTGGATATAGGTTTTCCCATGTATGAAGGAGCAAATGACAGAGTTGATCAGCCTTACGAACATCTTTGGTCCTGTGCAGGTAAAAACGTAACTGTCTATGTACGTCTAGTGTATGCAACATGTATTCTCCCTTATTTTGAAAATTTTTGAAAAACACTGGCAGATTGATAGTCTGATTGATATTTGCCACAGATGCCACTTTTGGTAAGAAAGATGGGTCAAGTCCTGAGAGACGCTCTGTCATTGTGGAAAATAAGATAGGGAGGTTTCATGCACAAAGCTTGGAGCTCGGAAACCCTTTTAGCAGAAGTTATGGCTACCAAGAATGTTGTTTTCCAGAACAGAAATTTAAGGGGTACAGAAGCTGCAGGTTCAAACGGAGGTTTCGTTAAGGCTTGCAGAACAAAGGTTAAGTCCCAAGGGGGAGTCATGGATTTCACTGGTGGCTTGAGAAGGAAAACGCCACGCAAGAATGTCTTGCACAATTTTGTAGATGCTAGAGATCCTAATCAGTCTCCTACATGAAAATGGGATATTGCTGCCAACTGTACTTTGACCGTTGATGCACTGGCCCCTTGTTCAAAAATCATGGACAAAAAATCCAATACTGTAGGAATCGGAACAGTAAATGGGTTGAGACCTTGGCTGTTAGCCCAGATAGAAAATAGTTTCCACTTACTATTATAGATTTTCCTGGTGGACGGTTTAACTGCTACCAGAATAGTTTTCACTGGTGACGAGATACCGGGAGTCCTTGCCATTAGTGGAACTGGATTAACCAAGCCGCGAGCTTGAGGTTGACCAGGTTCGGTGTTGGGCACCCCATTGGGTGCGATATCAGATCTGGAATGGGATCCAGGATTAAAGGGGGGGAGATACTGTGAGACCGCAGATATGGAAACCAGATTTGACGAGGCCAGAATGGGGCTATGAGAATAATTTTGCTCCCCAACCGTGCGGCTTTCTGAATGAACTTCGCCATGAGTGGAAGCGGAGGGTAAGCATAGTAGACCGGGAGGCCAAGCATGAATCAGAGCGTCTCTGGGGCTCTTCCCTTCTGGGGGGAAGAATTGCGAAGAACTCGCTGCATTTTGTGTTTTGGGGAGTAGCAAAGAGATCGCAGCGAGGCCAACCCCACTTGCGGAAAATTTCCTTCGCAATTTTCGGATTGAGACACCACTCTTAAGGAATGAGAATTACTTGACTCAATTTGTCCGTCAGAATGTTGGATCGTCCCGGAATGTGCGTTGCTATCAGAAAGCGGTTGGTGGATATCACCCATTCCCAAACTCTCATGGCTTCTCGACAAAGAGGGTAGGATCTGGTTCCCCCTTGCTTGTTTATATACCAGACCACTGACATATTGTCCATCTGTATTGCAATCGTTCCTAGAGGTAGAAGGTCTTGGAGAGCCTGCAACACTAGAAGCACCGCCCTCATCTCCAGAACATTTATGTGCAAAGCGGTCTCCGACGAGGTCCACGTACCTTGGACGTTTCTGCCCAAACAATGCCACCCCCATCCTAGGCGAGAAGCATCCGTGGTTAACGTGACCTGGGGGGGAGGGTCACAAAGGGTCTCCCTTGCCTGAGTTCTGGGGAGTGAAGCCACCACAGGAGGGATTCCGTGCAAACTCTGCTCAGGGGGATAGGAATGTTCAATGGGTGGAGTAACAGTGACCATTGAACTTGGAGTGTCCACTAATATATGCATCCTTAGGCGAGCATGGAGACAGAGGCTGATAGCTGCTGCCATCGAGCCTAGTGCCCTCAGGACTAACTCCGCCGGTGGGGCCTTGGTGCGAAGAAGAGCCAAAACTTGGAGTGAGAGGCTGGACAGCATGTCCGAGGTCAAGAATGCCCGAGAAGATCGGGAATCTAGCCTGGCTCCTATGAAATCTAATGCTTGCACAGGATAAAGAAAAGACTTCAGTATGTTGACTGAGATGCCCAAGCTGTCGGCAAGAGACAGCACATAGTCTCTCGCGATACAAAGTTGATGCCTGTTGGTTGCTGTAAGGAGCCAGCCGTCTAGGTACGGAAAGACCCTTATGCCCTGAAGCCTCAGGTGGGCCGCAACCACTGCCATGACTTTGGTGAACACCCTGGGGGCTGAGGTGAGTCCGAATGGAAGGACCCTAAACTGGTAATGACTGGCCCCTAGCCGGAAGCGGAGGAACCTCCTGGACCATCTGTCCATTAGAATGTGGTAGTACGTGTCCTTGAGGTCTATAGAGCACATCCAGTCGTTCTCCTGCATTAAGGAGAGAATAGATTGTAGAGTGACCATCCGGAATTTTTCTTTGGGAACAAACATGTTCAGGGTGGACAAGTATGGGCCTGAGGTCCCCCGTCTTTTTTGGCACTAAGAACCTTGAGTAGTAGCCCAATCCGGATTGGTCTGGGGGGACCCGCTGGATGGCTCTTTTTTTCTAACAAATTTGAAATCTCTAAGGTAGCCGCCTCTCTGATTGGGTGGGACATCGGGGAGGCGACCACCTGAGGGAGGATGAAATAGGAAGGGAATTTTGTAGCATCTGGATATAATTTGGAGCACCCATCGATCGTTCATGATGGACTCCCACATTGACAGGTGCTTCGTTAAACGCCCCCCGACTGTCTCCAGAGCAGGACAGTCGGGTAAGCCCTCAGGGCTGTTGCGCGGGTCTCTCGGAAAAGGGCTCCCTAGACCCGAAGTTACACGGTCCCCCTCTGCCTCTGGGCCAGCGTCCACCCTGCCCTCCTCTGCCTCTGAAGGGTGCGGAGTCCGAAGCTGGATGGGATTGCTGAGACTTGCGGAACCACAGCTTCTTTTGCCCACTCTGATTCCTTGAGAAGGAACGTTGGGGGCTTGAGAAGCGGACTCCGACTGCAGACAGCGTCTTCCCGTCCTTCTCGCTTTGGACTAGTGTATCGCGTACGGTCTTGCCAAAAAGCGAAGAACCATCAAAGGGTGCGTTCGCAAAGGACGCCTTGAAAGGTTCCGTGAAATTACAAAGACGGAGCCAGGCGTGACGTCTCAAGACAACACCTGCTCCGCTGGCCCTTGCTGCTCCCTCTGTAGCATAAGACGGTAGCCGCACGGGCGTATTAGAAATGAACTTGAGAGTGGCCATGGTGCCGAAAACACAGTTTTGCCCTCGACCGACATGGACTCAGGAGGGGCTGCAGTGTATTCCTTGATCAAATCCCGTTGCAGCCTGATATGCGCCATATAATTCAGCGCCCTCACGGAGAAGGTTGCTGAAGCAAAGGTCCGCTTCCCTATATGGTCCAGCGCCCAGGACTCCTTGTCCGGCGGGTGTACCGTGGAGCTCTCCTGGGAGTTCTTTTTTAGTCCAAAAAACAAGAGCAGTTGAGTTGAAATACCTTTATAACAAAACGACAAAGCTTTCAGGTTCAAAAACCCTTTCTCAATGTTTACAATAGGTATAAGGTAACACCCACTTTTATACATTCTGACTAGATCATATGACCTGCAGCCATCATCACATGACCAAGGATTATACAATATAAAATGCAAAACACTGAGTGCTAAAAACATTATGATATCAACTATACATATTTTTCTACAAAAAATCATACATATGTCCTAATAGAAAAATATACTTAATTATAAATATCATGATATATTAATAAAAAATACATATATGTAGGTTAAAAATACCTATTATTTATTTAAAAATTTTAAAAGTTACTTTAGTCTTGTCTGCTGTATTCTTTGCAGTATGGGTTTTAGTGATACAGATGCATTTATGCCAGGGTATAGATCCGCTGACAATCTGATTATCCATTCATACTCCTTCAAGTCCAAGGAATTAGACAAGTCCCCTCCCCTGGGTGATGCACTGACACAATCTATAACTTGAAATTTAAAACAATGTGAACTACCCTTGTCAAGAATATGCTTGTACAACGCATTATTCTCATTAGAAAGCCTAATGTTGGACTTATGTTCCGTTATTCACTCTTTAAGCTTTCTAGTGGTTTTACCCACATAAAAGCAAGGACAAACTTGGCATGTAGCTATGTACACAACACTACTGGTTGTGCAGGTGGCATATCCAAAAAATCTATATTCTTTTCCTGTCGTGGGGTGTTTAAATATATCCACTTTATGAGTATCATTACTTTTTAATAAATCGTTGCAACAACTACAGTTGCAACAAGCAAACGTGCCATGATTTGCTGCTATTATCTTTCTGAATTTCCAATCATAAAAATCCTTATAGCCAAGAATGTTTTTTAATGTTCGCATGTTCTTTTTTAGTGGCAGCAGCCACCAACATGGCATCAACTGGAGACCCTTTGGCCCAAACCTGCCTGTCTGAAGGGGGGGCTAAGGATTTTATCCAGTCGACGTGGGATAGGCTCCACGGTGTCTGGTTCCTGCCAAGCCCTGGTAGTCAGGAGATCTACCAGGGGATCTGCTGGTGGTGACACCCAGGAGGTAGATGGGCCCGCTTCAAACGCCTCCAGAAATATGGACTCATCCGATGAAGGTTTTTGGGCAGACCCCCCCCCCCCACCCCAATACGCAACATTTCCATGATGTCTCCAAAGGAGACATCCTCGGGGGGTGACCTTGGGGAACCTTCCTTTTCCTCTAAGTCCGTATCTGTGGTGACAGACTCGGGGGAGTCCATATGCCTCCTTTTACACGTCCGTTTACGAGGCACCTCCTCTGTGGGACTATCAGAAGAGGGCTCGTCAACGGCCTCTTGTTCCTCTGAGGGAACCAACTGGAGGGTCTGAGCAGGCTGTCCCGATGGAAGGATGATGGAAGTTAGGCCCGTATGCAGTGGAGGGGGGGGCGGGGGCCGAGGGATCCAAAACCAGAGTCTGGGACCTGGAAGACCTCGACAGTACCCCTCGACAGTACCCTCTCTCCACTACCTCGAACGCCGAGGGAGAACTACTCTCTTCTTCCGGCCCCGAAAGTAGTCTCCTCGGCTCCGAGATAGGGATCGGGGTCCGAGCCGAAGCCATTGGATCTGAAAGGGAGATGCTCTACAACATAGGCGGCGCCGAAGCACCCGCTTCCACAGATCCGACACCCAGCCCACGGCCCCGAGAGCTCAGATCCGAGATACTCGAGGGTATGGTCGGCGTCGAGAAGGCTTGGGCCACCGGCGCCGACAAAACCCCGGGGGCCTGGATCCGAAGATTCCCAAACCCGGATCCGGGTTGAAGGAGAAATCGGGGCAAATATTGAAGCTGCACTCCCCCCCTGTGGAGAGGGAGGCAGGAGCACCCCCATCTGCATTTGGGTCTGCAAAAACAGACGCATCATCCTATCCATGTCTGCGTCGGAGAGAGACCTAGTAGATCTAGAGGAGGTCGTAGAGGCGGGTCTGGAGGGCCGCCTCGACGACCTCTAGGGTGATAGGAGCTCCTCCTCCGGCTCCAGTGAGAAGGTAGGAGATCGGAGCTGAGAAGGAGAAGGTCCGGACACCCTCGGAGGTGATTTAACAGTTTTTGAAGGCGGAGCCAAGGGATGAGGCTCGGCTCGCCTCTTGTGTCTGTGCTTCTCCCTGTCTTTGGTCCTGTGCTCCCTAGAAGGAGAAGACTGAACTTCCTTCGTACTCAAGGCAGTAGTGGGAGGTTGAGTCCCAGCCTGAGTCGAGGGAATCAGGGGTGTAGAAGTTACCTGGGTAGCCTGCACCTTGGAGGGAGAGGAGGAAGAGGCCTCCTCCGGGGGAAGCAATCCCGCCAGAATAAGCCTGTTCCTTCGGTCCCTCACAGCCCGGGGGTTGAAGGCTGCGCAAACCTGGCAGTCTGAAGACAAATGAACAACCCCCAGGCATATAACGCACTGAGTGTGGCCATCAGCTGGGGAAAGCTTATGGCCACACCCAGTGCACTTTGAAAAAATAGCTTTATGGCCTTCGGCCATTTTGCTGATACACTCACATGCCCAAACACCTAGGGGAAGGGCCTGAAAAAGGAAAACGCAATCCCGAAAACAAAAAAGGGCAGATAAACACTCAATACTCTCCTTTTTAAGTTTTAAAAGTTTTTAGAAAAATTTTGAAGAAAATTATTCACTTCCCTGTCTATGCTCAGGAGCTCTTCACAAGATGCTTGTCATTCAAGCCGCGGCAAAATGGTGGCGACAGGGGATTGTGGGTGGAGGGGAGGAGCTCGGATCTTGAAGCTTGGAAAGCTGCCGGTCAGATCCAAGGTCGGATCAGAGACCCACAGGTTGCAGAACAAATGAAGTAACTACTTCAGATCAGGTTTTGCTTTAGCATGCATTTTTCCTTAAGGGTGTGAAGTCTGAAACTCAGTGCATCATTATTTAGTGACTTCATTCCTAAATGATTTGACAGAAAACCACAAATTTTATGAGGAACAAACCAAAAAGAAGCAACAATCTCTTCATTCTGCAAAAATCTGGACAGTTGAGAGGTATAGTTCAGCTGGGGCTGTCTGAGTTTGCTGCCCTTCCCCCCCTCACAAAATCATGGTTGAATGGAGCTTTCCCCACTACAGCCATTCCAATGAACCATTACTTGGCTATTTCACCCCATTTACCATAAACACTAACCGGGAAAAGCCGAAAAACAAAAAACAAACACTAATGTGCATACTGCTTTATTTCTGCGATGATTTGGACTTCATTTGAAAGTTTTCTTTTGCATTTTACAGAGCAAACACTAATAGATATCATATCTGCTAAACAAAGCAATGCAGTCCCACAATAAAAACAGACTTGGCATTAAAACTTCTCTGCCCTTGAAAGCTCACATTCAATGAAACAGCACTGAAACCCACATTCAAAGAAAATACATTTTGCCAGTGGCAGATTAACTTTGGGTTTGGACCGTTTTCAAATCACAGGCCCCTTGCACACAAAACATACACATGCTCTTTCATACACCTTCCTGATTATATTAAATTATATTCCTTGTACAATACAGTACAGTTTTAGAGGGTGTTTTAAATTTGTTTAGAAATTTTTCCAGTAAACAATGAAACAAAATGCATGCACCAGTAATGACAAAACTGCCCATTTCAGAACATTTCCATCATAAAAGTCTACTCAAACTTCTACAGTCCACCAGTATCAGTACATATGCACAATCTCTGAAGTAAAAGAGATCTAAATAATTCCACATTAAAGAGATCTGTAACTAATAAAGAGGCTGCTGCTAGCAAACAACTTTGTATTTCATTGGTTCATCTACAAATAAAGTGCCCGTTACCCTGAGGAATAAATTGCCTATCTTACACCAAAAAAAAATAAGCTAGCAATATTGCAATAGGGAATGGATGGCAAACTAACAGGTTCATAGTAACTAGGTATCTTTGCCAAAAAGGAGTGCAGCATCCACCCCTTTGCAAAGTACAGTATCAGCAATGCATCTATCTACTGTGGGAGTAGAACCCACAGCCTTCTGCATAAAAAGCATGTATACTACCGGTTGTGCTATTAACAAGGCAAGCAGACTTAGCATAAGCAGCACTAAACTTTTGCCCCCCTGCAGCTCTCAGCTTCTTGTAAAATCTACTCACTCAGCTGTATCTCTGAACTTTGCAGCACAAAGAAATCTGGAAAAAGCTAAAGTTTATTGGGGGGACAACGACGACAAAAGCCCAAAAACCAGGGACACATTTTAAACATTGCTTGTATAATGTTGGAAAGTTGCTAGAATAAAATGCTGTGTTACCACCATACATTTCACTGCCAAGCCTTAAACCCAGGACCCTGTGCAAAACAGTCAGAGCAACATACCACTATGCCAAATCAGCTGTTTTGTGAAAGAGGAAGACGGAAACTTAAATGGCTACCATTTAGTGAATTCAGTTCTCACAATAGCACAGCTGTCAACCTCTTAGCACAAAACACCTGAACAAAGCCAACAATGGGTGAATACAGCCCCCAAACATTCAGTGAATTCAATTCTCACCATAGCTCTCAATCTCTTAGCAAAAAAACACCTGGACAAATCCAGTAATGGGGGAATATAGCCCCCAAACATATTCAATGAATTCAGTTCTTACCATAGCGCTCAACCATAGCACAAAAAATCTGGATGAAGCCAATAATGGGAGAATACAATCCCAAAAATAGGGATAAATTTCAAATATCCATCTTATACACTTAGAAAATTGCTAGAATAAAAGCTTTTGCATTACCATACACTTTCTGAAGAATATGAAGTCTGATATTCAAATGCCTGTCATTTTTAACATTCATTAACCAGGAAAGTCTGACTTGGAACAAAAGCTAATGTTTAGCAGAGGCCCAGGGAGAAACACTCGACAGACAGACATGTCTTTGTAAGATGGGAGGACACTAAAGGAAACAAACACGGGGAGGGCATACAGACTCCACAGAAAAGGTATGGCACATCCCAGCCAAGAATCAAACCAGAGAACCTGTAGCTGTCAGGCAACAATGCTACCACTGCACCAATGCATTACCAGCTTTGCAAGGACACAAATATAGAAATCACAGATTTTATGAAGAATAGAAGTATGACGGAAAAATCTGCAATGTTTTTACAAATGGTGGTGGGTAGGGAATTCAGGCTCCTGCCACCTGGGCTCAAGCCTTATTCTCTACCCACCACCATGTAGCACCTGGGGCATTTTACACACACACACACACACACAAAACCAGTCCTCCACAAAACGGCTGCCAATCCTCTGCAGCCAAGTCCACAAAACGGCCGCCAATCCTCTGCAGCATGGGTCTCCGTCCCAAAACGTCCACTGATCCTCTGCAGCATGGCTCTCCCTCCACAAAATGGCTGCCCGCACATGGGTCTCCCATGAGAGATGGCTAGTCCCACGAGAGTAGTAGGATGCAGCCTCTTTCCTGTGGGCGATGCAGTCCGGTGACCTTTTGGTCTGTGCAGTCATCACCGCACAAACCTCTGGGCTGGAAGGGTGGAGTTCCTGCCTTTCCTATCCGGACTGCCTAACAGAGCAGTCTGGAGCTCTGGAATGAGCACGCATGCGTGCATGGAGTTCGCAGGAACCATGCACGCATGCATGGAGTCCGTGAAAAATTTTTTTTTTTTTTAATTTTATTTTTCAAGTTTATTGTACAGGTGGGGGGCTGCAGTCCTATAGCAAGAGCCGCCCCTGACAGGCTGTCTGCTCCTGACAATGCCCTCACAACCCAACACAAACACCTGTGATGACAGCCATTACAGGACATCTTTGAAAGTGGCTAACTCTGAATAAAACCAGTCACATCCAACAATCACTCACCCTTATGGTGCGTCTATGATAGAAGCCAACCTGGTAAGCAATTCCTTCTTGCCATAGAAGACTGAAGTGAGACCTTACAAACCCCGCAGGAAGCAAAGTCATCTTCCACTAGGCCTCATAACAAAATAGACTAAAATATTTATACACTGGTAAAACTTTGTCACGTGCAGCAGCACAGCTACATTCTGAGTTGAACAATGGAGACAAAAGGCATCAACACGAATACCTAAAGCCTTCTGAGATAAATATAGGAGATCTTACTATTCAGCTAGGCATCTTACTTTTCATTAATACCTCTAGATACGTGATGCAAGTTTTCATAAAGCATCCATGAATACTACTTGGCTTTTTTCAATACACCACACAAGACGCAACTTTCAAGTCAAATCTTATCTGGAGACAAGATTCAAACCCAGTCTCAGTATTGGTTAACCCTATAACTAGATATCATACAGTAGTAATTGATGCACCTAATTTTGATAGTACATGTTCACAGTCCATAGCAATCAAATCTGCAAAAATATTTTTCATCATCTCAAGGTAAAGGTTCAAACAACCTTGACAGGAATTTACATACAACAATCAAGAATGGAAACAAGCAGTGTTAATCAAGTGTCTTGTATTAACTGATCAGCTTATCAAAGGTCCTCTGCATACAAAAAAAAGTATATTCCTATCTCATGAGTTATCAAAATCAAAGCCAGTTATTGAACTTTTGATGGCCTTGACCTAAACTGTCGACAGCTGAAAAGCAACACCCCTAAACCAAGACAGCAATATCTCAAACCTGGACCATATGAAGACAGAAGTTCCAATTTTCTCTTCTCCTCATGCAGAAACTACAGTTCATTTCACTGAGAGAAACCCTCTGTTTCAAGGGCTACATTCAGTGAAATCTCACAAGGGAAAATGAATATGTCATTACAAAGCTGTTAACAGAAGACCATCAACACCTGGCATCTTCCTTTAGGTTGTTCAAATACAGAAGGTTCTTCTAAAATTGTCATGTTAACTAAATGGTTCAAGTTAAAAACCCTACTCCCTAAAAAAAAGTTAATTCTCACTTAACATTTGATCCTTGGGAAGGAAACAAAGTTATGTGCTTACCATAACAGATCTAGGTTGTCTGATTTTTGTCCAGTTCAACTGTGGGGTGTCAGATCTGACAAGATCCAACTTTGGCACAGAATCTGAAGCTCTTCAGTTCCAGTACTCTGACTTCTAACTATAACTCCCCGATCTCCACCTTCTCCATCTTACTACCTCAGACAGAGCAACTCCCACTCAAGATCAGTTCCCAATTTGAGTGAAACATATGGCAGAGTTACTGGCAGTAATGACTACCTTCAGACAGGGAATACCAAAGTCAAGCAGTCATCTAAGTCATTTGTGACAATTCTGCATCAGACAAGTAGGAGAGATATTGAACTGGATAAAAACACAGATCTAGCATTATGTTATAACTTTTGCATCCAATGCTATATATTTTTTCAACAGATTCAGCTGTGGGACAGATTCCCAAGCATATAAAAATGGGTGGAATTAACTCCTGAGGATGGTACAGATGAAAGATGAATGAGATCTAGATTGTTCATCCAGCATATGACTACATACAAAGGTATGAACTGTTGACCAAGTAACTGCTGCACAAATATCAATGGGTAATCTACTGGCAAAGGCTGCAGAAATGGCCACTATCCTTCTGGAGTGAGCCCTAGGTTTAGACTGTATTTCACTCATGTACAATCTACAATCAGATAACCATCTCAACAGTAACTACCACTGATTTGCCCAGTTTTGGCTTTGAGACCACCACCAAACAGTTTACCCGACTTTCTGAAAGACCTTACTCCTGCGGAAAAAAATTCAACATACAAAGCATATATTCACCTTTGTTGAAAAAAAAGACTGCTAGATTTGACCAATTTAGATTAATGAGTCCTTCCTAAGGTGGCACCCAAAGCCAATTCTTAAGAAAACCCTTTTCTTATGAAATAAACATGGTGTTTTGCAAGAAATTGTTTGCATTTCTGAAATCATTTTAGCTGGCGACTGTCAATAGAAAACAGAGAGGAACTTGCTGCTGGCTCAAAGGATGATTGAATCAATGCTTGTAACATAATAGTAATCCCAAAGATGGACTGGACTCCAATTTTGAGGGGGGGGGGGTTGCATTGAAGGAATGTTTCCTTCAAAAAAGCTTTACACATCTTCAAACAGGCTACAGAGGTGCTGTTCTAACCAATGTGGTGACTACAGATAGCTGCCAAGTCAGCTTTGACAGTTGAAAAACTGGATCCGTTAAAATGTTTTGATAAAAATTCTAGAGTGGAAGGAACAGGAGCTGAAAATGGATCCAAGCCTTTGGAACCAGCCCAAATAGAAAATCCTCTTCCATTTGCTGCAGTATACTTCTTGTAGTTGCATGCTTTTGGGACAAAGAGGATCTGAACTATTGGCTTGGAAACCCTGGTATCATCTCTGGCTGTTAGAATTGAAGAAATTAAATGGTTAAACTTCATGGTTTTCTGGTCCATATGAGAAGGGAAACCATTGCTGGCGAGGCCAGAAAGGGGCAGTGAAGATCACCTTAGCCCTGTGTATTCTTGCTTTCTGCATAAATTTGATAATTAAAGGCAATGGGGGAAAGGCACAGAGGACACCTGGGTGCCAACCGTGGACTACAGCTCTCGCTGACCACAGGATCAGGCGAAACTGCTGCACCTGTTTAGGTGAGATGCAAACGGGTCACAGTAAGGTTGGTCCCAGCAACTGAAGATGAAAACTTTATCTGCTGGATGGAGAGGCCACGAGGCATCAAGACAAGCCTGCTCAACCTTGTCTGCCAAAACACTGGGCGACCCTGAGATACACTATTAGAAAGCAATGTGAAGACATTGCCAGTCTCTCACGGCTTTTTGGCATAGGGGTAGAAGCGGGTTACGCAGTTTGGTGATGTACCAGACCGCCAACATACTGTTCCACACCTAGATCACACCTCCACGGAGTGAGCACCCTGGAAGGTCTACAATGCCAGGAGGATTATTCTCATCTCCAAAACACTGATGTGAAGACTGACCACTATTTGTGAATAAGTGCCCTGGAACGTCTTTCCTTTGAAATGTCCTCCCATAGACTGGAACTGTCCATTGTCACTATAACTACAGGAGTCAGAAAATGGGTGCCCATCTACCACAGGAGGAGATATTATTCACCAAGCTATGTGGTGCTTGCAGATTTCAATGTGTTTTATTTTGGCATAAAGTGGATGCAACCTTTGAGACCACTGAATTGCTAAAGTCCACTGAAGAGCTCGTGTAAAATTCAGTGAGTGGGACCATGAGATTGCAGATGCCACTAGGCCCAAAAGACAAATGATGTCCTGCTAGAGGACAGTGGTATTGAACCTGGGATGTAGTCAGGCGAAGGGAAAGCACTCTGGAAATTGGTAGTTGTGCAAGCCACATGCTTGTGTTGAGGTGGCAAATGAATCTGATGGGATGATGTAAGATGACTTTTAGTCAGACTGATTGACACCTAGATCTTGCATCAACTGGAGCAAAAAGTCCTGATGGTGTGAAAAGTTGTCAGTTGTAGCAGTAAGGAGCCAACAGTTAAGGTATAGGAAAGCCTGGATCCCTAATAAACACAGATGCGCTGCTACCACTGCCATAATCTTGAACTCCCTTGGGGCTGTGATGAGACCAAATGGCAGGGCACTGATCTAAATGATGGCTCCCAGCCAAAAAAAAAAATAGCGAAATTTCTGAAAATGCTTTTTATCTTCACATGATAGCATGCGTCACTGACATCTATGGAGCACATTCAATTGTCCCTCAGTAGGAGCAAAATTATTATAATTATTCTCAACATCCAAGAATCTGAAGTTATGGTATGCTGCCCGTCTCCAAGGTGCAGCAGTTGGGCAACCCTTCAAAGGCACTGAAAGGGGGTTTTTGGAAAATGGTCCACAAAACCCTGGTTATGTGGTTCACTTCTGCCTCTAGGGTGATGTCCATTACTGTTATCACCTCTGCAACAAAGTGGTCTACAAGAGTTCCCTGATAAGAACTCTGATTCTTGAATCACATTTGTCCCAGACCACTGATTCCTGGAGTAGGATCTTTGGGGTGTGGAAAAATGGACACCCACCACAGGGAGTCTTCCCATCCTGCTGGATCCTGGTCTGCCTTTATTTTTTTTAAAACTCTGGGTTCAAAAAGGGTAGACACATCATAAAGGGCACTGATGAAATATATCCTGAAGCTTACCAGAGTCACAGAGGCACATTCAGGCATGGCAGTGGATGATTATGCCAGTGGCTGCTGCTATGCCATCAGCCATGTTGGAAGGCACACAAAAGGCCATATTGGAGGTAGAATGGCATCCAGTACTTTAAACATCTGCAGGTAGAACAGACTGAGCAATTCACAGATGCAGAAAAAATGGGGGGGGGGGGGTCTCAATACACGCTGGTCTAGTATTTGTTTCCTTAAATACATGTTAAGCATCATCAGAAGAGAGACCCAAAATAAATCAAAAATCATTCACAGAGGTTCAAATCTTGGATATTTCTAATGAAGGAGATCCCCTCTCATGTGAATTCCACTTAAGTTTCCAGTGATTGCCCTTGGCCATCTGCTTCAGGATGAAGAACCACTGTAGTCTGTGCCAAAGGGGTCACCATCCTGCCTTGGCTTTTGAAAAACTTTGAAAATAAGGGGGCAGAAGAGGAGACAAAGGATCATCACTGTCCATGGAACTGAATGCATCTGTATTCTCTGCAAGGTGTCCTAGAGCAGAACTGCTTCCGTTTTTCAGATTAGTAGCACTCAAACCAAAATAGCACAGGCCAGATGAATCAAACTACTTTAATAGAAAAACCTGCCAACTGTTCAAATAAATGCTCTAGCACTTCGGCTCATACAAGCCTTCCACAGAGTAACACTAGTTTTTAGATGCCCCTCCCTACGGCATCATAATTAATCTATTAAACATTTAAAGCAACATTTTTTTTCTTTTTTTTTTTAAATTAAAAAACATTTCCAGTTGCATTCCTTATTTAAGCCTGCTGGACTCCGGGTACTGAATTAAAAAATAAAAACAGAATCCTTTTTTCTAAGTTGTTTTTTCACATCACCTACTCAAACTTTCATTCATCGGCTGTTCTAACAGTTGTTTGTAACCCTTTTCCCATCCATGTTCCTGTAAAAAAATGTGTTGTCACTGGACTAAATTCACTGCCCCTTTTAACGTCCCTTATGTGCTCTTTTAACCTGGCTGCAAAGCTTCTTTTACTTTCACCAATGTAATATTTATTACATGGGCATCTTAAACTATAAATTATTCTTTCACTAGTAAAACTATAAACCTGACATCTGATATTTTTTACCATTGATTTGTGGAAAAGTTCTCACTACATATGAATATACCCTACATTTTCCACAAGAGAAAGTTGCTTTTTGACTAGTCATTGTAATGCTGGGTAAAATAAATGTTCCATGTACTAGAAAAACTGATGGTTCTTCCTCTTACATAAGAAAATCTTAACATATTATACACATATGTCCCAAATGTGCATCTTTCCCTAGGACATCCCAGCTATACTCAGCTCCACCAATTTTTCACCAAGTATGGTGTACTTCATTACAAAAAATATATATAATTCTCTAGGGCTTGTATTTCTATGCATATTTTCCCTTGATTTGGAATAATTAGTTCTATTTTTAATGTTTAATCTTTTCTTTATTTTATTACCATCATATCCTCTATCAATGAACATCTTAACAGTTTTGTTCCTTTCTTCTTTTCACTGTATAATCTCTATCCTTAACATTTCCCCGTACATAATCGATCTATAGTATGGGAGGGATGGCACCTACTACCATGCAGAATATAATCATGTTCTTCAAACTTCCTGTGTACTTGTCTATTTTCCCATCTTCCACTCCTAACGCGACATCCAAATAATTAACTTTCCTTCCTTGTTGCAACCCATCAAACTCAATGTCAAACCTATTACTATGTAAACTAAACCTCTGGGACTTTATTCTGACCTCCTTCACAGATGAAAATAAGGTGTATGAACCAATATTTTTCCACCTACTTTTTATAAAAATGTATATATAACTACCTATCTCTCTCTTTATATATATATATATATATATATATATATATATATATATATATATATATATATATATATATATATATATATATATATATATATATATATATATCTTCATAGAATTCTATGAATAGGTTGGCATACATGGGGGCAAAAGGCGCCCCCATGGTAAAATGTGTACTAGGACAATAACCCAGAAAATGCAACACAGCTTCTAAACCAAATTCATGCTTAATGCTAGTGCATAATTAAACTGAAACATCCTTTATATAACAACGCAAAATTACTACTTTTTTCAAACATTGATGCAGGAAACATGAAACATTATGCATGAAATCCATAGGCCGATACAATGGGGCATCCTAGTGGATTATCCAAACTTGTATTTTAGGTACACAGAAAAAATGGGCCATAGTGCTATCCCTCACTGTTAAATATATGTTTTACATCTTCATGAGAGAAATAGTTCAATCTAATGCCCTTGTTTAGAAGCTTTGATAATCATCTAAGGCTTTATAGTAACTTTCCAGTTCCACTTTTTTATATATCATTTCATTCGCCAAGTGCATATAACACATCTTAAGGTACTGTATATAATGCAGAACTATTAACTTCCCCCTTTATCTGCTGGTTTGAAAATCAGCTCTATTTGCACTAAGATTGTTCAAGCTCCTCCACTCTTCCTTATTTAAATTATATTTTATATTATAAAAAGCTAAAAGGCTCCGTCCAGGATCAAACCAAGCGGTTAGTCACACCTATACAAGTTGTATATCTGTGGTGTTTATTACATCTTGCTTGCGCTTTGGTATTCAGTCGCTGCGTCTGAAAAGACGTTTTGAACAGATATACAACTTGTATAGGTGTGACTGACCGCTTGGTTTGATCCTGGATGGATCCTTTTAGCTTTTTATACTTATTTTCTACATTTTCGTAAGGATCATCATCTTTTTGTTGAAGGTGATATATATTGTTTGGTTTATATTTTATATTAGCCTTGCAAAATAAATTACATTATTTTTCAATACCATAATTTACAAAGGGAGAATTGTTGTACTGGTTCATTTTTAAATGGGGGAATGTAGTCACTTTTATAAGACATACCCTCAGTACTTTATCTACAATAAGCATTTGGTTCTGTTACTGAATGGCATGAATAAAACTTTCATCACTTCATCTATTTCAGCATCACTAACAGTATTACATTTCAATCTTGTATCATTAAAATAATTACATAAATGTATGGAACAAATTAAAAAAAACTCAATTTTCATTTTACAACTTGGTTAATGTGGTCGGAATAAATTTCAAACCACTACTTAAAACTAGCATTCCGTTATCAGTAAAATTATATTTCAGGGATTCCCCACTGGTGGGCTACTAGTAGGAAGAACTCCCTGCTGTAAAATCCATTCGTATGGGTCTGTCCTGGATCTGCTACCACTGTATTCTACCATGAAGAAATGTAAGCTGTCTGAAGGGATTAGTGATGAATTGCAATGTCCAAATCAAATCACAAAGTCTGCAAGAAAGTGTTGCTCCTTCTTGTTTTATGTACCATAACTTGTTTGTCATCACTAGGTGTCCCTGGAGACCACATCTGGTTCTTCAGTTTGATGTATTCATACCCCTTGCTGTGGTTCCCAACACAAAAAACTGCACCCCAAACAAAGTCTTAAGTATCTGTGGTTACCATTTGAGGGGTGTTGAGGACAGAAAGGGACCCTATGCTGGACAGATCACGTGACTTTTCTTTGCCAAGTTAAGAACTAGAATTGGGGAAAATGCTGACCCCAGACAGACATGAATCACTAACCTTAAGTCTAGCATGAAGAATCATTAGGATAGAAAAAGCCATAAAACCTAGAGCTCTTAGAAATACTCTTGTAGTAGACATTTGCTATACAGAAAGGCTGAGGAAGTACTGAAAACACCTTATACTTTGAGGGAAGAAAGGCAATCCATAAGGTTATGTGCTGAAAATAAATCCCAGGAAAATCAAACCGGAGCACGGATCACATTCAGGTTTAGAATTATATTTCAGATTGTGGGAAAAATTCACTGCAAGTTCTACAGCTCTTACAGATTCCTGGCTGGTTGAGGCTGAGATCAGGCAGTCATCCGTGTAAGGAAAAGTGTGTATGCTTTGAAGTTTGTAGACTATTAGTGCAGCAAGGCATTTGGTAAAGACTCAGAGGGGTAACAAATACAAAGTGCAATGTAAATAATGCAATCCCAAAACAAGGGATCTTAAAAATCACCTGTGATTCTCCAATACGAATATTTAGATAAGCATCTTTTAGGTCTACAGTAATCAAAACAAGACTTTAGGAAAGATGGAATGAGTCAATATTTTGAATTCTGGACAGATTCAGAATGGGCAAACAGATACCTCTTCTTGGGAACCAGAAAAGTTTAAAAAAATCCTTTTCATAATTACCTGTGGGCACTGGTGCTAGAACCGCAGAAACAGCAAGTACGAAATAACTGGTGGAATGAGGTGAAGCGGATTCTTTGGGGTTTGAGGGATCCAGAAGAAGGAGGATAAATGCCCAAAGGAATATAATTAGAAGTTATGTACCTACCATAACGTTCCATGTTAGTTGTCTTCTCTCGCCTTCTTTCTTGCTGGATGGGTTCGGAGCCGATCCTCGGCTCCGACTCGGCACTAGCTTTAGCTCGAGAACTCCTTTTACCAGCTCGAGGCAACCCTATATCCCATGATGCAAGGCGGAACTACCTCAGATCTCGTTTGGCAGCTAACTAACCCTGCTAAAGACTTATCCTAATATAATTAGGAACCATGGTTCCTAAAAGAAGTCCTCATAACAATGCTCCAGAGGAAGCAATCTAATAGGAACTCTCCAAGATCTGTCCAGGCCAGGGGAAGGAGGGAGGGCCCAAGAAAGAAGCGAGAAGACAACTAACATGGAACGTTATGGTAGGTACATAACTTCTAAATGTTAAGTTGTCAATCTCGCCTTCATTCTTGCTGGATGGGACCGCGTCCTAGCACCTGTATCCCGGTGGCTCAATGGAACAGACTCTTGAGAACAGTGGAACCAAAACTGGCCCTATCTCTGGAGGCCAAATCCAACTTGTAATGAGACACAAAGGTATGAGGCGTGGCCCAAGTAGCTGCTGCACAAATAGTGTCAATGGGAAGTCTATCCTGAAAGGCTACAGAAGTGGATAGACTCCTGGTCGAATGTGCTTTTGGCTTAGAAGATAGTTGTTTGCCCCTTAGAGAGTACACATAGGAAATGGTGGAAGTCAACCATCTAGATAAGGTCACTTTAGATACTGGAAGACACAACCTGTTTCCTGCATAGGAGACAAACAATTGGTCTGATTTTCTAACTTGTTTCGTCCTATGTAAGTAGTACCTGAGCTGACGATGAACATCCAAAAAGTGCAGCTTCTGTTCAGCTCTGTCAGAACAGTTAGGAAAGAAAACTGGTAGATCAATAGATTGGTTAATATTGGCTTGAGATACAACCTTGGGAAGAAAGGAAGGGTTAGTTCTGAGCGAAACCCTATCCTTATGAAACACCAGATAAGGTGAACGAATACAGAGGGCCTGAATCTCAGAAACTCTTCTTGCAGAAGTAACAGCTTGCAAAAATATAGTTTTCCATGTCAACAACTTTAAAGAACACGTAGCAGACGGTTCGAAAGGAGGTAGAATTAGGGATGCCAACATTAAGTTCAGATCCCATTGCGGAGGAGGATGTTTCACAGGCGGTTTTAGGAGAAAAACTCCTCTCAAAAAGGCTTTGCATAACCTATGAGACATGATGTTATTGTCCTGCAAGCCAACATGAAATTTGGAAATAGCAGCCAGTTGAACTTTGACTGTAGATGACGATCCCGAATGAAAAACCTCCGCCAGGAAATCCAAAACAGAATGTATAGGAGCGGTGAAAGGATCAATATTTCTGGCGTTTGCCCAAAAAGAAAAACGTCGCCACTTGCTAGCATAAACAGTTCTAGTGGACGACTTTAAAGAAGACACTAAAATGTCTCTGACTGAGTCAGAAATCATTGGTAGCCTGGCTAGGGAAGGAAGTGGAGCAACCAAGCAGTGAGGTTGAGAGAATGAATGGCCCGGTGCTGCTGACCCGACTGGTGGATCAAAGATCCGAACTGGGTCCAGATGCCAGGGCTGCACCAGAAGGTGATGATGTAGAGACGGAAACCAAATTTGTCGAGGCCAATATGGAGCAATGAGGATCAATTTGGCTCTCAAAACGGTGGCTTTCTGAATGACTTGTGGAATCAATGGAAAGGGAGGAAAAGCATAAAGAAGTCCCGAGGCCAATCCTGGGTTAGAGAGTCTCTCAAGGGTTGGCCTGGAAGAGGAAATAGTGTGAAGTAATCTGGGCACTTGCTGTTTTGAGGGGTAGCGAAAAGATCGCAACAAGGGTGCCCCACTTCAGAAAAATCTGATCCACTACAGACTGATTGAGAGACCACTCGTGAGGCATCAGAATAGATCTGCTTAGCCTGTCCGCCAATAGGTTGGACCTGCCGGGGATGTGCGTTGCTATCAGAAACCGCTGAGAAGAGATCGCCCATTGCCAAAGTCTGAGAGCTTCTCGACATAAGGGATAGGACCTGGTTCCGCCCTGTTTGTTGATGTACCAGACCACGGACATGTTGTCCGTCTGTACTGCAATAGTCCCTGTGGGAAGAAAGTCATCGAGGGCTTGCAACGTTAAAAGCACTGCTCTCATCTCCAGGACATTTATGTGCAGGTGGTATTCTATGG
Source organism: Protopterus annectens (assembly GCF_019279795.1). Taxonomy (NCBI): domain Eukaryota; kingdom Metazoa; phylum Chordata; order Ceratodontiformes; family Protopteridae; genus Protopterus; species Protopterus annectens. The sequence continues at coordinate 1,051,079,279 of NC_056728.1, forward strand.
GTTGCCATGTCCCGTGGACCATCCTGCCCTGATAATGCCCCCCCCCACCCGATCAGAGAGGCATCCGTGGTGACTGTGGCAACTGGAGGAGGGGGAACAAAGGGTCGGCCCTGATGAAGAAGAGGGGAAGATATCCACCATCGTAGATGAGCCCTGCAAGACTGTGTCACTAAGATCTTGTGTCTCATGGGCAGATCGTATACGACCACTGCGTGAACAACATCCACTGCAGGAGACGCATGTGGAAGCGAGCCAGTGGAAGAAGAACAATGGCTGCAGCCATTAGGCCTAGAACTTTCAAGACAAACCTGGCTTTGACCTTGTTGCTTTGTAACAGAAGCTGAACAAATTTCTGGATGTCCAGAATCCTTTGATTTGTTAGCCTGGCTAACATTTTGACGGTATCTAACTCTGCCTATAAAGGTGATAGATTGGCAAGGCAGCAGAGAGGATTTTTCAAATTCACCGAAATTCCTAGACTCTTGCAAAGCTGTAAGGTGTAGTCTCTGGACCGAAGAAGCTGATCCTTGGAGGTGGCGGAGAGGAGCCAGTCGTCCAAATAAGGAAACACTTGGAATCCTCGGCGTCTCAGGTGAGCTGTGACCACTGCCATGCATTTGGTGAACACTCTGGGGGGCTGAAGTGAGGCCAAAGGGCAGTGCTCTGAATTGGTAATGAGTGGCTCCCAGCCGGCGGAGAAACCTTCTGGAGCGTCTGTGAATCTTTATATGATAGTACGCATCCTGAAGGTCTATCGAGCACATCCAGTTGTCCTTGCCCAGAAAGGGCAGAATGGATTGCAGCGTGACCATCCGAATCTTGCCTTTCTGACAGACTTGTTTAGTCTGCTTAGGTCTAGTATTGGTCTCAATCTCCCGTCCTTTTGGGGACCAAAAGAATCTTGAGTAGAAGCCGGATCCTACTTGGTCTGCCGGCACTGTTTGGATGGCTCTTTTTCCCAGGAGTTTTGAAACTTCCTGTTTTGCCAAATCCCTTTGACCGGGTGAGATGTCTGGAAGGGATTGTAGAGGTACGGAAACCTTTCAAGGGGATTTTGTAACCCTCGGATATAATCGACTGTACCCACTTCTCTTGTGATAGGGATTGCCAGGCTACTGGGTACAGCGAAATTCTTCCCCGACTGCCTCCAAGGGTGGACAGTCGGGCAACACCTCAGGGATGCTGAAAGGGCTTCTCAGGAAGAGGCTCCCTGTTGCCCTGGTTCTGAGGACCCCCTGCCTCTAGGGCGTCTTATTGTTACCCCTCTGCCTCTGGGGTAAACTGACCACGTGTGTCCGTGTAGCTCCTTGGGCTTTACGGAACCACATCTTCCCCTTCTGACCCTTGGGATATGGTCTAGAAGGAGTGGAAAACTGGACTCCAACGGCAGAAAGAGTTTTACCGTCCTGTTCACATCTGGTCAAAGTATCCTTCACCTGAGGTCCGAACAAAGCCGAACCGTCAAAGGGGTGTTGGTGAAGGACGCCTTAAAGGGGTCTGCAAAATTACACAGCCGCATCCAGGCTTGGCGTCTAAGAGCAACACCTGTGCCTGCGGCCCTGCTCGTTCCATCGGCTGCATAAGATATGAGCCGCATGGAGGAGTTAGATATCAATTCAGGATAGCTAGCTGAGAGGCAATCTTTTCCTGAGCCCCAGCAGCTGAAGGATCCTGGACTACTTCTCCCAGTTCCTTGAGAATATCTCGTTGAAGCCTGGTGAAGTGACAAAGGTAATTCAGCGAACGCATTGCAAAGGTCGCTGAAGAAAACATCCGCTTTCCATACCTGTCCATGGTCCTAGAATCCTTATTAGGAGGATGGACAGGTACTGAAGGATCCGCCAGTTCCTTCTTAGTGGCCGCCACCACCATAGCATCCACAGAGACACCTTTGGACAGGAACTGTTTGTCCGAAGGGGCCGTGATGAACTTGGATGGTCTCCTGGGGACAGGTTCCACAGAATCTGGAGCCGCCCACGCCTTCCGAGCCACTACCTGCATGAGTGGGTCGAAAGGCGGAGACACCCAGGAGGTGGAGGGTATACCGACTCATCCTCGGAGGAGTCAATGGAGGGCCAATTCCCCCTCTGTTTGAGGAGCTCAAGGATGTCTGAAAATGAGACATCCTCAGAGGGGGACCGTGGGAAACCCTCCGACTCATCTAAGTCGGTATCAGATGTAGTAGACTCAGGGGAGTCTGTGTGTTTCCTCTTACACGTCCTCTTCCGAGGGGGTTCCCCTGCAGGGTCAGGAGAAACCTCGGAAGAGGAGGAAATTCCCAGTGGGGAAACCTGGGGCGATGGATCCCTGGGCCTGAGAGCAAGAGGCTGGCAAGAGGCATCTGCAGGCACTGATGAGGGAGGAGCTAGATGTCGGCGCCGAGCTTACCAAAGCCGAAGCTCCGAGAGGGAGAGCGGGGTCGGACAAGGGTCCGATGCCACTAGCCCCCTTGGAGCCGACAGTGGAAACCCGACGACCGGATCCCTCCAAGGAAAGTCTCAAGGAGGAGATCAGAGCCGAGGATGACGGAGCCGAAGGATGTATCGGCTCCGGCATCTAAACAGTCGCTGTCCCAAGAAGCTCCGGCTCCGAACTCTGGTGTGGAGTCGGAGGAGGAATCTCAAGAATTGGGGCTGTAGCCGAAGTCTGTTGAGACGGGCTATGGAGCATTTGGGCCAGTGCCTGAGATTTCAACAGCCTGCTTACCACCCTCTCCAAATCGTGGTCAGACAGCCTGGAAGATCTCGAAGATCGGCTCCGATGGCTCCGCTCCGACAAAAGAGGAGACCCCGGAGCCGAGTGAATACTTAGTATCGAAGGGGACCGGGATCTCTTACGGGCCGGAGCCATCGGAGCCAAAGTCCCTTGAACCCCAGATGGAGCCGAGGATCTCTCGGCTCCGATGCTGGATAAAGTGTCGGCTCCCGCCCGAGCCGACAAGGCAACAGTAGTCAGGGTATCTGAGCCGGCCGGCACCGAACCCACTACTCTAGCAGAAGTAGTATCGGCTCCAGCCGGAGCCGATATCGGCTCCGACGGAGCCGGAGCCACCGGAGGAGGCTTGGACACTGTAGCCTGAGCCTTCGGTGGCTTAAGAGGTTTTCCTGCCCCTTGCTTGGGAGGAGAACCTTCAGGTTTTAACAAACCTCGGAGGATCAATTTGTTCCTCCTTTCCTGCAGGAGACTCTGGCTAAAGGCATGACACAACGCACAGGAGTCCTGCAGGTGCAAAGGCCCCAGGCAATACACACAAGAAGTGTGACCGTCTGTCAGGGACATTTTCTGACAGCACTGGTCACACTTCTTGAAGCCTGAGACCTTGCCTTCCCTAGACATCCTAAAAGGATATACACAAACAGTCCCCACAAACACACAACTTAATCCCTACACAGACACACAGGAAGGGAATAACTTGGGGAACTAGGCCTGACTAAAACTTTAACTGAAAAAACTATTTTAAAAGTTTAAAAAGGAAGGGAATAGGGTGGGCTGTACTAAATACAGGCTAACCTAACACTGAAGGAAATTAAACCCCTAACTAAACTTTTTCTTCTTTAACAAGAAAAAACTTACCTCAGCTGGCAAAGGAGACCTCTTTCGCTAAGCGGCAAACGAGATCTGAGGTAGTTCCGCCTTGCATCATGGGATATAGGGTTGCCTCGAGCTGGTAAAAGGAGTTCTCGAGCTAAAGCTAGTGCCGAGTCGGAGCCGAGGATCGGCTCCGAACCCATCCAGCAAGAATGAAGGCGAGATTGACAACTTAACATTGCACATTAGCACCTAGAACCCAAAAGGTCTGCCACTTTTTCATGCGGGGGGGGGGGCACAGAGTGCTGTATCTGCAGGATCGATTTTTTTTTTTTTAAGTCTTGTCTTACCATCATTTTCCACAGTTTTGCAGCCTAGATTTGAAAAGTTTACGAAAAAGGGTCCTGGATTGAATGGGTAGCTCCTTTGAAACCTTGGAACTATACGAAAGATCCAACTCCTTGCACGAATTTCTTCTAGCTTTTTGGAAAAGTCAGACTTAACAAATATGAAATACTTGTCTAGATGAGTACATAATAAAATCAAGATTTTGCATCTAGAGGGAAGAACTGTATCCTTAACGAAACATGCAATCTCATGAGTGTCAGCTGCTGATGCTCTAGAGGCAGCATCACAGCCAAATTTGATAATGTGACTAGCTACTCAACAGGCAGCATTAAGCTTGTCCATAGCATTAGTTTTCATGCCAGAATTTGCCACATTTTACCCAAAATATATAGGAGGAAAACAAAGTTCGGCAAATCTATGATTAAGTTTACTTAAACAGTTGTACTATGCTTAACTCATTACAGCTGAGTGATGACTCCAGGCATTTCCACAGTTACATCCTACTGTTCCTCTAGGCATCAAATATTGCCTGTTCATATTTGCATAAATAATTCCAAAACCATGTTACATACAAGGTATCGGAAAATTTTATTTTGAAGCTTACATGATGGCAAACAATTGCACTGATATGACCTCTGTCAATAGGTATTTATTAAAAATGTAACTTCAATTTAAATGCTGAAGCCACAGCCACTAGGAGTTAAAGGTACATACTCAAAAGAACTCTACTGGAGGGAATGAGTTAACATTAATCACTGCTGCAGCATCCTTAACTATATGGGTAGATTATCTTACCTTACTACATTTGGGAGGTGGAAGAAGGGGTCCCCATAAGCCCCCTGGGGAATGGTCTTAGCAAAGCTTGATCTAGTACTAATCAAGCTTAAAAGTGCACTGTAAAGTACAGATGACCAACTGGCTGCTTCTAGAATACTTCTAGAATCCAACCCTTGCCAAAAAACAGAGGATGCCAAGGCCCTAGCAGAGTGGGCTTGGAAGCTGCCTGGAACAATTTTGTTGTGGTGCTGAGTACAACAAAATGCGATAGCCTGGAGACAACCAATTGGAAAAAATTCTACTTTGACACAGGTTGTCCCCTTCCTCCCTCTTACTTTCATAAGAAATTAAACTGATCTTAATATCTGAAAGATTTAGTTCAGTCAAAAAAGTGCCAGAGTTGTCTGTAGACAAAGATATTAAGTATCCTTTCATTTTTATGTTTAAAAAAGAAAACTGGGATATGAACAGTTCGGATCACTATAGACTATATCACTTCAAGAATAAGAGGATTAGTTCTCAAAGATTTGTGGAAAAAGGGACATGTCTCGCTATAAGAGTATGCAGCTCAAATGCCACTCTTGCAGAGGTCAAAGCAATTAGTTTCATAGTGTAGTACTAGGCTATCTGCCCTGGGGCATTTGTAAGCCTAGCCATAGTGATGTGGCTTTTGCCACCCCATGAAATGGTACAAAAAATGTACAGAATAAATTTAGAATACTGTGCCTCTGTCTAGTAGTGACACAATGAAGGTCTCCTTATATAATAAAATTAGTTTACTGTGCCCCTGTCTAGCAGTGACACAGATGTGACCCCTGGGGTAAACTTACGATCTCCCATCCACTCAAGATTTCTCTTGAAGAGAGTCAGTGAGGGGCTCTGCCTAATATGAACTGGGATCTTGTTCCAAAGCATGGGAAGCCTCTGGGTTATGAATCTATCCCTCCAGCATGTCCTATTCATACTTGTGCCGAGGTTTAAGTCTTTAGCTCTCGTGGTCCTGATGGAACATGGCCTTGTACGTCAGGCAGAGATCACCTCTGAGCAGGCGGTATGCTACTGAATAGAGCTGAAGTTTCTTTAGTCTGGCAGAATAAGACATATGTTGGAGACCCTTGATCCTCTTGGTGAGGTACTTTTGTGGTCTCTCCAGCTGTTGCAAATGCCGGGTGAGGTACATACCAAATGGGGCATTGTACTCAATCATGGGTCTGATGAGGGAGGAGTATAGGGGTACAATGACATCCTTGGATCAGGATGTGAATCCCTTCATGATGAGGTGTGCAAGGTAGAATGTTTTTCTAACCACTCTGGCAACGTGGGTGTCAAATGAGAGGTCGCTGTCGACTTGGGTCCCTAGGTCTCTGATTACTTTTTCCGTACTCTGTGGGTTGCTGTCTATGTGATAATTTGTGGGTACTTTGTTTTTCCCAAAGGGGATGACTATACATTTTTTGGCATTTAGTTTAAGGCCGTGACTCCGGCACCAGTTGTCTGTTTCTGTGAGGCCTTTTTGTAGGATGTAGGTGTCCGCTGGTGTATCAACTATGGCGCCTAGTTTGCAGTCATCTGCAAACTTTGTCAGCCACAACCCTCCCATGTTTGCTTTAACATCTGAGAAATAAATGCCGAACAAGAGGGGTCCCAGGACAGATCCCTGTGGGACACCACTTGTGACTGGCTTTGAGTCTGACATTGCTCCACCGATTTTAACTTTATGGGTTCTGTCCTTTAGCCAGTTTGCAACCCATCTAGTGACATAAGGGTTTACGTTTAAGCTGTTGAGCTCATCTATGATGCCTGAGTGGGGTATTGTGTCGAAGGCCTTAGCCAAGTCCAGGTAGGCTGTATGGACTGCTTTGCCCTCATCAATGGCTCTAGTGACCGTTTTGAAAAAGTCAACCAGGTTCAAAAGGCAGGATCTGCCCTTTACAAAGCCAAACTGGGTGGGGTCAAGTGTCTGTAGGTCCCCTATTGTCTCTGTTTATGAGTTCCATAATGATTCTTTCCATAGCTTTGGAGACCAGGCTGGTTAAGCTTATGGGGCAGTAGTTCCCAGGGTCTGTAGAGGCACCCCCTTTGTGGAGTGGGACCACTGTTGCTGTACGCCAGTGTTCAGGTACATATCCCGAAGTAAGGCTAAGGTTAAATAGCATTTTTATGTGTGGATTTAGCTCCTCTTGGAGTTCACGTAACACGCAACCCGGGACACCGTCAGGTCCCATTGATGCTGTGTTTTTAGCTTTGTTTAGGGCGGTTCTCACTTGGACATCTGAGATGACAGGGAGATTACATTCAGCTGGGATAAGTATTTCTTCTTTTGGGGGTGAGGGAGGGGAGAAATTTGCACTGAACCTGTCAGCCAGAAAGTTTGAAATATCTGTGGGTTCAGTTTATTTTTTGTTGTGAACTAACTCTGAGCATATCTGAGGGTTTCCGCCCAGGTTTTGAACATAGCTGAAGAAGGCTTTGTGGTTATCTTTAGTGTCCTTAGCGATTTTTCTCTCAAAGTTGGCCTTGGATGTTTTTATGAGAGAACGTAGTTTTCTGCTAATATTGATCAGAGATGTCTTCCCTTCATGGGATTTTGCTCTGATGTGCAGTAGCTTCCTTCTTTTGTTATACAATTTGTTAATGGCTGAGGTCCACCAGACAGGACGCTTGCCTTTGGTGGAGAGGGACTTGGATTTATTTGGGATTGCATGATCCATGCATTCTTGGAGATGTCCATAGAAAGCATTTGTGAAGGATTCGGCATTGTGGGATGCGATATCCACTGGCACAGTGGGCTTAAAGGATACCATCTCAATCTTTAGAAGAGTGAAGTCTGCTTTTGAGAAGTTTTTCACTGTGGTCTTTTGTGCTGGGGGTGGAGGTGGGATATGTATATCCAGGGTGATTAGTTTGTGGTCAGATCTCACTAGTGAGGGGTATACTTCCGGTGTGGAGCATTTTGTCCCCATGTTTGTGATGAACAGGTCTAGTATATTATCTCCCCTAGTGGGAGCGGTGACTAGCTGTTCCAGTGCATTTGAATTTATGAATTCCAGGAACCTTTGGGCTAGGGTATTAGGGCTAGAATAATGTACCCAATCTATGTTTGGGTAGTTGAAGTCTCCCAGTATGATGGTATTTTGTGATACATTCATATCCTCCAATGTCTTCAGGAAGGCTGAGTGGGGTTCCTGAGAATGGGAGGGTGGTCTGCAACATGCTACCAGTTGTATAGCAGTTTTGCCTATGGTTCGTTGCACCTGTATGGTCTCTGATGCTTCATGTGTTGCTATTAACTTGGAGGTGTGGGTGTCCTTGATGAATATGGACACTCCCCCACCCTTTGTGGTTCGGCCCGGGTTTTGGGGCCGAAAAGCATGATACGAGGTATAGCCTGGTAGCGCTGGGGTGCTCTCAGGAGCCTTGAACCAGGTTTCAGTTACTGCACAGACGTCGATGTTCTCCATGCTGAGGAGTGCATAGAGTGCCTGCATCTTGAGATTTAGACTTCTGGCATTGAGCAGCGTTACCCTTAGTTTATTTCCATTTTTGTTTTCTAAGGAGGTGGGTTTGTCTTTTGAGCCTTGCCTAAAAAAGGCACTATGGGGGTGGCAAGAGCCTTAGCCAATATCCGGAAGCCCAGTGGTGACAGGTGTAAGCCATCCCTTGCAAAGCAGCGTGGCTTGTCCAACATGTCATCCCAGGCAGACAGACATTGGATCCCCTTAGAATGACACCAGTACTTGAGCCAATTATTAAAGCTGATCATCTTGTCTTTGTATTGTGGTATCATTCTTGGTGAGGGCAAGATGCTGCTCAGGGTCAGGGTCATACCAGCCTGGGCTACATAATCGGAGAGCTCTTCTATGTCTCTTTTCATGTAGTCCAGGGAGGTGCGTCTCAGGTCATTCACGCCAGCATGGACAATGACGGAGTCATATTTGTACTTGCTTTGGAGTGACTTGAGTGCGTGTGTTATGTGGCGGATCCTAGCTCCCGATAGACAGCTCACAGTCACCCTCTCCTTGTTCAGCCTGGTCAGCGGGACATCAGTGTGTCTGACTATAGAGTCACCTATTACTAGTGTATCAGGCATGGTGTTTGGCCTTAAGGGCTGTGATTGGTTGACACACTGATTTATTGAAGTATGTGTTGCATGAGTTTTGTTTTGAGGTGGTGGATTTTTGGATGTCTGCTTTGGGAGCCTCTGTTGTTTTGGTAAGTTTTTTATTAGAGCCTCTGAGTATGTCTGTGTTTTTATGTGTTTGGTTTGCAGTTGTGGTAGGTCTATGTGGGACTGGGATTGTTGTGTGTGTGGTTACCATCTCCTCCTGTCTGGTCATGCCAGCCCCGAGTTGAGAGTTCAGCCTCCAGTTTGGCTATATAGTTGCATCTCTCACATGTATTTGTGTTTGTTGGGAGGAGGAGAGGGTTGTCTGTGTACATGAGACAATTATAGCATTGTCTCATGATACCCAGATTGACCAGCTGAACTGGAGAGGACGCCAGTAATCTACCACTCGACATGCTAGCTAGAACAGTATAAGGGAGTGCTGTACCTTTAAGGGAAGTGGATATTCACAGGGGTGGTAGGTAGATGTAGTGCTTTACTTAGTACGAGAGTGCTTACTTAGTAGAGAAGTATTGAGAACAAGTGCTAGGCTTATAATATAGTGAGTAGTCTGATTATACTAAGATTAGAGCTTCCTTAAGGGAAAATTTGAAGAGCAGACCTGGCAGAGCCAGAAGAAGTTTAACCTTGTTTAACCGGCGCTGCGCTATGCGCACAACCGCGGATTTTAAACAGTGAACTACAAAAGAGCTAGAAATGGTCCAAAACAACCAATTACTACAGCTTATTGTGCTGAGTAAAAGTGATGCTCATATTAAGATAAAGTCAGCCAGGTTTAGCTGGTTCAAATGGAGCAAGTTTCTGTAACAAAATTACAACCTCAAGAAGGGTCAGTTTTCTCACAGGTCTCAATGCAAAACACCCTTCAAAAACATTTTGACACTAGTATGCATTAGGAGGTTGACCCCACAGGCTGACATGCTGAATGGACCGATAATGAACCCTGATAAAGGAATAAGAAAAGCCACAGGGTAGTAACTCACACAAATACTGTAAAACTAGAGAACACATTGAATGGGCACATATTTGCACAAAGTAGAAAATTGTATATTAGCAAATGGAGGTGGTTTGCTAGTAGCAGGCTTTCTTCCCTCCATTAGTACCTGGTGCACATATTCAGTAAACAGGTGCCTAAATGTGTTGGTCAAATGAAGTTGGTTGGGGTCAGGGTGTATCATGCACCTCTGATCTTGTGAGTAGATCCATTCTGTGAGGAAGCTTGTGGTAATTGCTTCTATCAATTTTCAAAAGAGAACCACTGTTGCCTGGGTTGGAAAGGAGTCAACGCAATAATCTTGGGAATTCCCTCTGAATCTTCATTAAGTACCATAGATAAAAGTGGAAGGGGTGGAAAAGCATACATTCCTATCAAAGAAAAGAAAAGGCATCTGTCTTCCAGGCCATCTTACATTGAGTTTTGGAGAATAATCTTGTCAGCTTACTTTTCAGAGGATGCACACGGGTCTACTCCAACAAATGAACAAATCTTGGAAGACACCCCCCGATCTAGGTTCCATTTCTGATGGACTGCCCTTGTCCTGCTCAGCTTGTCTGGCACACAGTTTTGCTATGCGGTTATGTATGATGCCTGTAGAGTGAAACTGTGCAGTGAAGATATAAAACTAATATGGCTAGTCTGCAAAGGGGTATGACCTGGTTCCCTCTTGCTTGTTGATGTACCACATATGCCTGTGGTATTTTCTGTAACTTGAAGAGGTCCAGAGGACAAGATGATTCAGACAGTTGAGTGCCTTGGCCTAGAGCAGGGCAAGCATCTCATTTATCTGCTTGTCTTTAGTGTCCCACACCTTGCACTTTTATTGCTCCTGAAACTGCTCCACAAAGTCCAAGGAGTCTGTGGTGACTGCCTGCTTTGGAATAGGGAGGGAGGGAGTAGGGGAGACCTGGCTTTAGGGATATTTGCTGTCTTCACCAATTGATTTCTCTGACAAATCCCAGCACTGGGATTTGAAAAGTATGTGTGTGTTGGGACCAAAAAGACTTCATATACCATTCTCTCATGTAGAGTCCTGCCAGAGATATCATGAGACTCATAGATGCCATAAGACCCAAACTTCTGAGGTATTCCCCTCACACTGAGCAACGTGGAAAACCTTCGGAATAGGTCTAGATATCCTGTGCGGAGGAGTCTAAATACTTTTGAATGTTCTCTTGGAATCCCAGCCTGTGCAGGAGATCTCTCAACCAAGTGAAAAAATTCCTGATGCTTTGGAAAAAAAAAAACTGCAAAGATAAGCAAGCTGTCTAAATACTGAAAAATATGTATGCCCTGTAGCCTGCAATGAGCTATAATGGGAGGTAGACATTTTGTGAACACTCCTGGTGCAGTGGATAGTCCAAGAGGTAAGTTGCTCAACTGGAAGAACCAGCTTATCCCAGTTGACTCTTGCCATCTTCACCACCAAGATAAAAACCTTCAGCTCTTTACGGCTCTCCATAATTTCTCTGGTTGATAAAACTATGCCTGATATGTGTATAAAACTAAAGGGATTAAACATTTGAACTGCTTTTATCCTGCTATCCATGTGCATATATCAGAGCTTCCAATTTCTCAGTTTTTATATTGCCTTTTTAGTCTCTTTCCACATCCTTAGCTGCCACACCAGAATCCTTTTTAATCCGTACTATTAAGTACTTTTATTGTGTCCCCATAAATATGGACATTGTTGAACCAAGTTGTGGGTGGGTACATAATTTAAAGCTACTGCCTCTTTAGCCTTGCTTCATATCCCAAAAAGGTATGAAACTGCCTCAGTGTTCAATACTGAAATGTCTTTCTGGTGTTATCAGGTATAAAATAAAATCTATAAATAGAGAAACATAGCCAGCTTTTGACTACCATACCAATTACATCCTCGAATTTCCGAGTCTTTTCTTTGCCAAGAGTTCTAAATATAGAGCAAATAAAGGTGAGATGACACCCTTGCCAGATTCCTCTGCTTAAATCAAAAAGAGGAAGAAACCCACTTTAATTTTCATCTCCAATCCCTCATATATAATCCTAATCAACCTTCTAATTTTATCATGGAATGGAAATGCTTCCATTCTCTGCTCAAACTCCCAGCTTACTGTCAAATAATGACAAACCCAGAAAACAGATAATAGAACAAACTCAAACATCTGTAGCAGCATGCTGACTGCTATACCACAATATCTTAATTCAATTTAAATAATTTTATTGGTTTAAGTGCTTTCATTCCATATCTTGAAACTTCATTAGAATTAATTGAATTAAAAACAAGTTTAAATAGCCACTGAATAATCACAATTGACAAACCAGCCAATAAAAATATGGCCAATAAAAGTTGTATATAAAGACACTGCTTCAATAATAAGAATGTAAAAATATACAATACTCATTTTAAAAAAAATTTTTTGAAAAATCTCAATCTAATTCTTCAAACTCAGCAAAGAATTGAACATGAATCATTTACACCAGGGTAATTCAGCGAATCCAGCCTATTTGCCATTTGAGGTTACATTTACCTAAATGTTCACTAATAATGCAACCATAGGTTATTTTGACCTTTACATGTTTATACAAGACATTTGTCAAATTATTGTTCCTGATGTCTAATACATGTTCATAAATTCTCTGTTTCAACTTCCTTGATGTCTTTCCTACATAAAATACAGTGCAGGAATGTCACTGACTTAAAACCACATTAGTCATACAACATGTTCATAGGTTGGTACTAGGCTATTGGCTCTAGGGCCTATATAAGCCTAGCCATAATTCCCTGGCTATTTCTTCCCACAATAGTTACTTCCCTGGACCCCTGTTTAGCAGGGGAACTGACTTGATCCCCAGGGTGAATTTCCTATCACCCATCCAATCGTCAAGGTTCCTTTTGAAGAGGGCCAAAGAGGCGCTCTGCTTGACATGAACGGGCAGTCTATTCCAGAGTCTGTAAAATGTCCAGATATTTTGCATGTTTTCCCTCCAACAGTAAAACTGTCAGCACTGTTAATGCAACAGCACTGTGAGCAACAACCACATTTGAAGGCACCCTGTGGTGGATGAGTAGTTGTTGTACAAAGTAATTTGCTGTTATTTTCCACAAATATTTTGAAAGTTTTATCCCTAAAGGTAAACTAAGGTCCCTCACCTATTATATTGGTTATTTCCTTATCAGATGAAATTAATTCCAGTTTCTCATCATATGAAGTGAGAAGAACCAAGTGCTTTTGCAACAAAACAATGGACATCGTGGAGAAAGAGTGGCAATGACCAATATCTGAGGGAAGGTGCTCATCCCAAGAAGAATGCTTTCTACAACACTTGAAGGGCGATGGATTTTCCATTAACCAAGATGTTACTAATGCAGTAAAAGTTATTTGTAATGACACAGGATTGTAAAATTTATAATTTTTTCCCCATGAAACAATCAACATGGAACATGCAAATATTGTGGCCAAAGGTTTAACTTTTTGTGCCCACTTGGGCTAACATTAGGGACATCATTTGTGACTACTTGTAAACTTGATCTTAATTTAAATGCAACAGTGGAAGTTAATGATACAAAAAGCCACTATTAACCCACCCCTAAACTCTAATATTCACTTTGAAAAGGCATGAGAGTATGAGATGCATAAAATATGAAGACATCTGAACACATTCAAATATTACACTATATCTGCTAACAAACTGCAAGTGTTTACAGACTTGCCTAATGACAGTGAAATAAGACTTGTGAAGCCTGATATGGGGGGGGGGGGGGGGGGTGGGCTTGTTATAATGAATTATGTTTGGTATAACTGCATGAGTGTTTTACTAGATGGAACCTACGAGGCGGTGCCCCACAATGAGGTTAAAAAGAAGATGGGTTTGGAGCTGATCCCTCGGCTCCGATACGGCCAACTGCAAAGCTCGAGGTCTTCAAATACCTCGAGGCCAAGTCCATATCCCATGATGCACCTGTGAATTACCTCAGATCTTGTTTGCTGCGTATACCAATATCACAAGTCATTGTTTCACACTCAAGAGAAAGGAACAGAAGGATTGAGTAACCAGGATGGATCCAGCATCTCGGTCATCTATCAGCCCAGGAGGGGGGTATGGAGGGATGGACGTAACAATGAAGGGGAGATGAACAATTCACATGGAACTTTATAAGTACATAACTTCTTTATGTGAAGTTATTCAATCTTGCTGTTCATTCTTTACTGATGGGTAATGTCCCAAGCACCATCAATCTCAGGTGGCTCACAGGAGTATATTTCTCAGGACAGTGTATCCAAAGGAGGCCGTCAACTTTGTAATGAGTGATAAAGGTATGAGGTTTTGACTAAGTGGCTGCTGCACAAATGTTATCCATAGGAAGTCTGGCAGAAAGGGCAGATGATGTAGAAACTGCCCTGGTTGACTGAGCTTTAATCTTGCATTGCAAAGGCATACTGGCAACTGAAAAGGCAAAGGTGATACAATCAGATAACCATTTAGACAAAGATGTTTTAGCCACTGATCTACCCTTCCTGGAGTCAGAAAATGAAAAAAAGCTTGTCTGATTTTCTGAACAAAGTTTGTGCAGCATATACTCTAAATTGCTAGAATGGTTGGGGAAGAAGACTGGCAAATCAGTAACTTGCTTGAGATTGGCTTCAGTGCAAACTTTGGGCAAGAATGAGGGATTTGATCTAAGTGAGACTCTTTCAGCATGGAATATCAAATAGGGAGGCTTGATGGATAATGCCTGAAGCTCTGACATTCTTAGGGTTGCCACCTTCGTTCACGGCTAAAACCGGAGCCACGCCACGCCCCTCGCGTCACCAGTAACCCCGCCCGCCCCACCCCCTCTCCTGCCAACAATACCGCCCATTTTGTGATGTCATGACAGCATCACTCAATGGGAACGCCCTCTTTTTTCGTTCCCGCCGCCTGCTTTTGGCTGATTTGCTATGCTTTTCTGTAAGAAAAGCACAGTAAATCAGCCGATCAATGGGAACGCCCTCTTTTTTTGTTCCCGCCGCCTGCTTTTGGCTGATTTGCTATGCTTTTCTGTAAGAAAAGCATAGTAAATCAGCCGATTTACAAACTCCGATAGTCTGTTTCCTTTTTGAAACAGAATACCGGAGTTTGTACAGTGTTTTCCGGACTACCGGAGAATCAGTTTGATTTCCTGATAGTCCGGGAAAAAAACGAAGGGGTGGCAAGCCTAGACATTCTGCAGGCAGAAGTAATAGCTACCAGAAAGATGGTCTTCCAAGACAAAAATTTGAGATCACAAGATGAAGCTGGTTCAAATGGCAGAAGAATTATGCAAAAAAGCATGAACCTGAGATTCCATGGAGAACAGGGAGATTTCACAGGTGGTCTAGTATGAAAAGTCCCTTTGAAAAAGGCTTTGGGTAACTTGAGAGACATGATATTCAATCCTTCAAATCTTAGATATCACACAGCAGTCAAATGAACCCAAATTGTTGCTGCTGCAGCTCCTTTGTTAAATATCAGTGTCAAGAACTCCAAGACGGAGGCCATAAGGATCAATGTTATTTTTAGAGGTCCATATAGAAAATGTCTTCCATTTGCTAAGATATAGCTTCCTAGTAGAAGATTTATGAGAAGACAAAAGGATCTGTTTTGTTTCACTGGAAAGATTATGGAAACAGACTATGATGGGAACTGGAGCAGCCAAAGCTATCAGCTTCAGGGACTGCAGAGAGGGATGAAGATCCCCCGACAGGTGCGTCAGAAGGTCTGGAGCTGGGTCCAGAATCCAAGGATCCTCCAAAAGATGAAGTCGAAGGAAGGGGAACCAAATCTGACGAGGCCAATGAGGGGCTATTCGAATGACTGTCCTTCCCAGGGTTTCTGCTTTCTGTAGAACCTGGGGTATCAACAGAATTGGTGGAAAAGCAGAGACGACCCAGAGGCCAATTATGTACGAGTGCGTCCCTTGAGGCTTCTCCCAGCGGGGGAATCAGGGCAAAATAGCTTCTGCATTTCATGTTCATGTGACTGGCAAAAAGGTCGCAGCAAGGCTGGCCCCACCTGTGGAATATCCTGTCTGCTATTTCTTTCTTGAGGGACCACTCGTGGGGCAAGATTGCCCTGCTCAGTTCGTCTATCACTTTGGATCTCCCCAGGATGTGCGCTGCCAACAGAAAGCACTGGGTGGAAACAGCCCACTGCCGAACTCTGAGAGCCTCGAGACAATGAGAGACCTGGTTCCTCCTTGTTTGTTCAAATACCAGACCACAGTCATGTCTGTCTGAATTGCAATTGTACCCAGAGGGAGAGAGTCCTGAAAGTACTGCAATGCCAAAAGTACTGCTCTCATCTTTAAAACATTGATATGCAGATGTGTTGCTTGATCGGTTCAAGTGCCTTGGGCAGTCTTTCCATGAAAATGCCCCCTCCACACTATCAGGAAAGTGTCCATGTTCACAGTGGCCGCTGGAGGGGGTAGCACAAATGGGAGTCCTATCGTGACATGAAGTGAGGTCAACCACCACAGAAGGTCCTTTTTGCAAGAACTTGTGATTATAGTGGGAGTGATGGGGAGCGCTTGGCAAGACCATTGAGTGAACAGCCACTGTAGTACCCCAGCATGTGCATACGAGCTAGTGGTATGGCTACAATTGCTGCTGCTATCATGCCTAAATTTCAGAACTTCTGATGCTGGTGCTCTGTCTTTTGATATCAGAATGCTGACCTGTTGAAGAAAAGACTCTTCCTACTGGAAGCCTTAGTGTGGCGGTGGTGTCCAACTGCCCCAATAAAAATGATATGCTGCGATGGTGACAAGGCAGATTTTTCTGAGCCGATTGTAATGCCCAGATGATTACAGAGTGACAGTGTGGACTCCCTGGCTTGAATGAGTTGATGCCTGGTGGTGGCTGTAAGGAGCCAATAGTCTAGGTATGGAAACACCTGGAATACTAGACACCTCAGGTGAGCCGTGACCACTGCCATGCATTTGGTGAATATTCTGGGGGCTGTAGTGAGACCAAAGGGCAGGGCTCAAAACTGGCAATGACTGGCTCCCAGCCGGAAGCACAGGTGATCCCTGGATGGTCTGTCCATTTTTACTTGGTAGTAAGCATCCTTGAGATCTCTTGAGCACATCCAATTGTCTTTCCCCAAGAAGGGCAGTATAGACTGAAGCGTGACCATATGAAACTTCTTTCTTTACATATTGGTTGTTTGCTGAGGTCCAATATGGGTCTCCAGTCCCCAGTCTTCTTTGGAACCAAAAGGAATCTTCGGGATCCTGTCTGGACTGCTGGGATTGGCTGGATGACTTTCTTAGCAACGTTTGGACCTCTATTGTTGCTTGTTCCCTTTAACTGGGTGGAATGTCTGGGATTTTTCTTATGGGTGGAGGGGGTGTGTCAAATGGGATGAAGTATCCTTTGGAAATGATATTTTGTACCCAGCTGTCTTATTTTGAGTCAGGAGTCTGGATACAACAATAAGCGACCCCCAACTGCCTCCAGAAGAGGACAGTCAGGGGCCTCCTTTCAGGAGCACTGTTAGGGTTTCCCAGAGAAGTGATCTCCGTCACCCTGGTGTTGCAGATCCCTCTGCCACGAGGGTGGCATCTTCCATTATTGCCCCTCCTCTGCCCCTGGAAGGGGGGGGGGGTCACCACGCGAGTCCTGAAAGGCTCCTTGGGCTTTTCGGAACCACATTTTCCCTCCCCTTTGACCTTTAAGGCAGGGTTGGGTAGGGGTGGAAAAACAGACCCAGACGGCAGACTGTCTTTCCGTCCTGTTCACACCTGGTTAAGGTTTCCTTCACTTTAGGCCCGAAAAGGGACAAGCCATCAAAGTGAGTGTTCACGAGGGATGACTTGAAGGGCTCCACAAAGGAACACAGGCGCATCCAGGAATGTCTCCTAAGAGCAACTGCTGCACCCGCTGCCCTACTCGTTCGATCAGCTGCATAAGAGATGAGGTGCATGGATGAGTTGACAATAGAATTTAAGGTAGCAAGCTGGGCAGCAACTTTGTCAGAAGCTCCTGCAGCTACTGTACCCTGAAGAGCATCTCAACTCCTTAAGGAGATCTCTTTGCAACCTAGTAAAATGGGTTAAATAGTTCAGCAGAGAGCAAAGGTCGCTGAAAAAGAACTTATGTACTCACCATAACATTCCATCAGAGTAGTTATACTTCATTTTTCTGCAAACTGTGGGTATATGGATCCGTATCGGATCCGAACCGGCAACTTTTTTTCTAGCATCTGCTCCAAGCTCCTCCCCTTACCCATAATGCCCTACCATCTCCTATCTTCCCCCAGATCGAGTTTGCTGCAACTAACAATACATATGCAACTCAACCCAATAACCAACCTGAAAACAGAATAAGGTCCGGGGGATGGAAGGAGGGAATGTTGCAGAAAAATGAAGTACAACTACTCAGATGGAAGTAGTTAACATTCATTTTATTTGCAACCTGTGGGACAGAGTTCCCCAGCTACTCCGATCCTGGGAGGCCCTTATGGAAGGATATTCCTGAGCACCGCAGAGCCAAAGGATGCTCTACCCCTTGAAATCAGATCCAATTTGTAATGGGAAATGAAGGTATGTGAATTGGCCCATGTCGCTGCTGCACAAATATCGTCCAACAGTACCCTGGACCAAAAGCAGCAGAAGTCGCCATGGACCTGGTAGAGTGAGCCTTAACTATACCAGGAGGAGATAAACTTTTTGCTATGTAGGCATGTGAAATGCAAAGAGTGATCCAGCTGGCTAAAGAAACTTTAGAAATAGCTTTTCCCATAAACGCTTTGGAAAAGAAAAAACAATTTGTCAGTCTTGCGGAAGGACTTTGTCCTATGAAGATAAAAACAAAGTCGTCTATGAACATCTAACAAATAGTTTGTATTCACCTTTATTTTGGAAGTTGGGAAAGAAAACGGGCAGATTAATGGACTGGTTTATGTTAGCTTCAGATGCCACTTAAGGTAAGAAGGAAGGGTTAAGTACAGAGGGAGACCCTATCCTTATGGAAGACCAAATACAGAGGCATGGCAGACAGAGCTTGAAGCTCAGAAACTCTCCTAGCCGATGTGATGGCGACTAGGAAAGCGGTCTTCCAGGACAACAATTTTAAGCCCACCGAAGCTGCAGGTTCAAAAGGTGGGGCCCACCAATGCCTGTAAAACAAAAGTAAGGTCCGAAGAAGGTACAGAATCCTTGACAGGGGGCCGTAACAGAAAGGTACCTTTAAGAAAAACCTTACACAGCCTAATCGATGGCTCATTTGAGAAGCAGCTTTGAAACCTCTAGAGCTGCGGCCTCCCTGTGAGTGGGTGGAACATCCGGGAAGTATTTTGTAATATTTGGAGGGGCAATGAAAGGGACAGAGTAACCTCTGGATATTATCTGAAGAACCCAGCGATCTGTCGTAATGGACTCCCATGCCACTGGGTGTAAGGACAATCGCCCCCAACTGCCTCCAGAATAGAAGTCAGGCAACCCCTCAGGGCTGTTGAATGTGTCCATCAGAGAAGGGTTCCCTAGACCCGAAATTCCTGGGACCCGCTCTACCTATGGGTTAGCGTCGATCCTGTCCCCCTCTGCCTCTGGGGGAATAGCTGTATTGAGAATTCCAGGAAAACAGATTTTCGGAACCACATCTTCTGCCCTCCCATTCCTAGAGGAGGACCACTGAGGGTTAGAGAAGCAGACTCAGATGGCAGACAAAGTTTTCCCGTCCTTTTCCCTATGGACAAGTGTGTCACGTATGGTCTTCCCAAAGAGGGAAGAACCATCGTAGGGAGCGTTGATAAACGATGCCTTGAAAGGGTCCGCAAAATGACACAATCTGAGCCAGGCATGACGCCTCATGGCTATGCCTGTCCCAGTCGCTCTAGCTGCTCCTTCCGTGGCATGGGAAAGTAGCCACATAGATGTATTTGAGACTGACTTCAGAGTAGACATTTTCGCAGAGAACAGCTGTCTGTCGTGCGGCGATAAAGACTCTGGGGGCGACTCAGCGAATTCCGAAGTAAGGTCTCACTGAAGTCGAATCACATGTGCCAAATAATTCAGTGCACGGACAGAAAAAGTCACTGAGGAGTATACGCGCTTCCCAAACCTATCCACCGACCTGGACTCCTTGTCTGGAGGGTGGACTAAGGAACTCTCCTGTGCTAGTTCCTTCTTTGTGGCCACTGTGACCAACATAGCATCAGCTGGGGCTCCTTTCAACCAGGGTTGTCTATCAGGAGGAAATAAAACCTTGTCAGGACGTTTGGGGATGGGCTCTATGGTGTCTGGCTCCTTCCATGCCCTCGTGGTGATTAGGTCCACCAAGTGGTCTGCTGGTGGGGACACCCAGGAAGTAGATGGGCCCATGCCAAAGGCCTCCAGAAACATTGACTCATCCCTAGAAGGTTTTGGGGCTGAACAACCTCCCCCTCTCGTGGAGGATCTCCATAATTTCTTCGAAGGAGACATCTTCAGGAGGTGACCTGGGGGAACCTTCTCCATCTAAGTCAGCGTCAGTGGTGCGGGACTCGGGGGAGTCCAAGTGCCTCCTTTTGCGCTTGTGGTGACCCTCTTCAGTGGGACTTTCAAAAGGGGATCCGCGAGCCGCAGGGGTAGTTAAATACAGGGGGGCCTACGTGGTATCAGAGGGGATGGGCTGGGGTATCAATACCTGGGAGAGAACCCTCTCCACCACTTCAAAGGCCGAGGGAGAAGTCCTCCCTGGATCCGAAGCAGGGACCGGAGTCTAAGATGGGATAGCCTGAGGTCAGAGGGAACAAATTGGGTCCGAAAGGGTCGGAGCCGAAGAATCCATTCCCCCGGGTCCGACTCCCTGTCTGTGGCTCCGAGAGTCACTCTGATCCGAACAAGTCGGATCAGAGGAACTCAAGGTAACAGCCAGAGTCGAGGTTGGAGGAACAGTCGGCGCCGAGCTACCAGCTCCGAAAAACCTCAGATCCAAGAGCCCCGAAGCACGGATCGGGGAAGGAGAGATGGGGTGGAAGAGAGGCATGGAGGTCACTCCTCCAGAGTGAGAGGGACCTGGCAAGACTCCCATCTGAATTTGGGTCTGAATAAATCTCCGCATCATCCTGTCCATATCCATGTCCGATAGGCTCAGAGTCTACCTCGAAGAGGCCACAGACTCTGATCTGGCTGGTCTGCGCAGATGGGTGGAGGGCCTCGGGTCAGAATGTTTCAACGGCTCCGGTGAGGAACAAGGTGACTGGAGCCGAGGAGAAACAGGCCTCAGTCTTAGATGGGGGGCTGAGATGCCTGTCCTTTTTCTCCCTTTCTTCTCTGCGCCTTTCCTTTTCCTTCTCTTTTTCTTTATCATTGTCAGACTCGCTGACTGAAGATCTGTCCTTCGAGGACCCATCGCCAGATGAAGAGGGAGGTTGAGTCCTTGTCTGGGGTGGTACACTAGCGACCGAGGCAGATTCCAGCATGGCAACAGGGAGAAGGCCTTTGGTAACCAGCTTGGCCTTACGATCCCTAAGGGCCCTAGGGTTGACGCCTGAACAGACAGCACAATGAGTGGATAAATGTGCCACTCCTAAGCATATCACACACAAAGTGCGACTATCGGCAGGGGAAAGCTTATGGCCACACTACGTACATTTTTTGAACACAGGCTATGGCTCGTCAGCCATAGTCCTGCACTCAAATGGAATAAGCACTACCTTTCCAAAAACCACACACACACACCGGTAGGGGAAGGGCAGGCCTAACTACTATAATATTTTTTTTACACTAACGACCAAACGCGTTACTACAGAAGGGGAGGAAGGGTAATCCTACTAAAGCACACCTAGATACAAGCAACAAGTTTCTACTTACTATCCCTTAGCTCAGAGCAAAGGAGACCACGATACACACTACTGGCACGGCAAATGAGATCTGAGGGAAGATAGGAGATGGTAAGGCATTACGGGTAAGGGGAGGAGCTCGGAGCAGATGCTAGAAAAAAAGTTGCCGGCTCAGATCCGATACGGATCCATATACCCACAGGTTGCAGATAAAATGAAGTTAACTACTTCAGATCTAAACATACGCTTCCCATACCTATCCATAATTGTAGAGTCTCTGTTAGGAGGATGGAGAGACTAGGAAGTCTCAAGACATTTCCTTTTTGGTGGCAGCCGCCACCACGCCATCAACTGGAATGCCTTTTGTCAAAAATGATTTGTCAAGGGGGGCAGAAATGAATTTATTAGGCCTCCTAGGGATAGGCTCCATGGTATCCGGAGACTTCCACGCCCTTCGTGAGACCAGCCGAATCAAGTTCATCGAAGGGTGGAGTCACCCAGGAGGTGGAGGGCCGAGACCCGAAAGCCTTCAGGAGAACTGACTCATCCTCAGTAGGGGTTTTGGACTGACTGTCACCTCTCTGCCTAAGGATCTTAAGTATCTCAGCGAAGGAGACAGCCTCAGAGGGGGACTGTGGGTAGCCTTCTGACTCATCCAAGTCGGTATCCAATGTTAGAGACTCCTGTGGGGAGTGTAGGTGTTTCTTCTTACACAATCTCTTCCTGGGAACCTCATCAGTGGGAGCTTCTGGTGAGGTCTCAGAAGAGCAGGGGCCACCCAATGGGGCTTCCTGAGGCTCTGTCTCTATGCTTGGTGAAGATGTGCGAGGCAGAAGCAGACACAGGCACTCTAGGGGAGGAGGACGTTAGACCAGAGGTAGAGGATGTTCTAGGAGACATGACTCTCCTCATGGCATCGAAAGCACCTCTGCATCAATGCAGAGGTAGCAGACCGATCCGAAGAAACCGTAGAAACCCCCGGCACCAGGACAATGGGCTCCAAGCCAGAGGGTAGGAGCAGAGCTCATCCGAGCAGAGGCCCCGAGAGGCAAAGTCGGAACCGATAAGTCGGTCCAACTGTCCTACCTGGACTCGACAAGATAGTGTTGGCTCCTAGAGTCCTTGATAGGCAACCAAGGACATCAGAGTACATGGAGCCGAAGACACTGGAGCAGGCGTCTGCTCTGAAGGTTCCACTAGCATCAGGTCTGCCTCCTCCAGCTCCGAAGGACCAGCATGGCTCAGAGGAGGAATAGTTAGAGTTGGTGCAATGGTCTTCGGCTCCGAAGCCATTCGGGTTGAAGCAGATAACATTTTGGCTAATGCCGGTGCCGATAACAGCTTCTGCACCACATGATCCACCCAGATCAGACAGGCTGATAGATTATCGAGAGGATCATACTGAAGGTGGTACCGACTGGAGAACTGGACTCTTTGGCGCTTCTGACACCGGTTCCAAGACTGGGGACCAGTGCCGAAAGGTAAAGACTGTTGGCTCAGAAGGCAGTGGAGCCAAAGTCAAAGACGTCTGATTTCTTGGAGTCAGATGTCTTGGAAGACTTTGAAGACCTGCTGGATCCATCCTGGTCACTCAAAGCTTCCTGAAATAAAGGCTTCAACAAGCCTCTATCAATTAGTTTCCTCTTCCTTTCCTGCAGGACCCTAGAGGAGAAGGAATGACAAATGGCACAACTGTCTTGCAAATGCAGAGCCCCTAGACAGTAAACACAATTAACATAGCTGTTTGCAAGAGACATTTTTTAGCCACACTTTGGGCACTTTTTGAACCCAGACTTGGGGTGCTTTTCTTGGTCAGCCATTGAGAAGTTACTGTCACAGAAACAATTAGGTAGTAATTGACTACAAGAAGCCTTAAAATCTGGCTAAATCAGAGAGACAGCAGAATGCAGTTCAATATTTACATCTAAATATGATGGCAAAAGCCTTTACTGTCACACAACTAATATAAGCAGACTATACAAAAAAGGGAATAGCTGCTAAGAAAACACCAAGTATAAACTATGCAAGACAGACAATTACTGTTTACACACGAAAAAATTGCAACAGTAATTATAAACTCTAAGTCTTTCCTAAATCACTGAAGGCTACATTACTAAATAGGAAAAGCTCTACACTCTAAATAATTTTGATATAATCAATGGGACAAAGGCCACTTACTAAGCACACTCTAAACTAGCAAAAAAAACTTTTTAAACTAGGCCTAAAACAAGAGGCCACTAAAATGCTATATCACACTTTAAGGGAAAGGGACTAAATAGCAGAATACACACAATAAAGCTACAAGAGCTTTGTAAACTATCTAAAATTCTGACTAAGAATAAGAGAAAAAAAACAGTATACTGGCCTGAGCTAAATTCGGAACCTCCGATCTATTACAGCGGCAAACTAAATCTGGGGTAATTCACAGGTGCATCATGGGACAGGGACTTGGCCTCGAGCTACTTGAAGACCTCGAGCTTTGCAATTGGCCGTATCGGAGCTGAGGGATCGGCTCCGAAGCCATCAGTAAAGAATGAATGGTTCACATTATAGCTTTTAGGAATTTTGATATATTGCTAGAAGATATGTTGCTACAGGATGAAATAAATGAGGGGGATTATGACTAATGATAAACCGGCTTTAGTTCGTACTTTTGGAAGCCCTAAGATTATAAAAGTCTTAACAACCTCCCTTTAGACCTACTGTGAACTGGTCAAGATCCAAAAAAAGTTATGTACTCGCCATAACGTTCCATCTGCACTGTCAATCTTCATTTATCCTTGACCTGTGGGTTCGGAGCAGACTCCGCTGTACTACAGCACACAAGGACCAAAAACTCTCTAGATGTTCTCCCTACCCATAATGCTCCTCCATTTTACCTCAGATCAAGTTTGCTAACTGACAGATATGTATCGTGAAAGCCCTTTTGTGGCGAACATATCTGGAAAAGGATGGCTAAAAACTGAAGACTCAGCTCATTCCACCAATCAAAGGTTGGGGTTTGAGGGAAGGGCCTCAAGGATAAATGAAGATAAACAAAATGTGAAAATTTGAAATGGCTGCTAGTTGAACCCTGATCGTAGGAGCAGTAGCTCCCTTCAAAGAGCAATGTCAAAAATCCAAATTTTTATGTGGCTGAAAGGATCAATGTCATTACTACAAACCCAACATGAGAATTTTTACCATTGAGTACAATAAACAGAGTGGAGGTTTTATGCAAAGCCAAAATAATCTTGCAGACTGGAGAACACAATGTTATGTCTGGCAATCAGTGGAAGTGGAGAATCCATGCTGCTAGCTTTAGCTTCTGAAGGTTTGGGTGAATTAATCCCTCTGGATGGCACAGGAGATATGGAGCTGAGTCCATAGTCGCTGAATCAGTCGAGACAAGAGGAAGGGGAACCTAATCTGTAGAGGTTAGAATGGGGGAGGGGATCACCTTGCTCTTCAATCTAGTCGCTTTTTTCAGAAATTGAGGGATTAACTGTATCTGTGAAAAAGTGTACAGAAGTCCCAAGGGCCAATTGGGAAGGAGAGTATTTCTTGGGGATTCCACCAGAGTGGGAACCAGGCCAAAGTAGCTGCTGCACTTGTGCTGGAGCAATGCAAAGAGGTCACAGCAAGGTGTGCCCCAGCTGCAAAATTCATCTGTGCCACTTTCGGGTTGAGACCACTCATGAGGTATGAGAATGCATTTGCTGAGCTTGTCAACTATCACGCTGGATGTTCTCGGGATGTGCGTGGCTCTTACAAAGTGGTTGGAAGAAATAGTCCACTCCCAAACTGAACTTCTCGACAAAGGGGGACAAGACTTGGTTCCTCCCCATTCGTTGATGTACCAGATGACTGGTATGTCTGGATCGCAACGGTCCTTGGAGGAAGAATGGCTTGAAAGACCTGCAATGCTAACAGCACTGCCCTCATCTCTAGAACACTGCTATGCAAACTGGCCTCTAAGTGACCAAGTGCCTTAAAATGTCTTGCCAGATAATGCCCCCCCCCCCGATCTGGGAGGCATCAGTGGTCACGATGGCCTGGGGTTATATGAAAGGTAGTCCCGCTAGAATATCTGTGGAGTGAACCCACCAGATAAAAATCCCTTTTGTAATGGTTGGTCACTAAAATAGGATGCAGCATCGGTTGATGAATGGACTACTGGGATGCAAAAAGCCACTGTAGATTCCTCATGTGGAATCTTGCCTGATGTACCAAGGTAATGATCACAGCTATAGAACCTTCACTACCAGATGTGCAGCTAATGTCTTACTGCTGATGATTCTTGACTTCAGATTTGATCTTTTCTAAAGACAGGGAAAAGGTAGGGAAAGCTATGCAAATGTTCACTTTCATATCTGACCTTAAAAATTCCAGATTCTGCATTGTAATCATAAGATTTCTCGTGACTTATTTCGATTCCAAGGTCAGCGCAAGTCTGAAGGACAGTCTCTTGATTTTTCTAAGAGATGCCTGGTGGGAACTGTGATAAGCCTGTCTACATAAGGAAACACTCTGGGTCCGTGTAGTCTCAAGTGAGACACTACCACTGCCACATATTTGGTGAACATCCTGGGGGTTGTGGTGAGACCAAAGGGCAGGGCTCTGAACAGACACTGACTGGCTCCTAACTGGAAGAACAGAAATCTCCTGGAGTGCTCGTCTATCTTGAGGGGATGATACACGTCCTGGAGATCTAAATGAGCACATCCAATCTTCTTTTTCTAAGAAGGGAAGGATGACCGTGACAATCCAAAATTTTGAACAGATTTGTTCAAAACACATACAAAATTGGTCTCCAGTTTCCCGGCTTTGGCACCTAAAAGGATCTTTCTGGTCTGGGGACATGTTGCATGACTAACAGTTTCTTGATTACTCTAACTGCTGGTTCCCTCTGACTGGGTGGATCAGCAGGGATCCTTTTGAGTTTTTTGGGATGAGTGTGAAAGGGAACGGTGCATTCTCTGGTAATAATCCATTGCATCCAGACATCTGGAGATATTTTTAGCCAGGCATGTTGGTGTAACAATTGTCCCAAACTGCTTCCAGAGGCAAGCAATCAGGCCTTCTTTCATGAGCGCTGGTATGGTTTGGCCGAAAAAATCTCTGGAAACCTGATATTGCGGCCCACCTCTGGCTGTGTGGATGGTGTCTTCCATTATAACTCCCCCCTCTGCCCCCTGGGGAAGCTACTACCACGTATACTGGAATGGCCCTTTGACTTTCAGAACCACATCTTTTCACTCCTCTGGTTTCTAGAGGACTCTTGAGTAGTAGAAAAATGAACGACCACTGCAGAAAAGTCTTCCCATCTTTCTCACACCTGGACAAGGTCTCATGAACTTTTGGGCCAAAAAGAGAAGATCCATCAAAATGTGTGCTGATGAACGAAGACTTGAATGGGTCTGCAGATTTGCATAAGTGCATCCAGGCGCATCTCCTTATAGCTACACTGAACCCGCTGCTCTGGTTGGCTTCATGTGCTATAAGCCTCATAGACAAGTTGGATATGGACTCCAGGGTGGCTAACTGAGAAGCAACTTTTTCGTGAACTTCAGATAAGGCTCCTACAAGAGTTATTTGGTAACTCTTTAATCAAATCCCTTTGGAGTCTAGTGAAATGTGCCACAGAGTTCAATCACAGAGCAAAGGTCAAGAGAGCATATACTTGCTTCCCGAACCTGTTGTCCGAGACTCAGTTGGGAGGATGGATGGTAAAACTCTCCTCACACTTATTTGTGGCCACCGCAACCAACAATGGGATCTACTGCTAACCCTTCAGCCCCAAAATGAGAAACTTCAAGAGCAGGGAAAATTTTTTGTCTGGCCTCTCAGAGATCAGCTCTATATCAGGAGCCTTCCATGCTGATGAGATCAGCTGGTGGAGTCACCCAAGAACTAGATGGGCGAGAGCTGAAAGATTGCAGGTATACTGACTCCTTGGAGGAAGGATGTTGGGAGTTCAGCCACCACTCTGTTTAAGGATCTCGAGGATGTCTCCAAAAGAGATCTTCAGGGGGACAGGGACCTAGGGGCCCTTCATCAGTCAGTATCCTCCATGACAAATTCTTCTGGGGAATCCAAGTGTTTCCTCTTGCACTTTCTCTTGTAAAGGACTTCTTCAGAGGGCAAATTTGAAGTGCCAGAAGAGGATAAAACCAGGGCAGGTGTAAGCTACAGCTTTGGCCCTCACTGTCCCGATGCAGAGGCTGGTTGAGAGTCAAAATGAGAGGAAGGATAAGGGATCAACTCCTATCAGGGGAGAGGCGAATGCATGCCTACAGAGGACAAAGCCCTCTCCACTGCCTGGAAAGTAGGTCCCTCTGAAGAGGGAAGAGCCCAGAAGAGAGAATGACAGTCTCAGAACTGAGGTCACTCCCCACTGAGAGGAGACTGCCCCAGAATCCACAGCAGAACTCAACTGTCTTGTCATAACCTGATGCACTAGCCTCAGCACATCCACTTTTTATAGGTTCTTGGTGGAGCAAACTGATTGGGGAGATTTCAGTCTCTCCAAAGACAGACTCAGCAATTGTCCCACATCGGATGTACAGACAGAATATTGTGTTCTTGGAAGCATCAACTCTGGTTCTTCAAGAATTACTTTGAGAACCGTAGGTGCCTGTTCACGGGTAATGGATGGAACAGAGGTTGTAGGTTCTGAGGTAATGTCCTGTTTTTGTAATGCTACGGGCATCAGAAATGCCAACAGACTCTTGGAACCAGATGAGGCCTCCTCAAAAGACTGAAGCATGCTTTAAATATTAATTTATTCTTGTGTTCAGCTAAGGCTCTGACTGAATCCGTGGCATACTGAGAAGTCTCCCTGCAGATATATACACAGTGAATGACCATCTGAATTAGGCATGTTTCTCTTCCACTTTTGGCATTTTTTAAAGCCAGAAGTGCCCTTTATCTGTCATATCTACGGAAAAGGAACAGCAGCACACAAAATGCAACTGAAAATTAAGAAAGGGAAATTTACAGTTAAGTGCTACCAGCAATGGTAGGTGTAGAATACCCAAGGATAGAAGGTATCAGTACAGAGAACGTGTACAATACAGTGCTACCAGCAATGGTAGAGAAAGAATACCAATGGTATTTTTTTTTATAGTATATCCATATATATATAACACACACAATATATATATATATATATATATATATATATATATATATATATATATATATATATATATATATACACACACACACACACACACACATATATACATATATTTATACACATATATGCATTATACACACATGCATTATACATACATTATATACAGAAAATGACAGTGGAAATAAAAGTCTACCAACTATGGTAGCAGAAATTTCACCAAAGTGAAAAAAGGCAGCAAACAGAAATCGTATAGTGGAGTTTCTAAACATAATACAAGAGACTAATAGAGAGACACTAACTACAGAATTTATAAAATATAATTGCAGTTAGTTCGAGAGATTTGGTGATGTGTCTTGCCACTGGCAGCAGCAAACGAGATCTGAGGTAAAATGGAGAGGAGCATTATGGATAGGGAGAAGAGCCTGAGATTTTTTGGTCCTTGCGGGATGTAGTATGGCAGAGTGAGCTCTGATTTTAGAACCAACCCCACAAGTCAAGGAATAAATAAAGCTCGACACCACCAGATCTTAATTTATAGCTAAGTGGATCGATTAAAATGTAAATCCGGGTTAGGAAGCTACTGGTTATAGCTGCAAGGATTCCTGGCAATTAAATAATAAGAAGTTATGTACTCACCATAACGTTCCATCTGAGTAGGTAGCTTCATTTGTCTGCAACCTGTGGGTCTTGGATCCGATATCGGATCCGAGCCAGCAACTTGTTTCAAGCTAATGGATCCAAGCTCCTAGCTCCTCCCCCCTCACCCATAATCCCCTGCCAACCCTCCATGACCACAGATCGAGTTTGCCCCTCAATATATACCCAAAACAGGTATCCAACTAAGATAGATCCGAAGAAGGCCAAGGGGAAGGAGGGGGGGGGATGGTTGCAGACAAATGAAGCTACCTACTCATATGGAACGTTATGGTGAGTACATAACTTCTTAATCTGAAGTAGGGAGTTCATTTGTCAGCAACCTGTGGGACAGAGTATCCAGCTACCTTAATCTTGGGTGGCCATCATGGAAGGATATTGCGAAGCACCGCAGAGCCAAAGGATGCTCTCCCTCTAGAAATCACGTCCAGTTTGTAGTGGTTAATAAAGGTATGAGATGAGGCCCAAGTGTCTGCTGAACAAATATCATCCAATGGGACTCTAGACTTGAAGGCCGCAGAAGTAGAGATGGAACGAGTGGAGTGTGCGCGAACTCCTTCAGGTGCGGGTCACCCAGAGGCTTGGTACGCTAATAGGATACATTGAGAAATCCAGCGTGTTAGAGATACTTTTGGTATTGCTTTCCCCAAATTAAATTTGGCAAAGGAAACGAACAGCTGGTCGGATTGTCTATGACCAGCTGTTCTATGTGTATAAAAGCGTAGCTGCCTATGAACATCTAACGAGTGCAGCTTGTACTCTTCCCCCCTTATTCTGATATTTACGAAAGAAAACTGGTAAATTTATGGATTGATTTATATTGGTTTCTGATGCTATTTTGGGAAGAAAAGAGGGATTGATCCTGAGGTACACTCTGTCCGGGTGAAAGATCAAATAAGGAGGCTTCACAGAAAGAGCTTGAAGCTCCGAAACTCTTTTTGCAGAAGTGATGGCTACAAGGAATGCTGTTTTCCAGGACAAGAATTTGAGATTTGAGATCTACTGAAGTAGCGGGTTCAAAAGGTGGAGCAGTCTAGGCTTGAAGAACTAGTGAAAGATCCCACGGTGGTACGGCTTCTTTTATAGGGGGTCTAAGCAAAAAGGTGCCCTTGAGAAAGGTTTTACACAACTTGGCTGACATCAAAGGCCCTGTATCATGTCCCACATGGTAATGTGAGATGGCCGCCAATTGCACTTTGACAGTTGAGCAACTAGCGCCTTCCTGAAAAAGTTTGGTTAGGAAGTCTAATATGGACGGAAGAGGAGCCGTAAAGGGATCTAGATTATGATGCTCTGCCCAGATGGGGAAAAGTTTCCATTTATTGCGGTACACTTTCCTGGTGGAGGGCTTATGTGCTGCCACAAGGATGGCTTTGACTGGTGAAGAGATACCGGGAGTCCTAACTAGGAGTGGAACTGGAGCAACCAAGCTGTCAGTTTCAGATTGTCCAGATTTGGGGTCGGTAAGTCCGACGGATGGTAGATTAGATCCTGACTGGGATCCAGAATCCAAGGAGGATTCACTAGGTGAGACCACAGGTAAGGGAACTAAATTTGCCGAGGCCAGAATGGGGCAATGAGGATCATCCTGCTCCCCAACCGCGAGGCTTTCTGTAAGAGTTGCAGCATCAGGGGGTAGAGGAGGATAGGCATAAAGTAGACCGGGTGGCCAAGCATGCACCAGAGCATCTCTTGGAGTTTCCCCTGGAGGGGGAATCAGAGCGAAGAAATTGCCGCATTTGGTGTTTGAGGGAGAGGCAAAAAGATAGCAGCAGGGTTGCCCCCATATTGCGAATATCTGGTTCGCTACTAGTGGGTTGAGAGACCACTCGTACGGGGTAAGAAGGGTGCGACTGAGTTTGTCCGCTAGGATGTTGGCCCGCCCCGGAATGTGCGTTGCAATCAGAAAGCGGTTGGTGGAGATCGCCCATTCCCACACTCTCATGGCTTCGAAGCATAGAGGGCAAGATCTGGTTCCCCTCTGTTGATGTACCAGACAACCGACATGTTGTCCGACTGAATTGCAATCGTTCCTATGGGGAGGAGATTCTGAAGTGCTTGCAACACGTACAGCACCGCTCTCATCTCCAGAACGTTGATATGCAGGGAGGTCTCTATCGTTCCTCGTGCCTTGGACCATCCTGCCTGAATAATGACCCCCCCACCCGAGGCGGGAGGCGTCCGTGGTCACCATGGCGAGAGGGGGAGAAGGTCCGAAGCATGGAGCCACCACAATAGAGCCCTCCAGCAAGCCTTGCTGATAGCAATGGGGTGGTGAAGAGGAAAGGACAGAAAGGACCATTGCACTAGACGGGTCCATTGCAGTACCCGCATGTTCAGACGGGCGCATGGAAATAGAAGTTATGTTCTTACCATAACGTTCCATGTTAGTTGTCTTCTTCTCGCCTTCTTCTTGCTGGATGGGTTCGGAGCCGACCTCGGCTCCGACTCGGCCACTCTAAAGCTCGAGAGTTGGTTCCACCGGCTCGAGGCTCCCCTTATATCCCACAATGCTAGGCGAGAGTTACCTCAGATCTCGTTTGTAAGCTAACCCCAGCTTATAACAGAAACAGTATAACTGTGAAAAACAGAATCCACCTCTAACAGGAAGAAGAAGGGTGACCTACATCCTGAAACAAGAAATATGCATAATAGCATATAGCTAAGAAAGAGGTGGTAGAAAGAGAGGTCACGATCACAACTCCTCTAGGTCTGTCCAGGCCAGGGGGAAGGAGGGTGGGGCCAAGAAGAAGGCGAGAAGAAGACAACTAACATGGAACGTTATGGTAAGAACATAACTTCTATATGTTAAGTTGTCTATCTCGCCTTCATTCTTGCTGGATGGGACCAAGCCCCTAGCACCTTGTCCCGGGTGGCCTAACGGAACAGACTCCTGAGAACAGTGGAACCAAAATTAGCTCTATGCCTAGAAGCTAATATCAACTTATAATGGGAAATAAAAGTGTGAGGAGTAGTCCAAGTAGCCGCTGCTCAAATGGTGACAATAGGCAGTCTGTCTTGGAAGGCTAGAGAAGTAGCCAAAGCTCTGGTGGAATGGGCTTTAGGCTTATTAGGCAGTTTTTGTGTCTAATCTCATAAACAAGGGTAATCAGAGATGTTAGCCATCTGGATAAAGATACCTTTGAAACTGGAAGTCCCTTTCTGCTTTCCTCGCATAGGAGACAAACAGCTGATCAGATTTTCTGAATTGTTTCGTCCTGTCCAAGTAGTACCTTAATTGACGATGAACATCCAGACAGTGTAATTTTTGTTCAGACCTATTTGAATACCCCGGAAAAAGACAGGGAGGTCAATGCATTGTTTTAGTTTTGATGTTGAAACGACCTTAGGCCAAAAGGACGGGTTAGTTAGAAAGGAAACTCTGTCCTTATGGAACACAAGGTAAGGAGAACGACAACTGAGTGCTTGAAGTTCTGAAATTCTTCTAGCTGATGTGATAGCCACCAGAAAGAGAGTTTTCCATGATAATAACTTTAAGGAACATGAAGCTGCAGGTTCGAAAGGGGAAAGAATCAAAGAAGCAAGAACTAAATTTAGGTCCCAAGGAGAAGGAGGATTTCTTACAGGAGGTCCGAGAAGAAAAACTCCTTTCAAAAAGGCTTTGCAGAGTTTGTGGGACATTAGGGCGGATTCAGAAATACCCACATGGAAATTAGAAATAGCTGCCAATTGAACCTTAAGAGTAGATGGAGATGAACCTGCATGGAAGAGTTCAGCAAGAAAATCGAGGACTAGTTGGATGGAAGCGGTGAAAGGATCTATGTCCTTTCCTTGTGCCCAATATGAAAATCGCTTCCACTTACTCAAATAAATCTTCGAGTGGAAGATTTATGGGAAGCTATCAAAATATCTCTAACAGAGTGAGATAATTGAGGAAGCCTGGCTACGGTTGGAAGTGGAGGAACCAAGCAGTGAGGTTCAGAGAGGGAGGGAGCGATGAAACTGACCCGACTGATGGATCAAAAGATCTGGAACTAGGTCCAGATTCCACGGTCGCTCCAAAAGAAATCGATGCAGAAAGGGGAACCACACTTGTCGAGGCCAGTAAGGAGCAATGAGGATCAATGAGGCCTTCTGAGCGATAGCTTTCTGTATTACTTGAGAGATCAGTGGGAAAGGAGGAAATGCATACAGAAGTCCCCGGGCCAAACTTGGACTAGCGCGTCCCTGCTGGGTTGGCCTGGTAAAGGGAATAGAGTGAAGTATTCTCTGCACTTGCTGTTTTGGGGAGTAGCAAAAAGATCGCAGCAAGGCTGACCCCACTTGAGAAAAATCTCTCTCACTACAGAGTCTTTCAGAGACCACTCGTGAGGCATGAGAATAGCTCTGCTCAACTTGTCCGCAATGTGATTGGACTTCCGGGATGTGCGTTGCTATCAGAAACGCTGAGAAGAAATCGCCCATTGCCACAGTCTGAGTGCTTCTCGACACAGGGGTATGATCTGGTTCCGCCTTGTTTGTTGATGTACCACACTACAGACATATTGTCTGTCTGGATTGCAATCGTTCCCAAGGGAAGAGAGTGTTGAAGGGCTTGCAACGCTAAAAGCACTGCTCTCATCTCCAGAACATTTATGTGCAAGTGGCATTCGTTTGGTTGCCATGTGCCCTGGACTGTCCTGCCCTGATAATACCCCCCCCACCCGATCAGGGAGGCATCCGTTGTCAGAGTAGCAACCGGAGGAGGTGGAACAAATGGTCTCCCCAACAGGAGCTGGGGAAGACATCCACCACATGAGATGCTTTTGCACGCGTGATCATAATGGTGTGAGACATTGGAAGTTCCTGGTATGACCATTGAGAAAAGAGCATCCACTGAAGGATCCGCATGTGGTATCTGGCCAATGGAAGGAGGGTATGGCGCTGCCATGATTCCCAACACCTTTAGAACTAACCTGGCTTTGGCTCTGTTGTTGTT
Source organism: Protopterus annectens (assembly GCF_019279795.1). Taxonomy (NCBI): domain Eukaryota; kingdom Metazoa; phylum Chordata; order Ceratodontiformes; family Protopteridae; genus Protopterus; species Protopterus annectens. The sequence continues at coordinate 1,051,113,537 of NC_056728.1, forward strand.
GAGAAGTAGTGATACCAATTTTGAATGTCTGATATCCTTTGGTTCGTTAGTGTTGCAGACATGTTTACAGTATCTAATTTTGCGCCTATGTAGGTAATAGTACGACAAGGCGACAAAACAGACTTTTCGCAATTTATTGAGATACCCAGTTTTGACAGATCACGAAAAGTGTAATCTCTGGCCATCAGAAGGAGATGCTTGGTGGGAGCTGTGAGGAGCCAGTCGTCCAAATATGGAAACACCTGGAATCCTTGTCGTCTCAGGTGAGAAGCTACCACTGCCATGCATTTGGTAAACACCGGGGCAGTGGTGAGACCAAAGGGCAGGGCCCTGAATTGAAAATGACTGGTTCCCAGCCTGAAGCGGAGGAATCTTCTGGAGCGTCTGTTCATTTTTATGTGATAGTACGCGTCCTGAAAGTCTATAGAGCACATCCAGTTTCCTTTTCCCAATAGGGGAAGAATGGATTGCAGCGTGACCATCCGAAATCTTGTTTTCTTGACCGATCTGTTCAAGATACTGAGATCCAAAATTGGTCTCCAGTCCCCTGTTTTCTTTGGAACTAAAAAGAACCTTGAGCAGATTCCGGATCCTAGTTGGTCTGCTGGCACTGGCTGAATAGCTCTTTTTGCAAGCAGTTTTGAAATTTCCAAAGCTGCTATATCCCTTTGAGCGGTGGGACATCTGGAAGGGATTTTTGACTGATTTGGAAAACGAAGAAAGGGAATAGAATAACCTTCGAAATGATGGACTGTACCCATTTGTCTTGTGTCAAGGATAGCCAGGCTTCTGGGTACAGTGACAATCTTCCCGACTGCCTCCGAAGATGGGCAGTCGGGCAACACCTCAGGGATGCTGAAAGGGCTTATCGGAGGACGTTTCTCGATTGCCCTGGTTCTGCGGACCCCTCTGCCTCTAGGGCGGCGTCTACCATTGTTGTTCCCCTCTGCCTCTGGCGGGGAACCGACTCTGTCGTCAGGCGAAGTCCCTTGGGATTGTTTACGGAACCACACCTTTCCCCTTCTGGCCTTTGGGGTAAGGCCTAGAAGGAGTAGAAAAACGGACTCGGCGGCAGAAAGGGTCTTGCCATCAGTCTCGCACCTAGTCAGGGTTTCTTTCACTTGTGGACCAAAAAGAGATGATCCATCAAAGGGGAGTTCGTGAAAGACGTCTTGAAAGGTTCCAAAATTGCATAGCCGCATCCAGGCGTGCCTACGTAAGGCTACCCCTGTTCCTGCGGCTCTGCTCGCTCCATCGGCCGCATAAGAGAGGAGGCGCATGGAGGAGTTGGAAATAGAATTAGGATAGCCAGCTGCGTGTTCATTTTCTCTTGGAAACCCGCAGCTGTAGGGTCCTTAGCATTTCACTCGCTTCTTTGATCAAGTCCCTTTGAAGGACGAAAGTGAAATGGCACAGGTAATTTATCGAGCATAGTAAATGTCGCTGAGGAGAACATCCGCTTCCGTACCTATCCATGGACCTAGATTCCTTGTTAGGTGGATGGACAGGCACTGAAGGATCAGCCAGTTCCTTCTTTGTGGCGGCAGCTACCACCATAGCATCCACAGAGACTCCTTTTGATAAAAATTCCTTGTCTGATGGAGCTGTGATGAATTTGGAGGGTCTCCTGGGAGTGGGGTCCACTGAATCAGGAGCCGTCCATGCTTTTTTAGCAACCACCTGCATGAGGGGGTCGAAGGGGGGGGGACACCCAGGAGGTGGAAGGACGAGAGCCAAACGCCTCAAGATACACAGATTCGTCCTCCGAAGGGTTGAGGGCTGGCCAATTTCCCCTCTGTTTAAGGATCTCCAGAATGTCTGCAAATGAGACATCTTCAGAAGGGGAACGGGGGGAACCCTCAGAATCATCCAGATCTGTGTCGGACGTGATAGACTCAGGTGAGTCAATGTGCTTCCTCTTGCACTTCCTCTTCCAAGGGGGCTCTCCTGCCAAATCAGGAGAGGCCTCGGAAGAGGATGAAATCCCAAAGGAGCTCCTGAGGAGCTGGCTCTCTGTGGTCCGGGATGAGGGAGTGAGTCGATTTACCCTGAGGCAGCATAGAGGGAGGGGCTGACGGAGCCGACTGTGGAGTAGAGCCAGGCTCTAACACACTCCGCATGACCTCGAAAGCACCCCTGTCAGGCAGAGCCAGAGGTCCCCGCTCCGAGGAGCTAGGACCCCCTCGGCACCGACAGTGATGGCTCGAGGCCGATGTCGGAGCCGAACTCACCAGCGCCGAGCACCGAGAGGGAGAGGGGGTCGGACAAGGGTCCGATGCCACTCACCCCTCGAGCCGGCGAGGGAAGTCCGGCGCCGAGATTCCTCCATGGAAGAAAACGGAGCCGACGACGGAGCCGAAGACAATTGTCTCGGCTCCGAGGTGACCACAGTCTCGGTTCCGACGACCCGCCTCGAACTCAAGAGAGTCGAAGGAGGAAAGAGTTGATGGACGGGGCAGGCACCGACTGATGAGTCGGGCTCTGAAGCATCTGGGCTAGTGCCTCAGACTTGAGTAGTCGACTCACCACCCTCTGAAGGTCATGACGGACAGCCTCGATGACCTAGAGGAATGAGACCTTTGGCTCCGTTCAGACAGCAGGGGAGATCCTGGAGCCGAATGAACGGAGCCAAGAGAAGGTGACCTAGACCTCTTTCTGGTTGTCGGCTCCGAAGATCTTGTCGGAGCCGACACGGGTACTCGATAACCTCGGCTCGCCGAGCCGGAAGCCACAGAAACTGTGGACTGAGTCTTATCGGCTCCAGCCGGAGCCGATAAAGGCAAAGGTTGAACAACCTGAGGTCTCGGCTCAGAAGCCGGAGCCGAAGACCTCGATGCCTTGGAGGGCTTCCCTGTTGAGACAGACAGGGAATCCTCAGGCTTCAACAAGCCTCTCAGAATAAGCTTTTTTTTCTTTCCTGCAGGACCCTGGGGCTGAAGCCATGGCAAACAGCACAGGAGTCCTGCAGGTGCAAAGGCCCCAATAGACACAAGAAGTGTGAGCGTCTGTCAGAGACATTTTCTGACAGCACGCATCACACTTCTTGAATCCGGAGACCTTTGCTTCTTTTGACATAGCCTAACTGGTGAACACAAACACACACTCAAACACACCAGTTATACCCTGTCAGAATAACAACTTTAGTACAAATACTAAAAAATAAAGTACCATAAACAGTAGTTAAACTACACAAACACTCCCTAGGGAAGGGAAGGCCTAAGGCCCAAGGGAAGAACTAAAAGTTCTTTTAAACAAAAACGGCAAAAAATTAGGTCGGGGATAAAGTTCAATGAACTACACTAATTTGAGAATAATTAAACTAAAAAAGGGGTAAAAAGAGTAACTTTTAATAGAAAAAGCTTAAACTCACCAGGAACCGGTAGAACAACCAACCTCGAAGCTGTAGCAGCAAACGAGATCTGAGGTAACTCTCGCCTATCATTGTGGGATATAAGGGGAGCCTCGAGCCGGTGGAACCAACTCTCGAGCTTTAGAGTGGCCGAGTCGGAGCCGAGGTCGGCTCCGAACCCATCCAGCAAGAATGAAGGCGAGATAGACAACTTAACATCTAAAAACGGAAGGGCCTAAGGCCTAACCTAGGGTGGGGAGTATGACTGGGATAAGGGATAAAAAATAGGAACTAAAAATTTAAAATAACCGAAAAACTAGCCTATTTAGAAATATATACTACTATTATAGGGGGAAAAAAGTAGAAAACTAAGATTTTTCTGAAAATTATTCATTAACCTGTGAGCCGGTAAAAAGAGCACCTCGCTAGCGAAAGCGGCAAACGAGATCTGGGTAGTTACCGGCTAGCATCATAGGATATAGGGTTGCCTCGAGCTGGTAAAATTAGCTCTCGAGCTTTAGTATAGGCAGAGTCGGAGCCGAGGTTCGGCTCCGAACCCATCAAGCAAGAATGAAGGCGAGATTGACAACTTAACATTCTTACATTAATGCTCTCCTTGAAAACGAATGGCTCACTGGGAGAATTGCATTTTAATATCTTAATAGAGGAACAGCTGATCTCTCAATGGTCATTTGGACATTTTGGACAGATATCTGACATACGCGTACTTTTCTGAAAATGTACAGACATCAACTGATTTAAGGTTTACCATGAAAGTGCAAACAGAAAGCGTTTATTTGGATGTATTCATCTCAAAAAATAGAAAGCTCAAGCAGCTTGAATCCACTATATACGGGGAAGCCCACTTATTCGAACTCACCTACTGTATTTTGATAGTTGGCACCCAACGCATCAAAAATCATGTTGTCAAGGGTCAGAGTGCAAGGTTAGCTTGCATGGTATCAAATAGTCTTACATTCAGCAAGGAGTGTGAAAAGTTGAAAAGTAATAAGCAAAAGATGCCCTAAACACTTTTTGAGTGAAAGTTTCATTGAAGTTAAAAACAAACTTCAGGCACTTCAACCCACTGCTTGGAGGCGTGAATGGGTTGGTCAACAATGAGAAATTTAACAACCAAAGGGGTATACAACAAAGCACTGGTGTTGCCCTTTGACAGATTTTTTTTCAACATTAAATCATAGAAAACTGGAACTTTTGTATAGACCCAGAATACAATATGGTGGTAGGTGTTACCCTTAAAATTATATGCAAGGATACTTTATTTAAATCTTTACTAGAAAGGACCAATACCTTAAGGGGAAAAGGTAGTGTGTCAAAGTGTAGTCATGGTTCCCAGTGTTTCATTTTGGAGGGTACCAGTGTTACGTAAAATACCTAAACAGAAATCTGTGGTAGTAAAGCTGTGGTTTATGTGGCACAGTGCCAATCATGAGAGGAGTTCTATACACGGAAAACTAAGGACCCCAAGGGCTAGAATATATAAACACATCAAGGGATACTGCTCCCACTCAAATTCTTCATTTTTGACCACGTGAACTTGAGCGGGGAGGACCTGCTCATTTCTTAGAATAAATAATTGCAGTGGCAGCTGAAAAAGTAATGCCACTGTTTTTCCTGTGCTAAACAAAACTTCAAACAGCAGTGTTTTAAAAATGAAGGCTGCTTTTGCCTTGTACAACTGGCTTTTTACATGGCTTTTCTTTGAACTTTTGTAATGTACTACAATATTCATGTTTTAAAGTATTTGTATAAATATATTTTTAGCTCAACTTATCACTGATAAAGTTTAGTTCTTGTAAAAAGCTTTTTCTTGGTTAGTGTGTATGGTCTAAGAATAGTTTTAATGGTAAGTATCTAATTAATGTGGAACATGTGACTGCCATTATGTTATAAATGCATCCATTTTGATTTTACTGGCATTCTGATGAAGTCCAGTCTAACTCTGGACGAAAGTGCTAACTTGTTTAAAAAATAGTGTGGAGACTTCCAGAAAACTCTCAAGGATATGTAATCAAGAAAATAAAAGTACTTAAATTACCACAAATATTAGTGTACTCAAATACAGTTTATCAAGTTGAACTTGCCATAAGAGTAGATGTTTGAATGATCACTGCTGCAGTAGCCTCTCCTATATGGGCTATATATTGCCAAGGATACAACAGCCAACCAGCTTATAAGCTTCAGGGCACTTTCCATGTGCCAAACTGTCAGGCACAGTGAGCTGAGCAGATTTAAAGACAAGTTTAGGCATGAAGCCCTTCAGAGCTTTCCTGTCAACAAACAGTAGGAGGCACAGTCCTGAAAGGCAATGACAGCAAAAAATAAGTGTCCACATTCAAACACCAAAGAACAAGGGTGATGAGAGAGTGGCTACTGCAGTGGTGGTCTTTCAAAGATCTACTCTTATGGCAAGTTCAACTTGCACAACTGTGCTATGTTCTTCATTTTGGTCACTGCTGTAGTAGCTTTAGCTATATGGGTAGATTACAATAGCCAACTACGTTTGTAAGGTGGAAGAAGGTTCAAGCAGCCCCTGGAGAATGGTCCTAGCAAAGCTTGATCTCAACCTAAAGGATTCAAGCTGATCTAGTGCTTATAAAAGTATGCAGAGGGCCAAGTAGCAGCTTCTAGAATCCAACCCTTTCCAAAAATCCATAGAAGCAGACGAGGTCCTAGTAGAGTAGGCCTTGACCCTGCCCGGAATAGATTGGTCACGGTAAGTATAAAAGATAACAGCATTAGACAACTATTTAAAAGTCTTTTGACAAAGGTTATCCCTTCTTACCTTCACAAGAAATGAACTGATCCAAAGACCTAAAAGATTTTTAACAGTCAAGGCAGTACCAGTGTGGTCTGTGGACTTCAAGGTTTGGAGTACCCTCTTCCCCTCATTTTTATGTTCAAGGAAGAAAATGTGGAGATGAATATTATGGCTTAAAGATTAGCTCTCAAAGAAATCATGTCCCCAGAGAAAATTAGGTAGGGCTGACTCACCATAAGAGCTTGCAATTCAGATAGCTTCTAGAGGTCAGAACAAACTGTTTTCCATGTTAAGAACCTCAAGTTAGCCAGTTTATCTGGACCAGATGAGCAAGTGCTTTCTCTAACAAAATTAAGATCCCAAGGAGGGGCCACCGGTTTACTTGAGACCTCTTGTGCAAAACCCCTTTCAAGAACACTGACTTGAGACTGCCTTGAGAGAGTACCGTGGCCAGACACGTTAAAATGGCTGATAAATGAACTTTGAGTAATAAAGGCCACAGGATAGTAACTCAAATATTGCAAAAAAATCAGCAAACTAGCTCTGAATGGGTGTTGTTTTTGTTGGCACCAAGTAGAAAACCTTTTCCATTTAAAAACATGATTTTTTAGTAGCAGTTTTTCTTGCCACCATTAGGTACCGGCTGCATATCCTCAGAAAACAGGAACCTCAAAGGAATGGATACCCTCTCATCTAGGCAGTCCACTGAAGATGACTGATGTCAGGGTGCAGACACACCACTGTTCTTGTGAGAAGATCCATTCTGTGAGGAATCATGTGGCAAATGTCCCTTCCCATTTCCAAGCGGGTGAACCATGGCTGCCTGGGCAAGAATGGGGTCATCACAATGATCTGGGATTTTTTCTGAATCTTTAGATATACCCTGGTATTAGTGGAAATGCTTACAGGAACACTTGACAAAGAAAAGGCATCTGTCTTCCAGGCCTTTTCACATGGATATGGAACAGAATTTTGTCAGCTGATTGTTCAGAGAGGGTAGAGGGGTCTACTTGAACTTCCTACACAGGATCAAAGCTTCTACAAACCCCTCATCTTGTCCTGCTCAGCTTCTCTGCCAGAATGCAGGATGTATCTAGAGTGAGTGTCTACTGCAAAGCTAAATTCCAAGCTAACATGGTTTCTATGCAATAAGTATTTCCTAGACCCCCTCCCCCTTGTTGATGTTCCACAACTGTGATATCATCTGTAACCACCTGAGGTCCACCAGGGACCACTGATGGCTCAGAGTAGAGTTCCCTGATCAGGGCAAGCGTCTCCTTGCTAAGTGCTTGCATTTATCCTTTGTCCCATGCCCATCTCTCCCAAAACTGCTTCCCAAGCAAAGTGTGAATGGTCTGTGGTGGCAGACTACTTTGGAACAGGAAGGGAGAACGGAAGACCTCGATTTACGAATATCCATTGTCTCCATCAAGACATATCTTCTGACAAACCCCAGCACTGAGATCTGAAAACATAGGGGTATCTTCCCAGCTTCAACACTATCTTTCTCATGTGGAGTCTTAACAGGGGCATCATGAGAATCACAGCTGCCATAACAGCCAAAATCCTGAGGTATTCCCTTGCAGTCACTACATTGAGTGGAAAACCATAGCAATATATATCTAAAAACCTATTTTTTTACTGTGAAAGAAAAGTTCTTTGAACTGAGGTGTCTAGCTGACATCCCAGAAATATTCCTGTGCGACAGTCAAGACTTTTGAATGTTCTCTTGGAATCACAGCTTCTGCAAGAGATCTCTTACCCAACAGAGATTGCAGACACTTTTGAAAAGACTCTGCAAAGATAAGCTAGTAGTCTAAATATGGAAAAATGTGGATACCCTGTAGCCTGCAATAAGCAACAACGGGAGCTAGACACACTGAGCATTCTTGGTGCAGTGGATAGTTTAAGGTACATCAGAAAACTGGCAAGTTCTGTGTGTATGAATCACATCAAGAAACTTCTGAATTCTGGATTAATAGGGATGTGAGAAGTTGCGTTAGCAGGAAACTAAAGAGGAAGAGAAACAGGCTGTCAGCCGACACTGAATTTGGGCACAATTCATGTTTTAGTAAAGATTAGCTTAAAACTGGTCTTCAAGCATTTTTTCTCTGGCACTAGGAACATCTTTGAATAAAAACTTACACACCTGGGAAGAAGAAAGTGGTTCCATCACTGAGACAGCATGTGAAGAACAGGTGGAAGAGAGCCTGATTTGAATAAGGAGGAAGGACACACTAAAAGAAGGAATTTTCTCCCACTGCCATCTGTAGCTTTGATAAATGTTTCAGACAAATGGGTTCTAAAAATTAATGTGTTGCCAGAGAGAAAAATAGATATTCAGACTTTCTGAAAGAAAAGAGGTCTGGGTGGGAGGGGGTCACAAGTTTCTTGAACAGTCCGACTTGAAGTGTCCTTGGTTTTGGGAGGTCTGAGACGCTTTTGGAATCTCCTTGCCAATTCTTAAGCATCTGCTCACCTGAATTCTGTTGAGACTTTTCTGGTGCTAAAATTGGATAAGAAAATTCCTTGGACAGTTTGGAAAAGGAGGGCTGAAATTCTTAACACTCCCTGGATTAGCTTGCTTCTTTCATCACACTTTTCAATCACCTATGCAGCAGTGGGGCCAAACACAATCGCTACAAAAGGGTGTGTGTGTGTTTTTTTATTTTTTTTACATCTGAGAATGTAGCAAAGAAAACCTTAAAAACAGTACCACTTGCCACAGCCCTGGAAGTAATCACTCAAACGAGTACAGACCTGTGCAACAGAAGAAACAAAGTAAATTTATATTTTTCTTCAAAAGAAAAAGCTGTAGAACACCTCATACCTTCACAATTTGTTGGAGCATACAAGTCTGAATTTAAAATTCTGAAAATCAAAGTTGAGTATACACTTTTTCCCCCTACACCTATCAATTTTGCCAACCTTATTAGGAAGAGAAGGTTTGGAAGGCTTAGCAGCAGTGGAGTTATGCAAGGCTATAGCTGCCAGGTCATGTTTAGAAATAGCAGGCGGACCACCAGGAAAACTGTAGGCAGTAACATCCTCTAAAGCAGAAACAGGAGGAAAGGGCACAGGTTCTGGAAAATCCTTCTGTAACAAGTCATAATATTTTCTGAGAGACTGAGAAACCACAGTGTTCGCCAACTGAAAACACTGAACATTCTAGCAGTAGTCTCAGAGAAAGAACCTCCCACAGGGAGAAATCAGAAATGGAACTGAGTTTGTATGAGAAATCTTAGGACAAAATCCTGAATCCGGCCCTACATATTCCTCTTCAGATTCAGAATCTCGAACCTCTTCAGGAAGAGGAATCCTCTCATCAGAAACTGCTATACAAGAAGACTCACTAGCCTGAATTAAATTATGAGCCATTTCCAGTATACTCCTACCCAAAGAAATTTGAATAGATGTTTTTTTCTTTGACAAAAAAAATTGGAACAACCAAGTTACTAATGGCAGCTGTTTCCCCAGGGATGGGCACATCATTATGCCAAAAGGGAATCTTCCCTATTCCCTCTCCCAAGACCAGCAAGAGTGGCTCTCCCTTTCTCACTAAGGGGATTCCAAACACCAGAGGATGTGGCTAACCCCAGGTCCATAGTGGCTGTAGGTGCTGCAACAGAGGAATCTAGGGTAAAACATGAGTATGGTCACAGTTACAACAAAATGGCCACAGCAGAGTCACCCCACCTGTGAATGAGGCACAGTGCTAGCCTGCTGCTGTAGGAAAGATTTTAACTTTCTTTGTGGCTGGAAGGGCTGACCATGGGACAAGCAATCTGTCCCATGAACAAGCCAAAAATGGTGCCCATCTTGCAAACACCAAATGCTGGTAAAACTCAGGCCACAAATTTTGACAGAACAGTAAAATGCACTTTCATGTACCATGGCAGCCCCACAACTGAAAAACAATTCCTACAAAGTGTTTTCCTTTAGTTTACACTACTTTTAAAATGACAGAAAAAAATGTGCCATTTAAAAAACCTTATAGTCTTGAGACAGTCCATTAGAGCACAACACTCCTAGCTTTAAAACAATCTTCATGAAGAGGACAGTTGTTGTGTCTTTCGGCTTTTCCCGGTTAGAGGTCGCCACAGCGGAACTCCGGTCCGTCAATGATTGGCAGTTGATTTTTACATGCCGAGTTGCCAGCCCTGATGCACAACCTTCAAAGGACAGTAATGAAGTTATAAGAAAACGTAAGTCCTCCCAAGGGAGCATACCTGTCCTGCAAACAGCATAAACCATACAGTCAATCCTCAGGTGACTCAGAGGAGGGTACTCTTCAGCTGGAGTAAAGCTCTGAAAGGCTTCATGCCCAAACTTGTCTTAGTCAGCTCAGTTAGAGTTGCCTAACTGTATGGACACGTGGAAGGTGCCCTGAATCTTTGGAAGCTGGCCAGCTGTTATATACTTGGTAGAATGTAACCCATATAGCCAAGGCTACTGCAGGAACAACATCATCATCCTACTGGCTTCTCAGAAGAGACTTGTGTCTTGCTTTTCAATTCGATTCAACCTACTTTGCAAACCCACTAGCTCTACAAACACTCTGATACCCCAAGTCTACAACAAAAAAACAACTCACTAGAGAGGTTCCCATATCAACTTTAGTCCCAGTCTATAGAGTAAGTTACAGAAATACTATGCCCATCTTTAAGGCTAGTCTTGATGGGTAGTCAGATTTACACAAAGGTAATGTATGGTCCTGATCAATTTGGGATGGGAATACTAAGCATTTTGAAGAGAGTGGCAGGAATGTGTACTTAAGATGTCTACGGCTAAACATCTTCTAGGACCCAAGAAATCTTAGCTTAGTATTCCTACAAAATACAAAATGCAGCACACAGATGTCAAAGTGGTCAGTTAATACCGTCATCAAACTCAAAGTTGTGTCCCTTAACTTAAGCAGTTTGACTTAGTGAAAGCAACCTTTTGCTTTTAGAGATAGGTTTGTTGCTTTTTTGCAATGACTGTACTATACATCTGCCAGGTCTGTTAAGAGCAACGGCATCTTGTGGGTTGACAACCAATTTTTTTTTTTTTTTTTTTTTAAGACACTTCAGCTGCAACACTTGACACTGGGTTGGGAATTGATAAGCTATCTCCTGCTCACCACAAGCTGAAGATGCCACTCCTTTACTACTTGTTGGAACAGACAAAAACAGCCTCTCTAAAGCCTTCATTGCCAGTACACAATACATACTGCTCTTACCTCCTTCCTTAAACGAAAGATAAGCAGACGTGGGACCCCACAATACCAGCAAACGTACATCAGAACATCTACAATTCACTCGAAGATCCTCACCAGGTGTGAAATGAGTGCAGCAGTCATTCTGGATTACTGTACATGATCAATAAAGGGGGATCCCAACAAAAGCTACCAAAACATGTAAAGTTTCAGTGATGAACCATGCAAGGCAAACATACGAGGCTTGAAGCAGGAACCACTCTGGATGCAACAATGGAAGGGAGAGAGTGGAGTGTGTTGGTATTAAGTGCATTATACATAGACGCACCTTTTGGTATACCACCAGCCATACTTAAAGCCCTCCCATGAACAACTCAAGCCTGTGTGTTCCCCAGAGATGGGGATAGCCTAAACGTGGGCGATCACCAATGACATATCACAAACTTCATATCCCAACAACTATTTTCAATAATGTCTTAATCACTTCCACTCAGTAATGACAAAGGCATATTGAATATATGCTTTGTGATCCATGTGGGCACATTACCACCACCTGGCATGGCTGGCTTGTATCACAGCTTAGGCCAGACATCAACTGAAGATTCTTCTGCCCACTGCTACGAGGTCTGCACTTCGAGTCGCATGCGTGGCTGACTATGGTACTGACCCTCCCTCAGTATAGGCACAACCTACTCTTCAAGCACCCAAGCTGTTAAAACGAACCCAGGCTTGTCTGGGCTGCATTCAGGGCACTCATCTATGTCAATGGTGCAGGCTAGTCAGTCCACAGCTTTTGTATGGATGCCCAATACTCCACATAATGACAGTATAATTATATTTCTCATCTCAGAAAACAAATCAATTTAACAGTTCCATATGCTAACAGTCAAGCAGCAAATGCCCAAATGTACAGGGATCCTACCTAGCAGCACAGTAGTCACAAAATACCAAATACTTAAATCCTTTAAATTCATAATTGACTTTTTTTTTTTGAACAACCTGAGCTAAATGCCAAACATACAAGGGACAGACCTTCACACCTTTTTTTTAAAGCAATTAGCTGAGCATATCTGTAAATTTCAAGTAGTGAATCTGTACAGCATTTGAAAGAAGACTATTTACAGATGGCACTTGCAGGATACAAAAAATTGAGCCAAAGATGTCAAATTTGTATTTTCAGGGTGAGTGAAAAGTGCTTTGTAAATCTTATAAACAATTCCAGCATAAAACCGCATTTTGTATCACATGACTTTAGTATCACTTCTGTATCTGGGACCAGCTTTTTACGCTACCAATTTCAAAATGAGTGCAGGCTCACTTACCAGTGACTTGGTCAACTAAAATCCGTGATGTAATAATGCGCCCATACTGGGAAAAAAGCTGTTCAAGTTCCTTCTGTGTCATTGTTTTTGGTAGGCCACTTACATACAAGTTTGCATCTCTAATGGATGCAGAGCTTGGACGAGCATATGAAACCTAGAATGACAATTTACAGTTAGTAGCTGCAACTTGGTCCACAGCGAAGCAAAATCAGGTGTATACCATAAGGCAAGTAAATTCTTTGCCTGTAAAAAAAAAAAAAACATATCCAAGTAGTGTGTAAACTGTGCAAAAGTTTCATTGGATCAGTACAGTATATACGGCTTCACATTAAAACAGAATGGCAAAACATTTTAACACCACATTTCATTAAAATGGAACATCTGCCTGAAAGCAGTTTCCAGGAATAACACACATGTGCTCCAATAACAACCACCTAATTTGAATGCTGCTGTAGTCTAGAATACAGTGCGCTGCATTTACTAATGACCAATTACAAAAAATTAATCCGTATAATACACCGGTACAAGATCTACAGTAACACAGACTGCATAAAAAAAGAAATTATGTCTTACCATAACATTCCATCTGTATTGTTGATCCTCGTTCAGTCATTACGTATGGGTATTGGTTCCGAGCTCGGAACAGAGCCGGCCATTTTCCAAGCTCACGTCAGCTTCAAACTCTCGAGCTAAACTCTTAACCACAATTCCCCTCTCCCTGTTACCTCAGATTGAGTTTGCAAGTTAAAGAAGGAAGAAGCTACCTCTGGTCAAATAACCTAACAGAACTGGATGGTGAGATTCACTGGAAACCACAGGAGGGGGAAGGAGGGAGGGTTGTAATGACGGAACGAGGATCAACAATACAGATGGAACGTTATGGTAAGACAACTTCTTTATCTGATATTGTTAATCCTCATTCCTTCCTTACGTATGGGAGTCCCCAGCTACCTCTATTCCTGTGAGGCTCTCATGGAAGGGCATTCCTGAGCACAATAACGGAAAGATGCTCTTCCCCTTGAGGCCAAATCCAATTTGTAATGAATGATGAAAGTATGAGGCGTAGCCCAAGTTGCAGCTGCACAGATGTCATGTAAAGAAGCTCTGGCATGGAAGGCAGCAGAAGTTGCCACCGACCCGGTTGAATGAGCTTTCATGGTAGTAGGCAACGAAATGTTAAGTTGTGTGTAAATAAAGGTCACGCAGTCCTTCAACCATCTAGCTAATGTGACCTTAGCAACAGCTGATCCTAATCTAGGTCCAGAAAAGGCCAAAAATAACTGGTCAGATTTACGAAAGGGTTTAGTCCTGTTTAGGTAAAAACGGATTTGCCTGTGAATATAAAGGGTATGTAGGCAATACTCTCCTCTGTTTGAATGGTTGGGAAAGAAAACTGACAATTCAATGGCTTGATTAATGGACATTTCAGAGATCACTTTAGGCAGAAATGATGGATTAGTTCTCAGAGTCACTATCTCTATGAAAAATCAAGTATGGACTCTTGATACATAAAGCTTGAAGTTCAGAAATACGTCTGGCAGAAGTAATAGCGACCAAAAAACAAGGTTTTCCATGACAAATACTTGAGGTCGCAAGAAGAGCTTGGTTCAAAAAGGTGCCATTGTCAGAGCTTGCAGAACTAATAATAAATTCCATGGTTGAATAGGTTCTCTAAAGGGTGGCTTCAGATTATTCACACCTTTTATGAAGGTCTTGCACAATTTATGGGACGTAAGAGAGGAATCTTGGACACTCATGAAAATTAGAAATTGCAGCCAAATGAACTCTAATGGTGGAGGCAGATAGACCCGAATGAAACCGGTCAGCCAGATAGTCTAGCATTATCGACACTGGTGCTGAAAAGGGGTCTTTCAGCCAACAGTTAAATCTTTTCCACTTGCTCAGATAAATAATTCTGGTGGAGGACTTATGAGAAGCAATGAGAATATCATGCACTGGTAAAGAAAGATCATTCTGCCTGGCAATCAAGGGAATTGGAGTAGCCAAGCCGTTGGCTTCAGGCTGTTAAGGTTGGGATGAATCAGGTTCTGTGGGTGTGAGATCAACTCCGGGATTGGATGGAGGATCCATGGTCGATCTAGTAGGCGAGGCCAAAGGAATGGGAACCAAATCTGTCGTGGCCAATATGGTGCTATGAGGATTACCTTGCTCTTCAACCGTCGGGCTTTCTTCAGCAACTGGGGAATGAGAGGGAAGGGCGGAAATGCGTAGAGAAGACCCGAGGGCCAATCGTGGACTATAGCACCCCTGGGTGACTCTCCCGGAGGGGGAAATCAGGGTAAAGTAGTTGCTGCATTTGTAGTTGACCGGGGATGCAAAGAGGTTGCAGCAAGAACGGCCCCAGCGGTGGAAGATCTCTGCCGCTATCAAGGGATTCAGGGACCACTCGTGAGGTTGTAGAATGCACCTGCTGAGTCTGTCTGCTATCACGTTGGAACTCCCGGGAATGTGCGTTGCTAGAAGAAAACGGTTGGTAGCCATCGCCCATTGCCATATCCTCATGGACTCTTAAAGGGGGTAAGATTTGGTTCCAACCTTGCTTGTTGATGTGCCAGACCACCATCATGTTGTCTGATTGAATCGCAATTGTCCTAGACGGCAGCAGGGGATGGAATGCTTGCAACGCCAGAAGCACCGCCCTCAGCTCTAGAACGTTTATATGCAGATGGGCCTCCTGTTGGGACCAAGTGCCTTGGATCGTCTGTCCCTGACATAGCCCCCCCCCCACCCACCCTATCAGGGAGGTGTCCGTGGTCACTGTGGCTTTGGGTTGCTGGGGAGAAAAAGGACAAGACCACTGAGAAAGACTGTCATCCCCCAACTTAAATCCTGTTTGCACCTGTGGGTTACTCGAATCATGGCTGAAAGAGGATGCTGAAAAGGATATCACTGGGTGATCAGTAGCCATTGTAGAAGCCTCGTGTGAATCCTGGTCAGGGGTACAATGGTGGAGGCTGCCATAGAACCCAACAGCTGTAGAACGGAGTGAGCCATGGATTTTTCCTTTGAAAGGATTGGAATTAGTTGTTGCTTTATCCTTAAAATTCTGTGTTCTGGAATAACCTCTCTGCAATTTTTTTGCGTCCAAGATAACCCCTATAAATTCTGTTGACAGATGGGGTGAGATTGGATTTCTGCCAGTTTATAGTTATGCCTAGCCTTTGAGAGCGAGGAGAGAGTATGCCAGGGCTTTTTCCATTAGATGTCTGGTGGGGGTGGAAATGAACCAGTCGTCTAGGTATGGAAACACCTGGAATCCTTGAAGTCGCAAGTGAGCGGTGACAACTGCCATGGACTTTGTGAACACTCTGGGGGCTGTAGAGAGTCCGAAGGGCAGTACTCTGAACTGGTAGTGACTGGCTCCCGCACGGAAGCACAGAAATCTTCTTGATAGCCTGTCCACCTTTGTTAGTACGCATCTTGAAGATCTATAGAGCACATCCAATCGTCTTTTTCCAAAAGCGAGCAGATAGACTGTATATTGACCATCCGGAATTTTTGTACACTCAAACTTGTTCATTACACTGAGGTCCAAAATTTGTCTCCAGTCCCCGGTTTTCTTTGGCACCAAAAATAGTGGAGTAGAATCCGGATCCTATCTGGTCTGGAGGGACTATTTGGATGACTCGTTCTTAGCAACTTTTCCATCAGTAGTGCTGCTTCTTCCCTTTGACTGGGTGGAACATCGGGAAGATTTTTTGATGGGACAAAAATCGCAGGGGATAATAACCTCTGGTTATGATCCGTTGTACCCAAGAATCGCTGGTGATGGTTAGCCAGGCAGAAGGGTACAAGGAGAAACATCCCCCAACCACCTCCAGAGGAAAGGAGTTGGGCCGCTCTTCAGGAGCGCTGGTAGGATTGACCAGGGAAAGAATCCATGGAACCCTGGTTACGCGGTCCCCCTCTGCCCCGAAAGAAGTCTTCCCTGTGAGTTTCTCCCTCTGCCACTGGGAAGAACTCAAACTCGGCCTGTGTCATGGAAAGGACCCTGAGATCTCTTGAACCATATCTTCCCACTCTTTTGGTTTTGGGAGAAAGCACATGGAGGGGAAGAATTGACACCTATGGCAGAAAGTGTCTTACTGTCTTGTTCACATCTGGTCAGTGTGCTTTTAACTTTGGGCCCAAACAAAGAGGAGGGCTCAATGGGGGCATTAAGAAAGGAAGACTTAAAAGGTTCCACAAAGTTGCATAAGCGCATCCAGGCGTGTCGTCTCAAGACCGCAGCTGAACCTGCCGCCCTAGCTGCTCCTTTTGATGTGTGAGATTAATCGCATAGAGGAGTTAGATATAGACTAAATGGTGGCCAGCTGAGAAACCACTTTGTCACGGACCTCAGACACTGCACCCACCAAGGTTTCAGAGAGCTCAGAGACCAGATCCCTTTGAAGCCTGGTAAAATGTGCCATATAATTCAGGGACCTGATACAAAGGTCACTGAAGCAAAAGTGCGCTTCCCTATTCTGTCCAGGGCCCGGGACTCTTAGGTGGATGGACAGTGACTTTCTTCTGCCAGATCCTTTTTTGTTGTGGCCGCCACCACCAAAGCATCTACAGGAAGACCTTTAGACCAATGGGGATCTGAAGCAGGAGAGGACAAGATCTTATCAGGCCTCTGGGGAACAGCTTCAACAGTATCAGGGGCCTTCCAAGCATGCTGCACGATGAACTTAACAAGTTCATCAGCAGGTGGAGTAACCCAGGAGGTAGGGGGCCGGGCGCGAAAAGCCTGCAGGAACACAGATTCCTCAGGGGTCAGATTAGAGTGCTGCCAGTCACCTCTCTGTTTCAGGATTTCAAGGATATCACCAAAGGACACCTCAGAGGGTGACCTAGGGGATCCTTCACCCTCATCGAAATCTGTCTCTTCGGTGAGAGACTCCTCCGTGGAGTCCATCTGCTTCCTCTTACACAAACTTTTCCGGTAGACCTACTCAGCAGGAGAAACTGGGGAAGACAACGGAAAAAGGGATTCCTGAGGAAATATGTCTGGAGGCCCTTGCACCCAATATCTGCTAAGTGCTACTTATGAAACCAGTGTACCAGAGGAGGGCAGAGGTATAGACAAGTCCAGTATCGCCAGCAGTAGCGAAAGCGTTCTCCATCAGTTGGAAAGCTGGTCCACCCAGAGAGGAGTGTATGTCGAGGACAGGGGGGCACTCCTCCCCTAAGTAGCTCAGCCTGCCGACTGAGTCCCTGGATGGCTGTGGAGCAGCAAGCTATGAGCATCACAGCTGACATCCTGGGTTGTAGCAAAACTTTCCTGCCACGAAGGCAACTGCGTTTCCTTAGTGAGATCCATAAAGGGAACCGCAGAAGGGGAAGACTGCACTATATCCATGGACTTCAAAGGCAATGAAGTAGGAGAATAAGAAGGTGTCCTTGGAGATGGGTGATCACCTCCCAGGGAAGGATAGTTCCAAGGGGGGGGGGGGGGGAGGGGAGGTATTACCTCTGGCCAAGAATGCCTGGTCCACAAGATGCAACACATCATGTTCAGAAAGACATCTAGTGGACCTCACACAGACTGAGGGGGAAACGGGCCTGTCCACAAAAGAGGCAGACTCGGTGCCCATCTCATCTGATTGCACAGAGGACAATGGTGCCGAGAAAGACTGAACTAGTGTAGTCAGCACCGAAGAAGTCATTGTCTGCACAGACACAGGGATCAGTGCTGAAACTGGAACAGACAAAACTGGAGTCAGTAATAAAGGCCTTGTTTCAGAGGAAGGTCTCTGAGCAGATGTGGTCAAGGTCTGCGCCGACTGAACGGTCGGTGCCAATACAGTGGTAAAGGTCTGAACCGAGGAGCCCCTCGGTGCCGATATGTATAAGGCTGCAGGAGAGGACAGAGCGAAAATCACTAATGGAGCTGAAGGCTTCGGTGCCGAAGGTCTGGGCACCACAAGCACTGGGGCTGACAGATCTCCGGAGCCGAAATTTTAGCTTTTTTAGATTTTGGTTGTTGAGAGTCCCCAGCTGGGGATGAAGGCAAGGATTTAGCCTTAATAGAAACATGCATTTTCTTATGGGCTTTAGGAGGGGTTGAGACCTCTGACCCAGAAACAGCCTCTGAAATTGGAAATTTTAGAAGTCCCTTCAGTATCAGCTTATTTTTCCTTTCTAACAAAGTTCTATTAGAAAAGAATTCACAAATAGTACAAGGTGGTTCAACAGATAAATGGGAAGCTCCCAAAGGCAGTGTCCACAATCACAACACCGCTTAAACCCCGGACTACCCTTTTTATCTGCCATAGTAACAAAAGGAAAAGTACCAACAATGATACAAGAGAGTACCCGAAGGTATGAAAAAGAAAGGAAAGTGATTACCAACGATGGTAAGGAGAAATTACCTCGCGGTAAAAAGGGCAAGTAAAGAACAGAGAAGAAAACCTGAAATCATGAACGCTAGATGCGATAGGGCAAGAGACAATAAAATATTAACTTTTCTGACCGAAAAGTAATTTGTAAAGCAATTAAACAATTGACTGTACTTAACGCAAGATAAGTAGCTTGACATGAGCAGATGGCAACGCGGCAAATGAAATCTGGGGTAACAGGGAGAGGGGGATTGTGGGTAAGAGTTTAGCTCGAGAGTTTGAAGCTGATGCGAGCTTGGAAAATGGCTGTCTCTGTTCCGAGCTCGGAACCGATACCCATACGCAAGGAATGAATGAGGATTAACAATATCAGATCTTAGGTTCTGCCAGAGCCACTCTATGGCAACTAGTACAGTAAAAGCAATCCACAGAGAATTAACCCTTTAGTCTGTTCTAGCAAAACACTGTGGGAGGTGCAAATAAGTGTATTTAGCAATGAAACTGTCAGACATGCATGCATTTAAGACACTGTTGTCACGGATTCATAGGTTGATACTAGGTTTGCACGCCAGGGGGCAAATTAGGAGCTTAGCCCAAATTCCCAAATCATCCAAACACAATCTGGTAAAGTCACTTGCTCAATGTCACAAATTAGGGAAACGAGGGCTGTAGGACAAATCCTTTACTACATGAACTAGAAATTACAGCCTTAACCAGCTGCATCAACTGCTAGACACACAGGATTTGAATCCTGGACCCATGGCACATGAAACCCATGCCTTAACCTGCTGCACTAACTGATAAGAAAAACGCTTCTCCGCATTCACTGGAGAATTACACTAAATTCTAAGTCCTGATGATGGCAAAGGAGATGGTAGCTGCAACCTAGAGTCTATGAACAGATATATCCCTTGAGCTCCATTCCCTTAACCCCCCCCCCCAACAAAGCCAACAGAATGGTCATCGCTAAAATACTTGGCAAATGTTTAAGCTGCACAGTTTAAAGATCTGAAAACCAGGACAAGAAAATAAGCCATACTAAAAAAGTCCTGACAAGTATGTTACTGGTACAATGTTTTCATGGAGCTCCATAACACATCCAGTTAGTATGAACAGGTATTGGATAAAATCTGCATAAATTAAAGCTGAAGACTGTGCCACAACTTGCCAAGGTTTTTCTTAACTGTATACTTAGAAGAAATCTGCCATTCCACAGATCTCTAATATTCATAAATCCAGTCTCGGACTTTACTATGGCAGAGCTCTGTCAACACAAGTTGCCTGCCTAGGACCTTATGCTAGCCGGGGGACTCATCACACCAATATGAAACTGTTTGGTGGCCACTACATCCCTCAGCTGTACATTATAAATTTCAGACTGTTTACTGAATTGCCTCCCAACACACACTTTGGCTAATAGTCCAAGAGTGAAGTACCAAAAATAAGGCAAGACTACCTGAACTCAATACCAACATTCTTTTTTAAAGAAACTACTGTACCACAAATACTAAAATCTGACTTTGGTAGCCACCTCAGTGAGAGGAAGAACATTGATGCAGCCAGTGAGTGTAGCTGGGAATCTAGTTTTGCAACTTATCAAGCAGAATTTAGAAAGCATGACAAAGACAGTAGCAAGAAATGGAATACTAGATGTATTACAATGTATTACAAGTCATTAACTCAAGAGTTTACCTTTAGTTTACACCATGGAAGTGCATTTTCACTAGGATAAGAGCGGAGACTAAAAGCCAAGGTGAAAACCAGTTAAGCCATAGCTCTCAGACGTCCCCAACTTTGCAAAATATTCATGATTTTGCCATATTTCTTGATCTGTTCCTTGTAAAACTTGCAGTTTGTCGTCATTACAGATTACAGTCACTAAATGCAATACAGATTTCAAACTTCATATCCTTCTGAAAATGAATGCGAATGCAAATCTGGTTATTTCAGCAAGTATAGAAGAGAAATATTTAAAATATGTACCTGATTTCTGACCTTTGTTTCCAAGGTCTTTCTCCCCAATTCTTGTACTTAGAAAGTAGAGAAGCAAGAGTTCAGTACTGCTAGTGTGCTACAGCAAAACAAAAAAATCAGAATCTTTATATATCTACACACATCTATTTACATATGTGTGTGTATATATATATATATATATATATATATATATATATATATATATATATATATATATATCAAAATGATGCTGAAGCTTTTTGCACTCTTCCTGTCTTATGGAGCTCTGCTCGAGGTTCTGACAAGCTGGAGGAGTGCATGGGACCTGGTTCACATAACCTGACTGAAGAAGCAAGCAAATAATTGTGATGAAAGAAAAAAAAGTTAGCTGCCAGTTATTTTTGCTGTTTAAACTCTATAGCTGTGAATTACACTGTTCAGAAGCTAGTGCTTCTGAAAAAAGTGCAGTTTTGTACCTACCATAAATGTAGATGTCCGATAGATATGCAACTGCAGTCATAACATATGGGTTTGTCCTGCCTCAGGCAGCCCTCGGTCGGCCGAATTCCAAAGTCTGGGTCCGGCGTCGGCTGGTGTCGCCTCCTCTCAGACGTCACAACGGCTGGAGTATAAAGGCATCGGCCGACGCCATCTTCTTCAGTGTTTCTTGCCCCAGATGCCAGGTGCCCTCCTAGGAAGGCTAAATTTGGTAAATGGATAAAAATCCAAACATGCACAACAGTAATAAACAGATACACCATAGGAAATACCCCCAGCTAATGGGATAAGGGGTAGGGACCCAAAAAAGAAGGATACAGAGGGGTAGGAGGGTGGGAAAATCCGACTGCAGTTGCATATCTATCGGACATCTACATTTATGGTAGGTACAAAACTGTACTATGTCCTTCAAGAATGCAACTGCAGTCATAACATATGGGTTGAATACCATAGCCAAGCTGGGGGTGGATGGATCTATGATAGGGATGGTGTAGCCAAAATCCCCTGCAGGACTGCCGAAGCAAAGCCTGCTCGGGATCTGGAGTATAAAGGCAGGTTGTAGTGCTTGGTAAATGTATGCACGGAGCTCCATGTAGCAGCCTCTAGAATGTCCTTTGTTGCCACTCCTCTTAGGAAAGCTGTGGAAGTGGCTAAAGCTCTGGTGGAATGTGGCCTAATATTGGCAGGCACACCTTTTCCATGGAATGAATAGCAGAATCTGATGCAATGTCCAATCCATTTTGAAAGTGTTTGTTTGGAGATTGCTTTTCCTTGTATTCCAGCAGCATAGGCTACAAACAGTTGGTCAGACTTTCTGGTGGCCTTAGTTCTGTCCAGTAGTAACATAGTTGTCTGTGTATGTCCAAAGTATGCAGTAGTTTTTCCCCCTTGTTTTGAGGATTGGGGAAGAATGTAGGCAGGTGAATAGCTTGATTTAGAGACACCCTGGAAATAACTTTTGGCATGAATGTAGGGTTTGTTCTTAGAGAAACTCTGTCTTGATGAAAAATGATGAAGGGAGGCACTGCCATGAGTGCCTGAATCTCTGAAACTCTTCTTGCAGATGTGACTGCCAATAAAAAGACAGTCTTCCATGAAAGAAATTGAATTTCTGAAGTTGCTGCTGGTTCAAATGGAGGAAGAGTTAATTTTTCCAACACATAATTGAGGTCCCATGCAGGTACTGGCTGTCTTCTGGGAGGTTTGATATTCTTTATTCCTCTTAGAAACTGTCGTAGCAAAGGATGTGAAAACACTGGAGGGTCACAGTTGTATCTTGCTGAGACATGAATCTTTACTGAAGAGCATGAGAGTCCAGTATGAAATAGTTCTGCCAAGTATTCTAATATCTGAGGTATACTCGGTAATGTTGTGTCCTGACCCCTGTTGGCATTCCAGATGCTGAATCTCTTCCACTTGGCTGAATAGGTTTTTCTGGTGGAAGGTCTGCGTGCTTCCAGCAAGATCTCTTGAACTGATTTGGAAAGAGAGCTAGGTGGAGAAATCATGGTAGCCTCCAGGCTGTTAGGTGTAATGTTTTCAGGTCTTGATGTACAGACCTGTAATTGTGTTGTGTTAAGAGCAGGGGCTATAGGGACAGAGGCCATGGTTTGGTCCAAGTTATGGTCAATAGCAATGGGTACCAGTGTTGCCTTGGCCAGTCCGGAGCTATCAAGATGCCTGTTGGTTGTTCTGCTTTGATCTTCAGTATCACCTTGGTCAGCAGAGGAGGGAATGCATAAATTTTCAGAGAATTCCAGCTGAAGGAGAGAGCATCCATTTTCCAGGCTAGAGGATGGCGAGTCCTTGTGCAAAACTTTTCCAGGTGATGATTTAAGTGGGAAGCAAAGAGATCTACGTCCGGTCTTTCTCTCAACTGACAAAGGCATGGGAAAGTGTGAGGGTGCAGCATCCATTCGTGTGGATCCATAAAATTTCTGCTCAGCTGGTCCGCCAGTACATTGTCCTTGCCTGGTACAAACTGGGATTGTAAATGTATCTTCAGGCTCAGAGACTTTTCCCAGAGAAGCATTGTTAGTCTGCAGAGGGGATAAGAATGGGTGCCCCCCTGCTTATGTACCACATGACAGTGGTGTTGTCTGTCCTTATTAGCAAATGCCCTTGTAGTGATTTTTCGAAAGTTTCGATTGCATGTATCACTGCCAACATCTCCTTCTGGTTTATGTGCAGATGCCTTTCCTTTGGCGTCCAAAAACCTTGAATGCACCTGCCCTCCATGTGCGCCCCCCATCCATGGTCTGAGGCATCTGTTGTAATAGTTTGGCCTGCTTGAGGTCTGTTGAAAGACATGCCTTCGTTTTGCTGACTGGCTTGAGCCCACCATAGGAATTCCTTTTGCAGACATGGAATAAGTGGGATTATGTCCTCTAGGCTTTGGTTGTGTTGAGACCATACGTTTTTTAAATACCATTGCAGCTTTCTCATATGAAGTCTTGCCAAAGGTATCAGAAGGATGCAAGATGCCATGAACCCCAGGGCCTGCAGGATTTTCCTTGCAGTCAGCTGGGAGAGTTTTGCTAGGCCTTTGAAGTACTCCGGTAAATGCTGCTGCTTTTCCTCTGTGAGGTAGGCCATTTGGCTTTCTGTGTCCAGTTTGGCTCCTAGGAAGATAATCTGTTGGGATGGCAGTAGTTTTGACTTTTGAATGTTGACTGTGTATCCCAAGGCCTGCAGTAGATGCATGACATAGTCCAAATTTTCTTTTAAGGTTTGTTTGTTGTCTGCTTGTATGAGGCAGTCATCCAGGTAGGGGTATATTTGAATCCCCTGCAGTCTGCAGTGTGCCACTACTGATGCCAGGCATTTCGTGAACACTCAGGGCACAGTAGATAAGCCAAACGGCAATGCTGAGAATTGATAATGCTCTGTCCCTGCAAGAAATCTGAGGTATCTTCTGCAGCTTTGTCTGATTGGGACATGCAGGTATGCCTCCTTGAGGTCCAGAGTGACCAGCCAAGACCCCTTGCCCAGCATAGGAAGGAGTTGTTGCAACGTCAGCATTTTGAACTTTGGCACCATGAGAAAAGTGTTTAGAGTTGACAAGTCCACAGTATAGGTCTCCATTTGTTTTCTTTTCTTGGAACAAGGAACAGCCTTGAATAAAATCCCTGGCCTTGCTCCTGAGGAGGAACCCTTTCTATTGCTTTTATACTTAACAGTTTGGAAACTTGAGTGAGCGCCTCTGCCCTTTGATGATGTGGCAGGTTTGGCATGCCTTGTCTTATTGGTAATGTGTGGAAGTGGAATCTGTAACCTTTGTCTATCAAATCCAAAATCCAGTTGTCCTTGGTTAAGATATGCCAGTTTTGAGAGAATAAGGATAATTTTCCGCCCAAAGGTGCTTCTCTTTGAACCTTTGTAGGCGTGTAAAGTCAAGTCATTGTGATTGTCCTTGTGGTGCAGCTGAACTGTCTGCGCCACTTCTTTGATTTGGAGGTTGCCATTGGCGGCCCCTGTAAGATCCTCTGTGTTGCCCTCTACCTCGGGCACGTCTGCTTTTTCCCCTTTGAAACTTGTCTGAGCCGGGGAAGGACCAATTCTTTGAGGGCCAGTTTCTGCTGAATCTGGGTGGCTGAACCTGAAGGAAATCCTTGACTGTCTGTACTGACCTTGCTTTTCCTCTATGGATTTCAGTACATCTTGTGCATTAGCACCAAACAGCTTCTGTTTTCCAGAGGTGCATCAAGTAACTTTACTTTAACATGGTCAGGCAAAGACTGATCCTTTAACCAAGCATGTCTACGTATCACAGCCCCAGGTCATAACTGCCCTACATGAAGCTTCCAATGCATCATAACCACACTCAAGAAAATGGTTATTAACCTGCTGAGTGTTATGTATATGATCCTGCAATGCCTTTTTATCAATAGGCTCAGGAGAGGCCAACATTTTCTGTAAATCATCCATGAGAAAATCTTGGTACTGAAACATGTGGAAAAGGCAGTTAAGTGACCTCATGGCTAGGGTAGTAGAGGTATATACTTTTTTACCCCATCTCTCCAGGGACCTTGCTTCTCCGTCTGCTGGCAGAGGGTTTTTGGCAGAGGAGGTAGCCACTCCCTTGGGGCCCTGTGAAATAGTTTCTAGATCCACAGAGTGGGCCTTAAAAAGGTGCTTGTGAGTGTCAGGGACCCTATAATATCTGTCCGGCTTGACAGGAGCAGGAGGAAGAGAATCAGAGTTAGCACTGGAGTCAAAACATCCATAACAGGTGGAATAGCCAAAGGTCTGTGCTGGGGAAGCTTGAAGAAGGTATGAAGCCTTTTCCTGGAGTCAGAGAATTCCTGACCCTGCCATTGAAAATGTTCCCTCATGGAATGCAGAACTTCACCAAAAGAGAAATCCTCTGGAGGGGAGGCAGAGGGAATTGATTCCTCAGCATCAGAGTCCTCGTAGGCCTGGAAGGATTCTTCTTGGGTATCAGAATGCTCAGAATCCCCAGAGGCTTCATCTGAAGAGAGGTCGTCCGCCTGCTCAGTTCTAGGCCTTTTCTCTGCAGGTGGCTGAGAACCCCTGTCCGGAAGAGGCAGAGTCCCCCTGATAAGGGAAATAAGATCTGCAGCCAGAGACATGATCTGCTTATCAGATGAAGGGGCCTGAGTAGCAGGCTTAGGATGGGCCTTGGCCTGACTGGCGGCCTTAGCACGTGGAAAGGCCTTGATGGACATGGATACAGGGGGCCTAGCAGCCCCACGTGCAGGCGTAACCTTGTCCACAGAAATGGTGTTGGGAAGATCCAGAACTTCGGTTTCCGGAGGAAAATCAACAACCGGCACCGGAGAGATCTCAGAGACCGAAGGTCGTGTTAACGCTGTGTCGTCGGCCTGGAGCGGTGGATTTACCACTTCCGAAGGGACCGGAGCACTAGCAGAGGGTTTAGGAGTAGCATCGGTAGTGGACGTGGGCCGAGGGTGTCGGTCCTTGCGTTTTTTTAGCAGATTGGGTTATCTGTTGATCCGACGGCATGATATACGCAAAAGATTCACCGAAAAAGTTCTCTGCGAATTCTGCCCGGCGCCTGAGAGTGCGCTTATTAAAGCAAGCACAGGCCGAGACGTCGTGGTCTGGGCCCAGGCAAGGAAGGCAGAGAGAATGGAAGTCCTTATGAGGTATTTGTTTACCACAAGACAAACAATTATTAACTTTCTCAATTTGTTCTGACATCGGCTGAGGCAAGAATAAATGTTCCCCAATGGGGTACTTAGCTTTTAGATGACTTCGGTACTGAAAACTCAGGAACTGACCGACCGGCACTTGCGAACTGCTTCTGCTTCGGGCACCACGCGGCAAGAAAGACTGAAGAAGATGGCGTCGGCCGATGCCTTTATACTCCAGCCGTTGTGACGTCGGAGAGGAGGCGACACCAGCCGACGCCGGACCCAGACTTTGGAATTCGGCCGATCGAGGGCTGCCTGAGGCAGGACAACCCATATGTTATGACTGCAGTTGCATTCTTGAAGGACGTCAGGCAGTTATCCAATTTGAGCAAGCACCACTTTAAAACAATGGTACTGGTAAATATGCAGTTTAATTGCACTTGTACTGGTTTTCCAGGGTACATCAATTATATCCATGGACCTTCTCCACGCAGCCCAGGAGCAGTGTCTGGGTAAGTGACTTGCTAAAAGTTACATAGACGGGCAATGGTAGCCGATGGAATCCAACCTTGCACCACAGCAAGTGGGTCAACAGCTCATTAATCCTACAAGCCACTTGACTTTTGCAAAAAATTCAGGAAACTATAGACCTTTTCTGCTTAGCTTACACATCCTTGGCCAAACTGCAAAATAAAGCCAGGTTTGGGAGAAAAAAAAAAAAAAAGTGTTTAAAATGCATTTGATTCTATAACATCTCATGTTGGCATCTTTGCTGATATCTATGATAAAGATAATTACATCTGTGGATACACAGCCATAAGCTTTTATGTCGCAGCAAAAATATCCTTAATTTTGGGTCCAGGCCTGGACTGTAATCCCCACAACTCCAGTGAGGTTGTGATTTTTTACAGTGGAGTCACCTAATTACTAAAATGTCATCTGCACCCCCCCCCCAAAAAAAAAAAAAAAAACACACACAATGTCTACCTTATAAGTTTTAGTATCTGGTTCAGCATCAGCCAGAAATATTTTCTTGCTATGGACTCAACATCTCTGATAGTTAATGCTAGCAACATTACAGTTTATTGGAAATTTTGTTATGTTCCCCACGATTAATGCTACTGCTTGTGAAACATGGTTAAAAACAATGACTGGAAACCAGTTCAGTCAGGGTACAAGTTTTTACTGTAACAGACATTCTAAAAAATCCAGGTGGCGGTGTTATGATCAGGATTAAAGATAATTATACTTCTGACTACATGTTCAATGACTACACTTATACTGTAGCATGTGTAAATGAACAGTAGACAATCCTGGAACTGGACTGTACAGACCAAAGTGCTAAAGACCTAAAGGAATTCATATATTTATTGCATGAAACAGGAGGAAGAATGGTGGCTGGGGATGCAAAATGACCAACACACACTGCTATACTGCTTCAACATTACTAAGCAAATAGTTCACACAACATACGTCCAGGAAAGAATAGTAGTGTAAAATCTCACCATAACCACAGATATCCTTGTCTATGTTGCAGCATTCATAATATGGAGTCCGCCACCAGCTGACTCGTATGTCCAAGTAGTATACAGACGTCTAATGCTACTGGTGACTGCGCAGAGTACAGATCCTACGTTGGCACAGAGGTTCTTCACCAGGAGATTCTAGGGCCTCAAACATCTACCCTACACAGACAGGCTAAAAGCCCTGTCCCTCTACTTAGTTTCATACAGACATCTCAGAGGTGACCTCTGTCTGGCACACAAAGCAATCTTAGACCCGTGCCTTGATGGGACTGCTGCATATCCACAAGTAAAGCTCCACTCTAGCAACCCGTACTTGCAACCTCAACCAGGTCTGTGATATCAAAAGGATTTGTTGGCAGGACAGATGTGTCCCAGAGACTCCCCCCATCTGTAGAAGAGACTCCCTCTCCACATTAAGCAGAGTACCTCATTATCCCCTTTTTAAGTGCAACCTGGATAACTGGATGGGAAACGAAAATCCACTCTTGAGATTCTAACCTGTGCCCCTGCTGGACAGGGGCTTTGGGTGCTGACTTGTCTAAACATGGGCTAAATTCTTGGCTAGGCTTTTAAGGGCCTCAGGGCCAATAGCCCAGTAACCTCCTATGATTCTAATAAAATGATGTCTGGTTTAAAGCGGACATCAGCACGTACCAATTCTCAGAAAGTACAGTTGTGTACACTTACCATGAATGTAGATGTTAGAGTGTATTCACTGTTGCAGTCATCACATTTGGGTTATCCCTGCCAGGGAAGCCCTCCGTCGGCCCAAATACCAGAGGCTTAGTATTTCTGCGTCAGTTGCTGTCGCTTCAGGACTGATGTCAGGTCATCAGTAGTATAAAGTAAGGCATCTAATGCCATTTCATCAGTTTTTCTTGCCCTGTCAGGAGCCCCCAAGTGAGAGCCAGGATATGGTGGAAGAACCCCACCAGTAGAAAGTAAATACCAAAATGTTCCTTGTAATGAGAGAGTGAGAGAGAAAGGGGGATGGAGGGAGGGAAACCAGGACTGCACCAGCGAATACACTCGAACATCTACATTTATGTAGAGTGCACACAACTGTACTATGTTCTTTGTGTTTCACTGTTGCAGTCATCACATTTGGGTTGATTCCCAAAGCTGAGAAAAGGGTGGATGCAGTCAAAAAGACTGGTGGCTGGCTTGGATGCCCTACAAGGCTGCAGTGGCAAAGCCTGTCCTGGATTTGAAGATGTCCCTGGTGTGGACTCCTCTAAGGAAAGCTGTAGAGGTTGTGCTGGTAGGAGAGTCCTTACCACCCCCCCCCCCCTTAGTGGGAGGTTTTCCGTGTTGCTTGTAGCAGAAATGAATGCAGTGCAATATCCATTTGAAATGTTTTTTTTGGATATGGCTTTGTCCTCTGCTCCCGCAGCAAAGCTAACTGATCAGTCTTTCTGAATGATTTAGTCCTGTCTAGATAGAATCTGAGTTGTCTGTGCACATCTACAGAGTGCATTATCCTTTCCCCCTTGTTTTAAGGGTTAGGGAAAAAAGTGGGCAAATTAATGGATTGGTTGAGAGCCACTCTGGACACCACTTTTGGCATGAAGGATGGGTTAGTCCTGAGGGAGACCCTGTCAGCATGGAAAATGATGAAGGGCTATAGCCATTAGTGTTTGTAGCTCAGATACTCTTCTTGCTGAAGTGATGGCCAGAAGCAAGGCAGTCTTCCAAGACAGAAACGAACTCTGCAGAAGCTGCTGGTTCAAAGGGAGGCAGGGTGAGTTTTTCCAACACAAAGTTTAGGTCGCAAGCTGGGGTAGGTGCTCTTCTGGGAGAGCTCAAGTTGCTAGACCCTATTAGGAACTGTTTGAGAGGGTGTGAGAAGAGGTTGCACAGTGCTGAAATGAGCAGAGATAGCAGAGGCATGAATTTTAATGGAGGAAAAGGATAGACCACTGTGTAGTAGGTCAGCTAGGTAATCCAGAATGAGAGGTAGGTAGGGCTGTGCCGTATCGGCTCCCTTAGCCTGGTTCCAGGTGCAGAACCTTGTCCATTTGTCATCATAAGACTTTCTAGTGCTTGGGCGTCTGGCCCTACGTACATCTAGAACCTGTTTACTGAGACTGGCAGCTTGTACAGTGGTCAGGGGATAAGCCAGGCTGGTCAACTGAGGGTCTGCAATTGGGGATGCATGAATTCTCCTTCCTCTGGGTCAGGAGTGTTGGGATCAGAGAGATGCCATGGTGGCAGAGGGGACAGGCTGCACAGTAGGTACCAGTGCTGGCGTGGCCAGTCTGGGGCAATCAGTATTGTCCTTTTTTTCCTCCCTTATTTTGAGCAGTATCCTGGGAATGAGAGGTAGTGGGGGAAATGCAGAGACCAAGAGGTTGACCCACTGGAAGGATACAGCATCCATTTTCCAGGCCCTGCAGTGAGGCTCCCTGGTGCAGCACTTGCTGAACTGATGGTTGGAGCGGGAAGCAAAGAGGTCAACCTTCGGGGTGACCCATTTCTGAGTTATAAGTGTGAAGGTTCTTTTGGTTTAGCTGAGACTAGTGTGGGTCCAGAAGATTTCTGCTTAGGTTGTCTGATAGAGTTTAGAGAGCCTGGCAGGAATTGTGCTAACAGGTCTAGTTGCATGGCTGAGGCTGTGTGCCAAATGGTCATGGTGAGCCTACATAGAGGGTAGGAGTGGGTCCCTCCCTGCCTGTTGATGTGTTGATATACCACATCATCATGGTGTCTGTTTTGATCAGTAGAGACCCTGGGGAGAGAAGGGGTTTGAAAGCTGTCAATGCATGTTGGACAGCTAACATCTTTTTGGTTGATGTATTTGATATGAGCTCCATTGGCCTAGTATGCACCCCAGGCATAGTCTGATGAGTCTGTGGTGAGGGTGTGGACGGCGTGGAGTGGTGAGAAGGGTAGTCCCTTGTTGTGGTAGCATGCTGCTGCCCACCAAAGAAAATCTTTCCTTAGACAAGGTATCCATGGTATAAGAGTTTCCAGGTCTTGAGAGTGCTGACACCAAAGGCTTTTAAGATGCCATTGAAGTTTCCTCATATGCAGTCTGGCATATGGAATGAGTAGAATGCAAGAAGCCATGAACTCCAGAACTTGCAGGATTTTCCTTGAGGATAACTGGGGTCTTGTGGCTAGTTGAGAGAAATAGGCTTTTGGGTAAGTTTGCTTTTCTGGTGTAAGGAATGCCATCTGGGATGCTGCGACCAGGCTTGCTCCCAGAAATATAATTTTTTGGGTGAGTACTAGTTTGGATTTTTTTTTTTTTTTTTTATAACTGCGGTGGTGGTGCTGCGGTAGCATTGTCGCCTCACAGTAAGACGTTGTCCTGTTCGATTCTCAGTTAGAGAGTCTTCTGTGTGGAGACATGCGTGAATGAGCGTACTTTCGTTGAAGGTTGTGCGTCAGGGCCGGCAACTCTGCACGTAAAAATTTGCTGCCAATCATTAGTGGACTGGACTTCCGCTGTGGCATCCCCTAACTAGGAAAAGCCGAAAGACCCAACAACTAGTTTGGATTTTTTTCATCGACAGTGTACCCTAGAGAGGTCAATAGGTACTTTACAAAGGTCAGGTGCTTGAGCAGCTTTTACTGACTGAATTAGGCAGTCGTCCAAGTATGGGTAAATTTGAATATTTCTTAGCCTGCAAAAAGCAATGGTGGGAGCCAGACATTTTGTGAAAACTCTGGGAGCAGTAGATAAGCCAAAGGGAAGTGCAGAGAACTGAAAGTACAGAGATCCTGCCCTGAAACGCAGATATTTCCTGCCTGATTGGAATGTGTAGGTAGGCCTCTTAGGTCTAGGGTAGCTAGCCAAGCATGCTTGGAGAGCATAGGTAGTAGTTGCTGGAGGGTGAGCATTTTGAATTTTGGTATGACCATGAAGGTGTTTAGAATGGATAGAGGATGGGGTGGCCAGGTGCCCTCTTTTCTGGGTGCCAGGAAGAGCCTGGATTAGAAACATTAGCCTATCTCTTCTGGAGAAACGTGCTCTATTGTCCTCATTGAGAGCAGGGAAAGGAATTGCTTTCTGGCCTCTGCCCACTGGTTTGGAAGTAGATCTGGGAACCTTTTTAGGGTTGGCAGAGTGTGGAAAGAAAATTTGTATCCCTGAGACACTGCTGAGGACCCAGCAATCATTGGCAATTGTAGCCTAGGTGCTTGCGTGGAAAGATTTCCTCCCAGCGGGAAGTGCAGGTGGGCAGAGGGAGGGGAAGTGGCGAGTCATTGTGAGAGTTCTTACCATGAGGGGGTGGCTTTGCACTCCCTGGTTTAGAAGTGGAGGTACTCCATTGCTTTGATTTCTGCATTCCTTGTGGGTGTTGTCTGGGGGGTCTCCTTCCCCGGGGTCTGGGCTGAACTGACCTGGGGGGGTGCAGGAAAGGACCAGTGCTTGGAGCGGCAATGCCTACTGAACCTGGGTGGCTGGACCTGCAGGAAATCCTTAACAGTCTGCAGAGATTTAGCTTTTTCTTCCATCTTTAAGACCTCCTCTGCCTTGGTGCCAAATAAGTTGTCTTTGTGCAAGGGCGCATTCAACAGTTTAGATTTGACATGGTCTGGCAAGGTCTGTTCCTCAAGTCAAGCATGCCCAAGGACAGACCTGGTGACTGCTGCCCTGCAAGATGCTTCTAGGGCATCAGACCCACAGTGTAAGGTGTGCTTAGTTACTGGACTTGCGGAATGCATTAACTATTTTCTGCACAAGCAGGAAAAGATGTTATTTTGTTTGAGGAGTTCCAGAGTATGCTGCTGAAATGTTAGCATATGGAACTGACAATTTAGTGCTCTAATAGCAAGAGTAGCAGAGGTGTATACTTTTTTTTACCCCATCTGTCTAATGCTCGGGAATCCCTATCTGAGAGGGTGGGACTCTTAGCAGAAGTTGCTTTAATTCCTTTAGGCCCTTGGGAGATAACCTCAGGGTCAGCAGTGGGTCAGCAGTAGTATTTTTGAAAAGAAATATGTGACAGTCAGGGACTCCAATACCAGTCAGGTTTTCTGGGAGCAGGAGGGAGGGTGTCAGGATTTCAACTAGATTGCATGAAAACATCATCCACATCCAGGACAAGAGGAATGGCCAAGGGTCTGTGCTGTGGAAGATCTAAAAATTCTCAGAGTCTCTTTTTAGACTGAGGGTAGTCCTGACACTCCCATTTAAAATGTTCCCTTATGGTATGAAGGGTTTCCCCACAGGAAAAATGTTTGGGTGGAGAGGCTGAAGGAATTGATCCCTCTGCATTAGAATCCTCAAGCAGAGAGGTCTTCATATTCAGAGGTATCAAAAGTCATCGGACTCCTGTTCAGATAAAACTACTGGGACAAATCTCTCTTTTCGAAGGGGTAGCTTGGCTTCCCTTGATCAACATAAGATCTTCCGCCATTTTAAGCATTTGAGACTGAAGCAAGGAAGCAGGTGCCTGAGATGGGGTTGGTTTCTTGGGTGTGGTTCGTACCCTGGGCCTTAGAAACACTCAGTTTTTGAAAGAACAGTAGACGTGAAAGGAGTAGTCTGTTTGTATCCAGAATCGGTAGTGCGAAGTACTTTCTCGGAAGCCGGTGCCTGCTCAGAGGCTCCAGACCCATCCAAGGTAGAGACAACCGCAGGCTCCTTAGTCGATGAAGAGTTTTGCGGCATACTGGACTCCAAAAGGGTCTCAGTAGCGGCCTGTGAATCAACAGAAGTGGGCATCAGGGGCTGTAAAAGCATCTCACTGGGGACTGGAGAACTGACTAGCTTAACAAAAGCATTGTCGGTAGGTTTGGACCTGTGCGGTCTTTTATCCTTACTTTTTTTCAGAAGATGTGCTGTCGGATGGCTTACTGAAGCCATATCAGAAATAGAGGACTGAGCAAAAATATCTGGCTACAATAAGGGCCTGACGATGTATAGCTCTGGCATTGAACACAGCACAAAAGCGAGAGCAGGGGAATGTCGTGGTCTGGGCCTAGGCAAGTGACGAAGTAAGAAGTCTCTGTCGGGTATTTGCTTTCCATAGGGGGGACAATTGTTAACTTTATCTGACATCGGTTAGAGAAAGAAAAAAGGATCCCCAATGGGATACTTGTCTTTAGAAGACTTCAATTTGGAAAATGAAAACTAAGGTAGCGGCCGACCGGCACTCGTGCGAACTGCATCAGCTTCGGGCTCCTCGGCAAGAATGACTGCTATAATGGCATCAACTGCCTTACTTTATACTACTGACGACCTGACGTCAGTCCTGAAGTGACAGCAACTGATGCAGAAATACTAAGCCTCTAGTATTCAGGCCGACTGAGGGCTACCCTGTTAAGGATAACCCAAATGTGATGACTGCAACAGTGAAACACTAAGAACATCTGTGGGCAACAGAATGGTATCAATATGCAGAGTAGTACCAAAGATAGTAAATGAGCACTGCGGATTCAGATTAGGATGCAGCACAACTAACCAGATTTTTGCAGTCAACATACTTCAGAAGTAGATAGTAGGAAATAGTCCAATTGAGCATTCCCAGACTTGGAGAAAACATGCAATGTCTCAAAAAGCTGATTTGGGCAGTCCTTCAGTGGTTTATGTCCCAGAAACATGGGTGCAATTAGTGCATGCTATGTACAAGGACCCAACACGCGGCAAGAAAGACTGAGGAAAATG
The DNA here is from genome assembly GCF_019279795.1 of Protopterus annectens. Lineage (NCBI taxonomy): Eukaryota > Metazoa > Chordata > Ceratodontiformes > Protopteridae > Protopterus > Protopterus annectens. The sequence goes on from NC_056728.1 coordinate 1,051,148,244, forward strand.
GCGTCGGCTGATGCCTTTATACCCGCTGAACTGCAGCTATGACGTCGGGTGAAGTGCGACATCAGCCGAGGCCAGACCCAGACTTTGGAATCCGGCCGACCGAAGGGCTGCCTGTGGCCAGGACAACCCATTTGTTAGGACTGCAGATGCATCCTTGAAGGACATCTTCAAAGGACAAGGGAATGGAATGCAAAACTGAAGGCATATGGGATGAAAATCAGTACAGATAAGACAGCTGTAATGGCAGGAAATAGGGAAAAGTCACAAGCTGAAAATAGAAATAAAAGGGAGAACTGTGGAACAGATTAACCTCCAAGTATCTGGGAGTAATTGCTGAGAAGGGACATCCGAATGAGTAGGTCAAAGCTAGAATCCCACTGGCTGCAGCCAAATGTTACGGAATGTCAGGGGTAGTTTATGACAGAAAAATGTCAAAGAAGCTGTAAGTAGGACATACAAAGCAGTGATGTAAACCAGTATTTTTGTGCAGTACAGAAACTTGGGCAGTAAAGGCAGATCAGTAGAGGAAGCTAGAAGTGGAGGTGAAGTGCCCAAGACGGGTGGGCAAGACGCACCCTGTGGGACTGAGACAAAGCAACTCTAATTGCAGAAAAGGTCAAAGAACAGATTATGGTGGTTCGGACACATGCAGAAAAGCAGGTGGCAATCTAATGATTTGGGACAGACAGGATGGCAGCAAGAGGAAACAAGCTTCCAGCAAAGAGTTGGACAGATTGTGTGAGAATACCTGCAACAGGTATGTGTCAAAGGAAGGAGATTAGCACTGAATAGGGAGAGACTGTGACAAGTGACAACACCCAGACCCCATGTAAAAAAAACTATGAAAAGGGGGGTAAAGTACTAAAGTTTTCCAGCTCCGTGACCTACTCCAAATCAATAGCTATTTTTAAATGAATTAACTACTTGAATTTCATAGCTGGAAGCCATCTCACTGCTGCCAATATAAAGGTAGAAAAAAGTGGAGTTTAAGACATGAAATTTACTCTTATGAAAATTCAAGCTATACAAGCAAACACCAAAGACTTGACTGTAGTGCATACTACAAATGCACACATTCCCTGCAATAAACATACTGCTGCAAAGTCCATCATAAAGCAGGTGCGGCTGTGCAAAGCCCAAACAAGTTGCAACTTCAGACTTGATAAGTGGCACCACCCTAAAGTCTGTTTTAATACCCTTCTCTCTCTAGCAATTTTACAAACCCCAATATTAAGTATTCAAGAAGGCATAACCGTTTCATAATATTCACTTAACAGGAAACAAATGTGCGAGTTTAACAATGCCTCTCCCATCGATCCACAACTTCCTCCTTGCCTTCGTTTTCCAGATGACTTGTGCCCTTTTGAATGCCTTTGTCCTCACATCACCAACCATTCCATAACACCAACTCACTCAGAGAACTATGATATTTTAGTAGTCATTTCCTACACTCTGTACGTAGCACCCCTATTTTCATCAATATCACCCCTTTCACATCTCCCCAGCACAATCATATGCTGCGATAACATAACCGTCTCTCTCTTTCCAGCCTAACAGTATGATTACTTTAATGTGGCCCCGAACATAACATGCAGTGCTCAAAGTGTGGTCATAGCAGGGCCACGGAGTGCAACATTTATCTTACAAAATCTATCCTCCAGAAAGCAAACTCCAACATTGTTCATTGCTGCCACTGTCTCCATTTTACCCCTGGTATTACAATCCAGCTGTCCTGAATGCCTTAAAAAATTTCCTGCTCTGCTGCAGAGTACAACTGCCCTAGACAGGTCACCACAGGGTTAAGGCCCATTTGCAGCTGGCCTTTACAAAACTCCACTGCTGTACTTGTCAAAAACATTGATCATGTTCTCTTCCACCTTCTCTACTCGCTCAGATATGTCCAAGGCAGTGAATAATGCAATAATGCACCCATGCTACAGCCATACTTCACTCCACTAAAATCATCCTAATTCCTGACACTGTATGGACAGCAGTATCATTAAAAGATAGGACAATTATTCTTAATTTTGTCCCAAACCCCTCTAGTTTTCCTTCTGACCTCTTGAATACAGCTAAATTAAATGCCACAGAAGTGCATGTACACAGACTCATAACATCCCAAATCCTAAAACTGGATCAGGTTTAACCAGCAGCTCCTTTTGGTCATGAATCATGTTGAACACGGTCCTGGAGATTTTTGCTGCAGGAATGCTACATTTCTTATCCTTGGGGTTTCCTTGCCACTTTTGTCAAACTAAATGCCTCTAGAGTTCCTGAGATTATTCGTGAGGCTCCCACTAAATGCAGTATCACACTACTCCTCTCCCAGTCCTAGGAAATGTCATTACTAGTCAGTGATCTGTTGGGCAGCCAATGTCAACTTTCAGATATACTGAACATCCAAATCTGTCCAAGTTGGTAGGAATTCAAGTAGATTTAAAAACAGTGAACACAGAAAAAAAAATAGAAAAATTTGTCCAGGGCACAAAATTTCCCCATCAAAACCATCATGGGTCTCCACTGAAGATCGGCCACAGTCCTGGTGGGAACACCTAGACTTTCTCCTGGACTGTCAACTGTATGCAATTTACAGCCCATTAAAAAACATCCAAGTCTGCAAAAAAAATACACCATCTATAAAAGAAAAGTCAGACACCAGGATTAAAATAAAAGAGAAAGGGGTCAACAACCCTCAACATGCAATGCCTGTGTGTTGTCAGAATGAATACTGCAGTCTTTCACTTTTAGTGACAACTGTTTAAATTGTGGACGAGGACAGCTCACTTATTTGGAATTAGCAGCCTACAAAGATGAACAAGTACATACAGCAAGACATGCCGCATTATTCTACAATGTAGCTTTGAAAAGAGTGATAGGAATTCCACTGGGTGGAGTTCACCACACACCTACTTTTAGCTATAAAATGCTGCGCGCCAGGCTCTGAAGTCCATTTTTTAACAAGGATGAAAGCACTTACTGATGCTGAACTTTATTAGAACATTTCATTGCTCCTTAACTAGTCTATTATGTGCTGCTTATTTTAGCATTTCTTACTATATTTGTATTTTTAACTTTTGCACACCTTGTCTATTAAGGGAGCAGAAACTGCACTGAGAAAGTACAGTTGTGTACACTTACCATAAATGTAGAGGAGTGTATTCACTGTTGCAGTCATCGCACTTGGGTTATCTCCCTGCAGGTAGCCCTCGGTCAGCCTGAATACCAGAGACTTAATATTTCTGCGTCGGATGTTGTCACTCCAGGACTGATGTCAGGGGTATAAAAACAGGCAGGAGACGCCATTACATCAGTTTTTCTTGCCCCAAATGTGAGGAGCCCCCCATAAGTTATGGGGGGGGGGGGAGACACCACCAGTAAAAAGTAAATACCAATATCCCTGAAAGGGGTCAGTAATAGCCATAGAGAGGAGAGCGAGAGAGAGAGAGAAAAAACAGGGGGCTGGAGGGAAAGAAACCAGGACTGCAACAGTGAATACACTCAAACATCTACATTTATGTTAAGTGTACACAACTGTACTATGTTCTTCATGGTTCACTGTTTCAGTGATCACACTTGGGTGGATCCCCAAAGGTGAAGAAGGGTGGAGACAGTCAAGAAGAGTTAGGGCTGGCTAGTATGCCTTGCAAGACTGCTGTTGCAAAACCTGCCCAGGACATGGAAAAGATAGGCAGGTGGTAATGCTTGGGTAAAGGTGCATACTGAACTCCAGGTAACAGCTTCCAGGATGTCCCTGGTAGGTACTCCCCCTGAGAAATGCTGTAGAGGTAGGATGTTGCCCTAGAGGAATGCGTTCTGACACCCTGAGGGGTTGGTTTCCCATTGTGCTTGTAGCAGAAATGGATGCAGTGTGCTATCCATTTGGTAATTGTTTTGAAATGGCCTTGCCCTCTGCCCCTGTTGCAAACGTGACTTGTAACTGGTCAGATTTTCTGAAGGGCTTAGTTCAAAGTAGAATCTGAGCTGTCTGTACACGTCCAAGGAGTGCAGGATCCTTTCCCCTTTATTTTGAGGATTAGGGAAGAAAGTTGGCAAATGGATGGATTGGTTGACAGCCACACTGGACACCACACTAGGCATGAAGGAAGGGTTAGTCCTGAGGGAAACCCTGTCAGCATGGAAAATAATGAAGGGTTCCACAGCCATAAGTGCTTGTAGCTCAGACTCTTCTACCCGAAATGATGGCCAGAAGTGAAGCTGTTTTCAAAGACAGGAATTTCAAGTCTGCTGACGCAGCAGGTTCAAAGTAGGAGGGGTAGCGTGAGCTTTTCCAGCACAACGTTAAGGTCCCAAGCAGGGGTGGACCTTAAGTTAGCCCCTCTCAGGAACTGTTTGATAAGATGGTGCGAGAAGAGAGGTGGCTCAGTGTTGTAATGAGCCAAAATGGCTGAGGCATGTATCTTAATGGAGAAGGACAGGCCTTTGTGGAGTCGATCTGCTACGTAATCCAGGATCAGAGGCAGGGAGGGCAGAATTGTGTCCTCAACTTTGGATAGAATCCAGAAGCAGAACCTTTTCCACTTAGCATAGGATTTTCTTGTACTGGGTCTTCTGGCATCAAGAATGACATTCAGCACCTGCTTGCGTAGGACTGCTGGGGGAAAATTCAAGGAATAAGCCAGGCTGCAAGATTTAGGGTTTGCAGTCGTGGATGCAAAATCTGTCCCTCCTGCTGAGAACGCAGGGTTGGGTTCTGGTGCCAGGGTGGCACCGGTGACAGGCTGCAAAGGAGTGGGTACCAATGCTGGTGTGGCCAGTCCGGGGCAATCAGAATTGTCCTTGGTCTGTCCTGTCTTATCTTGAGTAATACTCGAGAGAAGGGGCAGAGGGGGAAGGCATAGATTGAGAGATTTACCCACTGAAAAACTAGGGCATCCACTTTCCAGGGCCTGCTTTGAGGATTCCTGGTGCAGAATTTGCTGAGCTGTTGGTTGTAGGGGGAGGCAAAGAGATCCACCTCTGGGGTCCCCCCATTTCTGAATCAGAAGGTTGAAGGTGCTGGGCTCCAAATGCCACTCGTGTGGGTCTAGGGGATTACTGCTCAAGCAGTCTGCCAGTGAGGTTTGCTTGCCTGGCAGGAATTGAGCTTGCAGATGGACTTGCATATTCAAGGCTGTGTGCCACAGGGCCATGGCTAACCTGCAGGGTGGGTTCCCCCTGCTTGTTGATGTACCACAACTGTGGTGTTGTCAGTTATTAGCAGTTGTCCTGGAAAGAGTAGGGTTCTGAAAGCTGTCAGGGTGTTCTGCACAGCTAGCATCTTATAGGTTCATCGCTCTTTGATTGCTGTGCAGATGAATTTGACTTGGGCTCCAGTGGCCCTGAATGCAACTGCCATCCATGTGTGCTCCCCAGGCATAGTCTGATGCATCTGTGGTTAGGGTCTGGGCAACGTGGGGTTGAGGAAAGGGCAATCCCTTGTTGTGGTAGCATGCTTCTGCCCACCAAAAAACTCTGTCCTTAAACAGAGTATTATAGGAATGACTGTTTCCAGGTCCTGAGAATGTTGGCACCAAAGACTTAAGTACCACTGAAGTTTCCTCATATGCAGTGTTGCATATGGAATTAGCAGTATATACGAGGCCATGAACCCTAGGGCCTGCAATATTTTTATTGTGGATAGCTGGGTTCTGGTTGACATTTGTTTGAAGTAGGCTGTCAGACAGACTTGTTTTTCTGAAGTGAGGAATGCCATCTGGGATGGTGTGTCCAAACTTGCTCCCAGGAATACAATCTTGACTGGGTACCAGTTTTGATTTCTTTTTGTCGATGGTGTACCCCAAGGAAGTGAGAAGTTGTTTCACAAATGTCTGGTGCTGCAACAGCAATTCCTGACTGTCCACCTGAATCAGGCAGTCATCCAAGTATGGGAAATTTATTTATTTTACATTTGTTAACCGGGAGAGTCCGACTGGATACATGTCCATTTTCAGCAGAGGCCCGGGGAGAAAAACTCCAAGTACATTAACAGACATATGAACATTGTTAATGCAAAAAAGGAAGATAGTTGAGTTCTAAATACAATATAAAGATACATCACATCTTGGGAAAAAAAAACAGCAGCATATAAAAAAAAACATAGGTCAGTTACAAAGGCGAGGCGCCTTGTTAAAAAGCGGTTAAGGATAGTGAGGTAAGAGAAGGGTAAATGATAGTGGTTAATCAGGTTTGGAACAGGGACATTGCCAGAGAGTATTGAGATGGGGTTTAAGCTTTTTTTTGAATTGTAGGAGTGAGGGTTCTGAGGTGAGCATGGTCGGTAGGGAGTTCCACATTTTACCTACAAAGTTTGAGAATAGAGAATCCCCAGCAGAATTATTGGCTTTGGTAGTTTGAGCTAAGATCTTATTGGAGGAGCGTAAAGATTGCAGGTTAATATAGGGGTGAATGATGTTTTTCAGAGCTGGTGTTTTCTCTGGGTGATACAGTATCTGGTGAGCCGTTTTGACTTGGTTGAAATGGAGTTGGCTGGAAAACTCTAACCACCCTAGTTGCTTCAAGTTAGTGCAGTGGTGCGTTCTAAAGGTGGAATTTGTGGCAAATCTAGCTATGTGATTGTAACAAGAAGTTTAAGGGTTGCCTTGTTTAGGTTTGTAAAGAGGGGGGAGACATAGAAGAGAGTTGATAGTAGGTGTGTGCTGGCAATTGTAATTTTAGCGTGAGGAGTGAGAAAGTGTTTTACTTTAGAGAGAGAGCCAAGCTTTTTATTGACGGTTTTGATGGTAAGATTGAAATGGGTGTCAAATTTAAGGGAGTTATCAATGGTAACACCTTATAGCTTTGTGTGAGCTTCTGGTGATATAGTGATTCCATTGGAGGATGTAATAGAGAAGGTGGGGGGAAGAGTCTTGTTAGTGGGTGAGAAAGTAAGTAGTTTTGTTTTGTTGGGGTTGAGAACTAGTTGTCGACTTGAGAACCATTTTTCTATTAGGTTGAAGGTGTCTTGGGTTGAAGCAGTGAGGTCTGCCAGGTTGGAGGCAGTGCTGATAGTCGAATCATCTGCATATTGAATGCATGTGGCATGGGGGGGTGATTGTGGGCAGGTCATTAAAGATGGTGAAGAGAAGAGGGCCAAGAATAGATCCTTGGGGAACTCCAAGTGTAACAGGTAGGCATGTAGATAATTTGTCCTGCCATAGAACAGCCTGTTGCCTATTGGACAGGTAGGATTGGAACCATTTCAGCGTGGAATTGCTGAGTGATAGTTTTTTTAATGTATGGAGGAGTTGAATGTGGTTCACCATATCAAAGGCCTTGGAGAGGTCTAAGAAAAGAGCAGATGATAGTTTATTATTGTTTCTGAAGTTATTGATGGTATTAGAAAAGGATAGTAGGGCTGATGTGGTACTGTGATTTGGCCTGAAGCCATGTTGGGAGTTGGCTAGAATTTTATTTTTGGTGAGGTGTTCCATCAGTTGTTTGTGGACACACTTTTCCATAATTTTGGCCAGGGGTGAGAGTATAGCTATAGGTCTGTAGTTTGTTAGCTCTAGTGAGCTACCACCTTTATGGAGAGGAATAATGTGGGACATTTTCCATATGGAGGGGATGAAGGCTTCTGACAAGGTACGGTTTATGATTATGGAGACGGGATAGGAAATGGCCTCAGCTGCTTTTTGCAGAAACTCAGCTGGGAGAAGGTCAGCTGCTAGCTTAGTGGGTTTTAGTTTAAGAAGAGATGTTATAAAGGATATGGGTACTGGATCGAAGGTAAATAGATGATCTGATGTAGTTGTAGTATTCTGCTGGCATGGGTAGTGGAGTGGGCTGGTTGTTTGTTTGAATTGTGTGGCCAGGGATTGTATAGTTTCTGTGAAGAAACTATTGAATGTGTTAGCAATGTTTACAGGGCACTGTTGTTTGCAAGTTGTTGGAGTGGGGGTGGTTGCCTGGCCTGGGTGCAGGAGCTTGTTTAAGCCTGCCCAGAATTTTTGTGGATTATTAAGGTGTTTGTGTTGGAGGTGGAGGAAGCAGTTTTTTTTATCATTTAAGATCATTCTTTTAGTTTCATTTCTAAGTTGCCGGAAGGTTTGGTGCGAGTGTGGGTCTTTAGGTACGCCATGTGACCCACATCTTGTTTCTAGATAGGATTTTGGATTTTGTTTCCTTAGAGAGCCATGGTGCGGTTTTGGTTTTAGTTCTAGTTCTAATGGACCGTATTGGAGCATGGGAATCTAGAATCTTGAGGAAGGTGGTGTTGAAGTAGATAACTGCCTCTTCAAGATATTGAAATTTGGATATTTCTCTGCCTGCAGTAGGCAACGGCTGGAACCAGGCATTTTGTGATAACTCTGGGTGCAGTAGATAAACCAAAGGGAAGTGCAGAGAACTGTACATGTTAGATCCTGCCCAGAAACAGATACTTCCTACATGACTCCCTTATGGGGATGTGCAGATAGGCTTCTTTTAAGTCTAGGTTGACTAACCAGGCATCCTTGTCTAGCATAGGAAGAAGCTGTTGCAGGGTAAGCATTTTGAATTTTGGTACCACCAAGAAGGTGTTGAGACTTGAAAGATCCAGGATTGGGTGCCAAGAGCCCTCTCATGGGTACGAGGAAGAGCCTGGAGTAGAATCCTTGACCCCTCTGTTCTACTGGAACTGGCTGAATAGCTCTGATATTGAGCAGGGAAGCTACTTGGCTTTGAGCCTCTGCACACTGGTTTGGAGGAAGATCTGGAAACCTGCTAGGGGTTGGCAGTGAATGGAAATAAAATTTGTACCCCTGGGATACAATGTTGAGGACCCACTGGTCCTGTGTGATGGACATTCAATTATTTTGCATGAAGAACAAGTTTTCCTCCTAGGGGTACAAACAATTTGGCAAGACTAGGGAGTGGAGTAAAGTCATTGTGAGTTTTTTCCGTAAGGAAGTGGCTTACCACTCCCTGCTTTAGGGGTGGGGGCACTCCATTGCTTAGATCTTTGCATACCCAGAGACTGTAGTCTGGGTGGTCTGTTTCCCCGGGTCTAGTTTGAGAAGGCCTGGAAGGGGGCTGGAAAGGACCAGTGTTTGGAAGGGCAATCCCTACTGAATCTAGGGGTTGCACTTGTAAGAATTCTTTAACAGTCTGCATAGACTTAACTTTTTAAGAACCTCTTCTGCTTTGGTGCCAAACAAACTGTCCTTGTTCAAAGGAGCATCTAGTAACTTTGATTTGACATAATCTGGCAATATCTGCACCTTGAGCCAAGCATGTCTTCTCAGTACAGATCCAGTGACTGCTGCCCAGCAAGATGCTTCTAGGGCGTCAAAGCCACACTGCAAAGTATGCTTACTGACTTGGCTTGCAGAGTGCATAAGCTCCTGCAATTATTTATTTTCTGCACAGTCTGTAAAGGTTGCCACTTTTTGTTTAATAAGTTCCATACTATGCTGCTGGGTACTTCAGCATGTGAAACTGACAATTCAATGCCCTAATAGCAAGAGTTGCAGAGGTATGTACCTTCTTACCCCAGCTGTCCAAAGCTCTGTAATCCCTGTCCGAAAGGGTGGGAATCTTGGCTGTAGTAGCCTTGATACCTTTAGGCCCCTGGGAAATTATCTCTGGGTCAGCAGTAGGATTCTTGAAAAGAAATGTGTGCGTCAAGTAACTGTAGTACCTCTCTGGTTTCCTAGGGGCAGGAGGTAAAGTGTCAGGAGTAAAACATCAACATCCAGAACAGGAGATATTGCTAAAGGCCTGGGCTGAGGCAACTCTAGGAATTCTGAGTCTCTTTTTGGACTGAGGATAGTCTTGGCATTCCCAGTGGAAATGCTCTCTTAAGGTATGCAAGGTTTCACCAAAAGAAAAATCCTCTGGAGGAGAGGCAGAAGGAATGGATTCCTCTGCATCTGAATCCTCATAAGCAGATAAGGGCATGTCTTCATAATCAGAAATCTGAGTCATCTGACTCCTGGTCTGTAAAAGCTGTAGGGAACTGGTCTCTTAACAGGGGAAGGCTGACTTCCCCTAATCAGCGTAATAAGGTCTTCTACCATTCTAAGCATTTGTTTTTGTGGCATGGGAAAAGGTACATGCACTTTGGTCGGTTTTCTAGGCGTAGTGCGTACTCTGGGCCTAAAACTCTATAGTTTTGGTTAAAGTAGTTTTGAATCGAACATTGGCTGGCGAAGAACTGCCTCAGAAGTCCGTGCCTGCACAGTGGCTCCTGACCCATCCAAGGTAGAGACATCTGAAGGTTCCATAGTCTAAGAGTCTCACGGCATACTGGACTCCAAAAGGGTCTCAGGAGAGGCCTGCGAATCCACTGAAGCGGGCATCAGGGGCTGTGAAAGCACTTCACTGAGTACCGGTGGACTGGCGACTAGCTTAATGGAAGTGTAGTCGGCAGCTTTGGACCTATGCTGTCTGTCTTTATCCTTACGTTTGTTCGGAATATCGGTAGTCAGACGGCTTACAGAAGCCATTTCAGAATACGGAGATAGAGAGCGAAAGAATTTAGCAACAGCGCACAATGACGAATGGTTCAGGTGTTAAACAAGGCACAAAACCGACAGCGAGGTAAGTCGTGGTATGGGCCTAAACAGGTGACGCAGTAAGAATGAAAATCTATGCGAGGTATTTGATTTCCACAGGCAAGACAATTGTTAACTTTTTCTGACATCTGTTACAGCAAGAAAAAAGGATCCCCAACGGGGTACTTGGCTTTAGAAGATTTCAGGATTATTCAATTCTTAAATGAAAATTCAGGTAGCAGCTGACTGGCACTTGCGAACTGCTTCTGCTTCGGGCTCCTCTGCAGGAAAGACTGATGTAATGGCGTCGGCTGCCTGCTTTTTATACCCCTGACAACCTAACAGCCCTGGAGTAACAGAATCCGATGCAGAAATACTAAATCTCTGGTATTCGGGCCAACTGAGGGCTACCTGCAGGCAGATTACACAAGTGTGATGACTGCAACAGTGAATCAAAGAACATCAGAATTATTAAAGTCAATATGAGGATGAATGCTTAAGTTGGGGTCCCCTAAAACAATTTCAGGGAATGTCCGAGACATCCATCACAATTTAAAGAAATAAACTATATGAAAAAAGTTATATACTCACCATAACATTCCATCTGAGTAGTTCTACTTCATTTGTCTTCAACCTGTGGGTCTCAGATCCACAATGGAGCTGATACGGCCGCATTTTCCAGCTATGGGTCCAAGCTCCAGACTCCTCCCCTTACCCATAATGCCCCCTTGTCTCCCTTCAGATAGAGTTTGCTGCTTAAGAGGTATCAGATACCAGACCCAATATCACCTCATCATGAAGAATTTCCATGATACTCTCAGGCCTAGACAGTGTCAAGGGCCACAATGTATGCAAAGCTAAATGCAGACTGCACCAATAAGGTCAGGGGGAAGGTTGAAGACCAAGTACAACTACTCTGATGGAACATTACGGTGAGTACTTAACTTTATCTGAAGCAGTTTACTTCATTTGCTCTTCAACCTGTGGGACAGTCTCCCCAGCTACCAAAAACACCCGGGTGGCCCTTATGGAAGGATATTCCAGAACACCAGAGAGCCAAAGGATGCTCTGTTCCTAGACACAATGTCCAGCTTGTAATGTGAAACAAAGGTATGAGAGGACCACCATGTAGCTACAGAGCAGATATAGTCTAGACACCCTAGACCAGAAAGGCAGCTGATGTAGCCATAGATCGGGTGGAATGTGCCTTCACTTGTCCTGGTAGAGACCTACTTTTCACAGCATAGGCTCGAGCAATGCATAGAGAAATCCAGCGAGCAATTGTCCAGCAAGTTGGAAACTGACTGGCCTAAGGGCTTAGCGTAAGACATGAACAGGTGCTTAGACTTGCAAAAAGGTTTTGTCCTGTGTAAATAGAATCTCTATAGTCTACGGACATCAAGAAGATGCAGTTTGTATTCCCCTTTGTTCTGGAAGTTGGGGGGAAAAAATACTAAACTGATAGTCTGATTAATACTGGCTTCCGAGGCTACCTTAGTAAAGATGGATTAGTGTGCAGTAACACTATCTTTGTGAAAGATCATATAAGGCACCTTAAAAAGAGAGCCTGAAGCTCTGACACTATTCTGGCTGAGGAAATGGCCACTAAGAAAGCAGTTTTCCAGGTTAAAAATTGCAAATCACCTGAGGATGCAGGTTCGAAGGGTGCAGAAACCAATGCCTGTAACACTAAGGTAAGATCCCACGGACGAGCAGTGTCCTTAACCGGAGGTCTAAGAAGAAAGGCACCTATAAGAAAGGTTTAACAAAGTTTGGAAGAAGCCAAGGAAGACATTCACCTCCACATGGAAATTAGAAATGGCTGCCAGTTGCACTTCAACTGTATAGGAACTAGCACCCTGATGAAAGATGCTTGCCAGAAAATCTTAGACTGCCGAAAGAGGTGGCATGAAAGGGTCCAAAGCACACTGAGTGGCCCACATGCAGAAGCATCTCTATTTACTACGATACACCTTTCCGGTGTATTTCTGAGCCGCTACCAAAATGGACTTTACAGGGGATACTTCGGGAGACCAAATAATCATTAGAATTGGAGCAGCCAAGCTGCGAGTTTCAGACTGTCCAGATGTGGGTGAAGGATCCCAGAGGGATGAGAAAAGATCCGGAACTGGATCCAACGTCCATGGAGGAACAACTAGATGAGATCACAGTGAGGGGAACCAAGTCTGGCGAGGCCAGAATGGGGCGATGAGAATCACAGTGCTCCCGAGCCTTCGAGCTTTCTGAAGAAACTTCGACATAAGAGGAAGCGGTGGATAAGCATAGAGGAGACTGGGAGGCCAAGCATGAACCAGTGCGTCTTGGGTGGCTTCCCCCACCAGGAAGTTCAGATTAAAAAACCCGCTGAATTTCGCATTTGAAGGAGATGTCTTCTCAGTACAAATCCAGTGACTGCTGCAAGGCCGACCCCATTTTAGAAAAACCTGTTCCTTTACTGAAGGATTCAGAGACCACTCGTAAGGCATCACGATAGATCTGCTGAGCCTGTCTGCTATAATGTTGGACTGCCCTGGAATGTGCATTGCTACTAGAAAGTGGCCGGTGGAGATCACACACTCCCACACTCATGGCTTCTTGACAGAAGGGATAGGATCTAGTTCCCCCTTGTTTGTTGATGTACCAGACCACTAACAGTGTCTGAATAGCAACTGCCCCTAGAGGAAGATGAGCATGAAGTGTGTACAATGCAAGAAGGGCTGCCCTCATCTCTAAAACGTTTATATGCAAATTGGTCTGGGAGGGGAGCCACATGCCTTGGACCGCCCTTTGAGCAGTACCCCCCCACCCTAGCTGGGAGGCATACATGGTCACCATGGTTTTGGGAATGGCAGGGTGAAAGGAGCATCCTTTGAGGAGATCTGGGGATTGAATCCACCACCGAAGGGAGTCCTTGCATACCCTCGAGATTCTCACTGGAAAGAATAGAGGAAGATTTAACAGGGACCACTGGACTGCAAGTGTCCACTGAAGAACTCTCATATGAAGGCAAGCCATCGGAAGGAGACTGATCGTGGCCACCATGGAGCCCAATACCCTTAGAACTGCTTCGTCTGTAGGTACTTGAGGGTAAATAATTTGTAACGCATGTAATCAGACTGCATATCCTATCCTGTCCGGGGGTGAGGAAAACCCTCATCTGGTGTCCACATTCTCCCTGATAAAACCCAGAATCTAGACCAGAGCTAGAAAAGATTTTTCAGATTGACTGCAATACCCAGTTTGCTCGCTATCTGAATGAAGTAATCCCAGGCTTGGCACAGTAGATGCTCTGAAGGGGCAGCAAACACCCAATCGTCCAGGTACGGAAAGACCTGAATACCCTGGAGCCTAAGGTGAGCCACTACAACCGCCATCACCTTGGTAAACACCCCGAGGGCTGTGGTGAGACCAAAGGGAAGGGCTCTGAACTGGTAGTGTGGCTTCCAGGAGCGCTTGTCCATTTAGATGTGGTAGTACGCATCTTGGAGATCAATCGAGCACATCCTGCCTTTGGTTTGCAGAAAGGGCCAGATAAGATTGAAGAGTGACCATCCAGAATTTCGCCTATGTTACTGACAGGTTCAATGTGGACAGATCAAAGATTGGTCTGAGGTCCCCCGTTTTCTTTGGCACTAAAAAACCTGGAGTAAATGCTGGATGCGGACTGGTCTGGGAGGACCAGTTGGAGGACTCGTTTCTTCAGCAGCTTTCCTATTTTCTAGCGATGCCTACTCCCATTGCACGGGTGGGACATCTGGAAGGAGCATGTTTGAACGGGGATGCTCCTGGAACGGAACAAGATATCCTCAGGATATTATTCACAACACCCAGCGATCTGTTGTAATGGACTCTCATGCCTTCTGGTGAAGCAATAGGCAACCCCCGACTACCTCCAGAGATGACCAGTCAGGCAACTCCTCAGGGTTGCTGCCCTGGTCTCTCCGAGAAAAGGTACTCAGGACCTGAAATTTCTAGGACCCCCCGCCTCTCTGGCATCTATCGTGACCCCCTCTGCCTCTGGGGGACGGAGAATCCTTAGTGTCCCAGGAAAACACCTAAGACCTCCAGAACCACATCTTCATTCCTCACCGATTCCTGGAAAAGGATCTTTGAGAAGACTAGAAGCGGATCCCAACAGACAGTGTCTTCCCGTCCGTCTCGCTCTGGACCACTGTCTCTTTCAATGATTTCCCAAAGAGGGAAGAGCCATGATGGGCATTGGTGAAAGATGCCTTGAAGGGCTGCAAAAATAGACAACGGGAGTCAGGCAGGACGCCTGATGGCAACACCTGTTCAGGCCACCCTTGCGGCCCCCCCCCCACCATAGCATGAGAGCGCAGTCGCATGGACGTGTTGGGGAACTGCTTTGAGAATGGCCATTTGGGTAGAACGTCTTGTCATCCGCTGACACGGACTCTGGGGTCGACTCCATGATTTCCTTTACTAGATCTCTCTCGAGTCGAATGGTGTGTGCCATATAGTTCAGCACTCTCACTGAGAAAGTCGCTGAAGCATGTACTTGCTTCCCAAAATGGTCCACTGCTCCTGATTTTTGATCAGGTGAACTGTGGAGCTCTCCTGTGCAAGCTCCTTGGTGGCGGCCATCATCAATGGAACATGGGGTCCCTGGTAGATGCAATGTGTCCTGTCCGACAGGGGGCTCAACACTGTCGAGGTGCTTAAGAATGGGCTCTACGGTGTCTGGCTCCTTCCATGCCCTAGATGTCATCAGATCCACGAGTGGATCAGTAGGAGGGGGCACCCAAGAGGTAGATTGGCCCAAGCCGAATGCCTCCAGGAACACACTCGTTTGAAGTCTGTTTTGGGGCTGACCCCCCCCCCCCCACGAGAGAGCTGCATGACATCTCCAAAGGAGACATCCTCGGGGGTGACCTTGGAGAACCATCCAAGTCAGTGTCTTCTGTGAGGGGCTCTGGAGGAGTCCAAGGGCCTTCTCTGACACACACGTTTGCAGGGTACCTCCTTAGGGGGACTTTGAGGACTCAAAACCCTCTTGTTCCACCAGAACTTCTTGGGGCATAGCGACCATGGGCTGTTCCGGACACAGCAAGACTGCCAGAACTACACTCTGACTCAGTCCAGATCCCCTTGGCTCTAAGGATGAGATGGTCAGAGGCCTAGACACTGGACAGAGTTCAAAGGATGAGATGGTCAGAGGCCTCGACACTGCAAGAACCCTCTCCACCAGGTAGAATGCTGAGCGGGAGCGAGCCTCCTGGGACATACTGGCAGGGCCCCCCCCACCAGACAAGGGAGTTGGAGCAGAGCCTCCAGGAGCGGAGATGCCAAGTGGAATGCTCCGTTCCAAAGCGCTCACAGAGCAGACACCACTCCCCTCAGTTCTGACCCCAAGGCTACAGCTCTGAGAGCTCAGATCTGATCCCATCAGATATGACAAGCTCAAGGCAATAGCCGGCATCGAGGTGCATGGTACAGTAAGTGCAGACCCTTTGACCCTGTGGGTCTTTGGATCCAAAAACTCCGGAACCACTGGTTGGATCACAGGAGTTATTGGTCAGAAAAAAGATTGCAAGGAGCCCCCTCTGGAGAGAGAAAGCACCGGTAAGACCCCCATCTGGATCTGAGTGCAGATAAATTCCCGCATCTTGTCCATCTTTGCTTTGCTGAGACTTCGGGTGGAGCAGAAGGACGCCACCGAAACAGGTCGGGAGAGCTGGTGGGGAGAAGACCTAACTGGGGACCAGCTACGAGTCTCCATGGGCTCAAGGGAGAACCTGGGTGAGTGCAAACGAGGACATCCAGGCCTAGCTGGAGGCCTAACTTTGGGTGGTGGACTCACCTGCGCAGAACGGTGAGAGGACTGCTTGTGACTTTTTTTCTTAGACTTATTCCCTTCCCCGGCCCTCGGTTGCTGGGAGTTTGAGTCCCTGAGGCCAGGGAAGAGGAAGTAGATGCAGCAGCCGCTACCCCCACTGGGGAAGAAGGGACAGTAGTCCCTGAAGAGGGTAGCAAACCCTTCAGAATCAATTTGTCCCGCCTGTCCTCAAGTGCCCTGGAGTTGAAACCAGCACAGAAGACAGGGGGACTTAAGCTGGTCTGTACCTGGGCAAACCACACAGTGCGCGCCCATCCACCGGAGAAAGCTTATGGCGCACTCTGTGCATTTCCTAAAGCCTGCCATAGGGGCTTCTGCCATCCCCGAATCAGGCCCAAACACTAATTAGCGCTCTCTACATAGGGAGAGATAAAGAGGAGAAAGCTTTTTTTTTTTTTTGATAGATACAGACGCGGGGAGGAAGAAAAGATACAAGGAAGAAAGACTGAAAAAAACTGAAGTTTTGTTCACTTATGTGACCCACTAGCAGGAACTCAAACCACGCTTGTAACCACGATGGCAGCAAACAAGCTCTGAAGGGAGACAAGGGGGCATTATGGGTAAGGGGGAGGAGTCTGGAGCTCGGATCCATAGCTGGAAAATGCAGCCGTGTTGGATCAGATGTAGATCCAAGACCCAACAGTTGAAGACCAAATGAAGTAAACTACTTCAGATCTGATTTTGCAGGGTAACCCTCCATATTCTACCGATAACCTTTGAAGTCAATAAAGATCAAAGAAAAAAATGCTGAGGTACTTAAAAAGCAAACAGATTTGAAAGGCACTCAGATCACACCACCCAACACGGTCACACTCAATGGAGCCCCAAACACTAAGTACCTAATGCAAACAATGAAGTCCTCTATGATGAGAGTCCTTGGAAGATGTACAGGACTCTCATTTAACCAGACTGAACAAGAATAACTGTTGGTTTTTCTAGAGTCAGGATCCAGCAAATTACACATACCTTCAAGTCATTACACCACAGTACAATAGGATTCCATTATTGACCCTGTAGGTGTGAATGACCTGATACCCCCTGGAGTTTAGAGAGATATTCTGGAGCTCTCAGACTGTCAGGCTGGTATGGGCTTAGCACTGCACAGCACATCACCAGGGATCATGCCACAATACAAGCAAAAGATGGAATTTAATCGGTCTTTCTTATGCCATTCTAAGGGGATCCAGTATTGGTTAGCTTAAGACAAGTTAAACAGACCACGCTGCTTTGCCACTGTGATCTACATCTGTCCCCACTAGGCTTTTGAATACTGGCTAAAACTAAACTCCCAAAGTGCCTTTTTAAGCAATGCCAAAATTAACACCCAAGCCCTCTACATACTTTAATACAGGCATCAAAGCAACTAAGTAATGTTTTAAAATGGCATGTACTCTGACAGTGCCAAGTTTCAGCAGCTTTCACACTTTTAGACTAGCTGCTGCACTGACAAGGGCTAAAGGTGGAGGTGTCTTGATATACAAGCCCACCTCTAGGCTGGTCAAACAGAATGATGCACTGCAGTTCCCCCATGTTCAGATCACCACAGAACCTCATCATATCCTAGCCTGCTACAGGTCATCCTCCATGCCTTATACCTGGACCTACTGGAGACGCATGCTATCTATGGCAGACTATCTTCTAGTCTGGGAGTCCTACACAGACTCAAATCTACAGGCACACATTTCTAGACTTTGTAAATACAAACATCCTTAACCAAGCAGTGAATATGCCCACTACAGACTAACATACTGGGCCTTGTAATCAAATATGGAAGAACACTGCACCCCCCCCCCCCGTCTCATCCTCCCTGGTAATGTCCAACCATAAAGCAATCTCCTTCGAAATCAGAATCAGAATGTAACCCTAGTAATGGTTGGGAATTATTCCAAGGCAAGCAACCGTTTAAGTGATGGTTTGCCAAAATTTAATGCCCTTCCAAACCCAGAGGACACAAGATCCTATACTGGGTCTCAGAATCTCTGTACAACCATGTCAATGGCAGCACACAGGCTGCTGTACCTACAAGTAAGCAAGCCCAAAACTAGCCCCAGAAAAAACACACCCTGGTAACATCCCAAATTAAACAGGATACACAAAAAACAGGGAAAATTTTCTGGCAAAAATCAGGAACGGTATTTCCCATAAAGAAACTCACAACTAAATAGGCAACTAAGAGGGCTAATTAGGTCAGACAAAGCCATATCTGAGGTTAAGAACCTCCCAGGTGAAAGAACCAAAAAGCTTTCTACAGCTACTTCAGACATAAAAGGGCAGCACACAGCAATGTGCTGCACTTGTAGTTAATGGTGCCACATTCACACAGCCTAGCAAACCTGTTTAGTTGACAAATTCCTTTCTGACAGCCATTCCCCCCGTTTACCCTAAACCATTTACGAAGAAATAGCCAAAAGCATAATCCCCCAAACTATAAATTAGGGAGCAGTACTAGCTGCGTTCACTAAAAACCAAGAGCACAGGTCTAACGGACCCTGACAGCATTTCCAGTAGGCCTCCTTAACAGTTGTGAAATAAGACTTAACAGGACCCCTGGAGTCAGCAATTAGTCTTACAACAGGCTTTTTGCCATGATAATACAGGACTGCGTCGTCCTCCTTCAAAAGGGAGAACTTTCAACAGATCCTGGGAGCTACAAATCCATTAGTCTGACTAGTCTTACAAAGCCATGGAAATCAACAAGGGCATAAGACCTCCAGACAATGGAGCCATTCCAGTTTGGCTTTGCCAAGAGGAAGCTATATGGGTGGACTTCTTTGGAGAAATCACTAGGACAATGGATAAGGGAAAGTGGTGCATACTGCTTACCTAAACCTGGCTAAAGCATCTGATACAACACGCCAACTCAGACACTGCCAAACTTACAGAACTTGGCATAAACCCCTTTATAGCACACTAGCTAGCTGGCTCACAGGTAAGACCAAAGAGGTTAGGATTGGCGAGGCCACCTCCACAGAAGCCAGTAACCAGCAGAGTCCCTTGTTGGCTTTGACATCTGAGAAACCTGACAAAAGCCTCTGGCTGACCAAGTTCGTAGACTGCAAACTGGGAGCAGTCACTTAATCCCCCCAACCCATAAAGGCATCACCACCCTTCAGGAAAGTAACACCGTCCAAAAACCATGGCTAAAAATTCAATGAGAAGAAATTAGTATCTTTTGGGAAGTCTGTCACCCCAGGTAACTACAATATCAGTAACACAACCCTAAGTTCAAGGATCTAGGATCTTGTATAGATAACAGCCTTCGACTAACCTGCATCAAGGTAATACATTTCTTTTTATGTTGCTCAGCTTACAATGTCAAGGAATCTAGGTCCACAGATGTAATCATACCACCGTACGCAGTCCTCAGATACATCAGAGTATATTGCTCCCTTCAGTAAGCACCTGAACAAACAAATGCAGCTGAACACCCAAAAAGATTCCTTACAAAAAGGATACAGGGAGTTTCCCAGCTAAGATTCCCATGAGTTAACTGGTGATGTGCTAGTGGACAAATCTGTCAGAAGCTAAGATACTGCTCCCACCTGCAGCTCCCTGTGTGCATCAGTTTGTAGAGTGAGATTCAACTCCGGGAACATCGAAGAACCTTATTAACAGATATCAAACCATAATTGCTCTGTCCCCCTTGCAGTGTATGAGTTTACATTTAACTCCATGTACCTGTTCCTCTTAAGGCCATAGCACATCACTGGGATGCCATTTGTTCACCCCAAATCAGGCCTATTTTTCTAAATTCTATGCGCCTTCTGCCCTATTCTGGTTTTGCAATTGAATCATTCACATCTCCCCGTTGTAGTTTTCTGTTTTAGCTGTATTAATGGCTACTGGCATATTTTGGTGCACAGTCACTTGTGCTTTTTCAGAAGTTAACTGACCTGCTACTTGCGCCTTGCTAACATCTCAGGCCATGTTATGCTATTGTTTGGTCATCCTTGTAAATCAAGGTCACCTACCCACTTTTCTGAACTCAAATAATTTGTAACCTGCTTCCACTGATTGTTTTTTTGCTGCGCATCAAACCCAGGTTTTCACCCACTCCGATCCCCTACCCACATTCCCACCCACCCCCTCTTTCATTACTTTTGTACTTGCATACACCACACCCCTTCCTTCTCCCCTCCAATCTCTCCCTCTGCCTCCACTTCCTCCTTTATTCTCCTGCTCAAGTACTTTTACTCCTACTCCCCTAGCCTTTCATTTACTACTTTTTCTTCCTTTCACATAGTCCAGTTTCTGTACTTCCACATAATTTTATAACCCCCCTTTTACAGCAAATCCTCTACTGTTCAACCATACATTGCATAGTCAGAACATCCTTACATTTTATACTTTTAAACTACAACTGCAGGACAATTCTTGAATAATGCATAGCACAACAGTCTTGTACTCTGATAATCACTGGACTCACTATTACTTCCAGCATCCAAAGAGTGCAAAAAAGTACTCCACTTAAGGTCCATAGAATAGCAAAAATAGTATCAAAGACAGCAAATTCCTGTAAGGAACCAACCAAGGCACCAGGAAAGTAATAAAATAGTCTTATTAATGGTGAGCGCTTTCATGCCCAAAGTGAGCACTTCAGACCACTAAAACCAAATGCAACTAACCAATATATACAAAAAGGAAATTACATCACTTAACTGATACATAGATAGCTACTTTTAATTTACGAGATTTTAAAATTGGTCTTAAAGGGAAATGACCATTTAACCCTGGATGCTCATCAGCCTGAAACCTTATAATCCCGTTTGTTTTAAGTTCTGTGATGTTAACATCCCCAAGATGTTTCCCAAAAGGTAAACCTGCTAGAGCCCTAAATTTGTATACATGTGTATCATCTCTATCAATTACATGTTTTGCTAGGGCATTCCTAGTATCCCTATTCCTAATAGCCAGGAGATGCTCCCTTATCCTCTCCTTTAACATCCTATTAGCTTTTCCCACATAACAGGGGCATGCTTGACAGTATGCAAAGTAAACCACATTCAGAGTCGAACAAGTCTTGAGCTCAAACTCTTGACCAGCTGTTGGACATCTAAAAATTGTGTTCTTTTCTATGTACTTACAAAAGTTTATAGGAACAGTACCATGTGGGAACTGCAACTTAAATAAATAGAAAAGAACACAAGCATGCCCCTGTTTTTATGTGGGAAAAACTAAAAGGATGTTAAAGGAGAGGATAAGGGAGCATCTCCTGGCTGTTAGGAACAGGGATACTAGGAATGCCCTAGCAAAACATATAACTGATAGAGATGATACACATGTATACAAATTTAGGGCTCTAGAATGTTTATGTTTTGGGAAACATCTTGGGGATGTTATCACAGAACATGAAAAACTGGATTATAAGGTTTCAGACTGATAAGCATTCCAGGGTTAAATGGTCATGTCCCTTTAAGACCAATTTTAAAAGCTCGTAAATTATTTAAATAGTAGCTATTTATGTTTCAGTTAAGTGATATTTCCTTTTTGCATATATTGGTGTTAGTTGCATTTGGTTTTACTGGTCTGAAGTGCTCAGTTTGGGAATGAAAGCGCTCACCATTTAAGATACTATTTTATTACATTCCTGGTGCCATGGTTGGTTCCTTATAAGAATTTGCTGTCTGATACTATTTTTGTTATTCTTGGGACCTTTTCACAGAGGAGTACTTTTTTGCTATCTTAGGATTAATTTATTTGTTGGTACAGCTGTGGACCATGGTGCAAGGAATCAAAATTGAACTGGATTATACACAAGTGTAACACTGGGCTCTGACTGTTTAGAAAAACTCAATGTTAGTTTTGCTGTTGTGTCTTTTGGCTTTTCCTGGTTAGGGGTCGCCACAGCGGAACTCCAGTCCGCTAATGATTGGCAGTAGATTTTTACGTGCCGACTTGCTGGGCCTGACACACAACCTTCAACAAAGGAACGCCCATTCACGCATGTCGCCACACGGAAGACGCTCTGAGAATCGAACAGGCAACATCTTACTGTGAGGCGACAATGCTACCGCAGCACCACCAACGCAGTGTAGAAAAACTCAATGTTAGTAGCAACTCATTGGACTGCTATGCTGATAGTGAAGATGTTGAACGCATAACTGATGATTTTGACAAAGAGCTTGTCTATAAAGAACTAAAAACTCTTGAGAATAACCATTTAAACTCAAATGACTACAGTACTAACGTTTGCATTTTGAAGCTTGCCTACACTATAAGGTACTTTTAAGTGACTCTGGATACTAAAAATGCCAACCTACGATACTTTTACAGATTTAAAGGACTGGCAGCAGTTAAATCTTGAGCTTAGTTTTAATTACACCAAGCTCTAGATTAACTTTTTTAGACCTATGGAACAGTCTCTGGTTCATGATATAAATATGAAACAGAAATGTCTGCATGATTTGGGTCCAATTGAGGTTTATAATAAAGACATGGAAGTTACTGACAGTGTTTTGGTGCATCACAGGCGACTTATTGCCTAAAAAAAGAAGCAGCTTGATAGAGATATTCATTTTAGGAACAGCAATGTTTTTTCATGGCCGAAGTCCCAAAACCACTCTGCAGTCACTGAAGTGAATTCAAAATCTGCCTCCGGAGTTGCTGCTCCCATATGTGAGCAGCAATTGGTTGACCAAGATGTCGGTATACCAAATCCAAACCCTATTGGCAACTCTAAAATATCGAAGTGACTACAGTGGCAGATATTCACCACACATCTTTCATATTACCAGAACAGAATCCGGCTGTGAGGAGCAAGACAACGCAGAAGCAACAGAACTGTTTTTCCTATTTTACCACTGCCCATCAGGAAAATAGAGACTCCAGCCCGACACCTCACATGCAGCTGGAGTCGGAAGAGTCAGCTAAAGCTTTCAGGTTCATAAAGCACGATAAAGATGTGGTTAGACCGAACGACCAGCTGATTTTTAATCTTCAAAAGTTAACGGAAGCCCAGTGTTTTTTACTACGAAAAGGGTTAACTTTTATTCCTTCTATAGGTATGCTTTTAACAGACATCATGGACATAATGTTTGCTAGGAATGTCATGCTAAGCTCTATGTTTAAAGGACAGACTGAAGGCAATTTGTATAAAAAACCTAGCAGCTATGTACTTATGATTGATCGGACAAGTAGACAGTTTTTGCAGATGTGTGAAAACGATATTTGGCAGGCTTTTTTGAAGGAATCTTCACATGGCAGGTTTTATAACCAGAGTTATGCTGACAAGAGCGTCCTTTTTGAATTACAATTTGATGACACTAATATGTTCTGCCGATAAAGGTGGCGCTCTGGTTGTATTAGATAGAAGTTTTTACACTGAATTAATGCATGAAATGCTTAATGATGTTACTGTCTATGAAGTAACAGATTTTCATAGAGTTTATGTTTTTATTAATGAACTACATCAAGCTTTAAGGAATAGTCTAGCAGCTTGTATGATAACCCTGGATTTGTACAATTTTAGAGTGAATTTGCCTGTTGTACTCATCCTAAATGGTTCAGCTAAAATACATAAAAGCTTACATAAACCTCCCATGCAACCTACTGTTTCTGGGAGAGGATGGGTGACTGAAGCACTTTCCATTTATGTTGAAAAGGAGTTAAGGAGGTTAGAAAATCTTTCTGCTATTTTAAAAAGACACTATGCAGTTTAAATGATTTCTGCACATGTTTTCATGACCTTGATAGTAAAGGTGATATGTATTTTTTTTACCCTTGATGTAGTCACTTTTTACTTTTATACCGAATGATGAAGGCCTGAATTTTTTGCAAGCTTATTTGAAGGAACATAGTAAATTTAGTGATATGAAGATAGCACTGATTTGCTCCCTCACCAGTTTGATGTTAACAAATGTGTTTTTGTTCAATACCTACTACTGGCAGAAGCAGGGGGTAGCAATGGGCACCCCTTGCGCAAACAGCTATGCCAATTTAGTTATGTCCCATCGAGAGCATAAATATGGTTTGTGTGATAACCAGTTTAGTGAGCACAAAGTTTTTCAAGAGATTTGTGAACGATATTTTTATTTTGTGGGAAGGTAATGAAGGTGAAATTCCAGAATTCAATGAGCATCTACATGGTACCACCTCTTTTTTTGAAATTTACATTGAAATGCTCAAAATGTGTTATAGATTTTTTTAGTTGAAGTGTATAGAATGGAAGATCATACTACTGCCACTAGGCTTTACAGGAAACCATGCTGTGTGAATACTACTTTAAGGAAAGATAGCATGCATCCCTCTACAGTTTAAGAATGTGCTTAAAAGAGCAGAGCATGAGAATCTTGAGACTTAATAGTAAAGAGAATACATTTGATTTTACTTTAAATATGCTTGCGTCTGAATTTAAGGATCAAGGATACAGAGATTGAGATTTCCAGCATGGTCGAGATTAAAACCATCTAGGTATGGCTCAGTTCAACCTTATTTTTCCAGAGGTGGTTCACATGAACAGGTGAACCAAATGGGGGTTAATGAGAGTAGAAAGAAGGTTAACTTTTTGATGCATTATACCAATGATGCAAATGTTTTCTGCGGTATTAAGAAAAACTGGCCCACTCTATTATCGAATACTGAGATTGGAGATGTTGTAGGGGATCGTCCACATTTTGTTTTCAAGAACAAAGTCTTTGAAAATATTGTTGTGCTATAAAGATGGGGAGAAGGCTAATAAGCCCAAGTTTATAGGGACACAGTACCATGTGGGAACTGTAACTTTTGTAAGTACATAGAAAAGAACACAATTTTTAGACATCCAACTGGTCAAGAGTTTGAGCTCAAGACCTGTTCTACTTGTTCAACTCTGAATGTGGTGTTCTTGGCATACTGTCAAGCATGCCCCTGTTTTTATATGTGGGAAAAACTAATAGGATGTTAAAGGAGAGGATAAGGGAGCATCTCCTGGTTATTAAGAACAGGGATACTAGGAATGTCCTAGCAAAACATGTAATTGATAGAGATGATATACATGTATATCAATTTAGGGCTCTAGCATGTTTACATTTTGGCAAACATCTTGGAGATGTTAAGATCACAGAACGTGAAAAACTGGATTATAAGGTTTCAGGCTGATAAGCATCCAGGGTTAAATGGTCATGTCCCTTTAAGACCAATTTTAAAAGCTTGTAAATTATTTAAATAGTAGCTATTTATGTATCAGTTAATTAAGTGATATTTCCTTTTTGTATATATTGGTGTTAGTTGCATTTGGTTTTACTGGTCTGAAGTGCTCAGTTCGGGCATGAAAGCGCTCGCCATTTAATGAGACTGACATTTTATTATATTCCTGATGCCATGGTTGGTTCCTTACAAGAATTTGGTGTCTGACTATTCCTTCCAGCATCACTTCGTATACTAAAACTTGGCTCCACCTTAACTCAATCACCCACATACCCTGTACTCCCTAAACAAAGCTCTACGGTCTTGCCTCTCACCAAAATCCACATCATCAATTCACATAGTTAACCCCACCCCACCTAATCCACTAGTTCCAAACTCCAGGTCTGTCCTCAATTCTACTTGTGTATCTAAATACTTAAAGACCATACTACATATTGCATCTCAGCTACTAACCAGCAGGGATATTCACCTTAATCCTGGTCCTGTAAGTGCATCTATAACCCTCCCAATCCAATCCTACACTGAATTCCCAAAGGGATCCAACTAACCTAATACTTAATATCAACACAAGTATAAGTAAACAAAACTGAGGAACTTCATTCAACCTTGTCCATACACTCCCTTGTTAGTCCTTCGGACAGAAACGTAGCTCAAGCCACATATTAAATGACAACAGTTTCTACCCCAAGGGTATAATCTAATCAGGAGACAGGATACCTAACATGGTGGGATTGCCATCCTGTACAAAACCAACCCTGCACTTGATATGAGCATAAATCCCCCAACATTCAATAATGCAGAGATCCTGTTCACTAAATTAAAATTCAAAGCTCAAACAACTAAAGATAACTGGCACTTGTATGCCTCCTGGTAATACTGACATATTAGAAGCTATTGTTCATTGGTCTACTCACAATCTTCCCCATGAGACACTTACTAGGAGACATCAACATTAACTGGTCCACATGCATCTCCCCCCTCCCCACCACTCACATGGCTTTAGTCAACTTATCCAATCTCCAACCAGAACTGATAAATCTTCCAAGAAAGAATCTATACTAGACTGGATTCTCACCAATTGATCTACTCAGTCCTACATATCTGGGACACTACCCAATAGTCTGCGACCATCAACCTACTTTTGCACCAAGACACAACAAAACCCACTAAAACCTCTACCCTACAGCAAATTCAGTATACAAAACATTTCAAAGAAAATCATTGTGACTGGTCACACCTCCTAAACCTTTCCCTAGACAAAGCAGGGGATTATTTTAATTCTACTTTTCTATATTTACTCAACCAGTCTGCCCCTGTTAGAGTTAGAACAAGGTCCTATTATGCTTCCTGGCTAACCAAAACTATCCAGCAACTCCTTAAACAGAGAGGCGTGGGAAATCTGGTGACAAAACAAAACTAGTCAAAACAGGCAAAAATTTCAAAAGCCAAGAAACAAATCTAGAAAACAAAGAACTGACGAACAAAACCACTACTAACATTCAAACCAAGCACAAATCTCATCCAAAAAAATTTGGGCTGCCATAAATAAAATACCTCAACTTGGTAAAACTTCCACCTCCACTTCCAACATCGCAGTACAATTTAATGAGTACCTTAACACCATTCAAAAACTACTTTTACCACCTCTCCAACTCATGATTACTCCCAAACTTAAACCCTTGAACAAAATGTTTATTCCCCATGTCCAGTCTCAACTATTTATAAACATGGTAAACTAAAACTCACTGCTCTAGCAGTCGATAAACTTCCAGGTGAATACCTTAAGATTGCTGACACAGCTATATTTTATCCTGTAACTATTCTAACAAACAGGTACATTGCTGAACATACCCCACACACCTTTGGAAAATCTCTCCCATCATACCAATTCATAAAGGTGGTAACTCAACTGACTTGGCTAGCTACAAACATATTGCCATTATATCTCTCCTCTCCAAAATCCTTGAGAAGCGTGTCAAATCCCAAACACTAAACTACTTACTAACCATCTCCTATCTGAAAGACAACACTGGTTCTGCCCAAATCATAGTACCGCCACTGCTCTTTTTAGTTTCTCCAACACCATAAATCAAATGTAGGTAATTTTGTCTCTTCCATATTTTTAGACTTATCCAAAGCCTTTGATACAGTTTCCCATCCCAAACTTCTAATTGCATCATCAGATCTGAAATTACACTGCTCAACACTATCATGGTCCAAAGATAATCTCTCAGTCAACAAGCTGTAAAATGGGAAAACACCCTTTCCCCCCTTCTCCCCATAAACATAGGCATCCCTCAAGGTTCTATACTTGGACCCATTATCTTCTCTATATTCAGTAACAACCAACACAAAGCTACCCTCCATGCCAATCTGATCCAATATGCTGATGATTCTACCCCAATATGCTCTGCCCCAACACTCGGTTACAACAAATTAACCAATAACCCTTTCCAGTAATAGAAAGATGGCTTTCCAACTCATAACCAATACTTAACCCTGATAAAACTCAGCTAATACTGTTCCATCCCTCGAAGGCTGCGGACTCAATTTCATCTTTTAAAATTACATCCTTTGACAAAACCCCCATCACACCTGTTACCCATACTAAACTTCTAGGAGCTATTGACCACAATACGAAATTCAGCAAGCATAGAGCACAAACTATTACAAAGGTTCACAAAAAGCTAGGTACCATATATGGATGCAGAAATTACCCAACTTCTGAGAGTAAAGTCACCATTGCAAGAACCCACCTTCTCTACTTTACTGTATACCTCCCCCATCCTAACCAATCTAAAATAAAGGAGACAAACTATCTGCTATAACAAATAGCAGAATTTGGTACTGATTCACCATTTAGATCCCTCCACTGCCAATCCCTTAGAAAGCTATCCTGGGCTACAATTACTTGACCTGATTACCTTCTCCCAACTAACCATGGCCCACCAAATCCTCTATCACCCTATGAAAATCTCAGCCCTACAAGGACTTCACCTCTATGCTAACAATTGAGTACTAATAAAGCAATAATTGAAATAACTAAAAGTAAATATAACTATTCTACTACTGTAGCTAAAGCCTGGTATGCACTCCCTGTTGTCATCTGGTCATTACACAACACACGACTAAGCACCTTCTTAAATCTCATTTAAATAACTTATTGTGTACATGTACTTGCCCTGAATATCTAAAAAGTCTTCTACACACTCTTCTCCTAACCTATTTTACTCAACTTGTCTTTCTTTACATCTATTGAGCTGCTTTCTCTTATAGCTTACTACATTGTGATGCATCTTTTTGTATCTTCATCGTTTACTCACAGTATTTTAATATTTTATGAATAACCCAGTCAAGACCGTCATTGTTACTGCTACTTTCATGTACTACTCCAGCCAAACTTTAAGAGTCTCAATTCTGTTTCCTATATGAACGCTGTAACCTTTATAAAAACTACAAATGCTGTCCAAGCTAAATTTTTTGTCTTTTTTTATATTGAGTTTTGCTATATGCTCCCTATACGTTCTATATTTTTCTCTGTATTTTTATGGTATTACTGTATTTTAATACTTTTTTTTTTTTTTTTTTTAAAACATCTTGTGTATTACTGGGCCTCTGCTGTAAATGGGCAATCCTGCCCAGTTGGACATTTCCTGGTAGACTTCTTTCTTTTCCCGGTTAGGGGCCACCACAGCGGATCATCTGTCTGCTCATGATTGGCAGTGGAGTTTTACAGTTTCGAGTTGCCAGCCCGGCGCCCAACCTTCCACAGAAGGTGCACACACTCACATCTAAGGCCAATTTAGAGTGTCCAATCCACCTACTGCATATCTTTGGGATGTGGGAGGAAACCAGAGCACCCGGAGGAAACCCACGCGACCACAGGGAGGACATGCAGACTCCGCACAGAAAGCACCCCGGCCGAGAATCAAACCGGAGAGCCTCTTGCTGTGAGGTGGCAACGCTAACTGCTGTACCACCGTGGCCGCCCTGGACATTTCCCGGTATACTAATGTAAATAAATAAAAATGTCCTATGCTGATAAGTTTAAAAGCCTTGTCTACCAGATTTCTGAGAGGTTATCTTGG
This sequence comes from Protopterus annectens, assembly GCF_019279795.1. Taxonomy (NCBI): domain Eukaryota; kingdom Metazoa; phylum Chordata; order Ceratodontiformes; family Protopteridae; genus Protopterus; species Protopterus annectens. Next base: position 1,051,177,787 of record NC_056728.1, read on the forward strand.
CCAGAGGTACAAGCCATTCCTGGACCCTGTTTTGATAAGCCTTTTGCACATCCACATACATCAGATCTACATCAAAAAAACTACATTTTCTTTGAGACATAAATAGGACAGGTTAAAAGAAAATACATTTCTCAGAATACAGATTCTCTGGGACAGACTCTCCATTCATGTGAAACAAAGTTCTTCCCCTTGGACCAATGGATGGGTACTTAAATTCACCCCCTCATCTGGCAACTATGTCTCTAACGGATACAGGCAGCCAGTAATCACTCCCTATATAAATAAAATGGGTCACATTTGGATTGCACAGTTAGGCTGATTAAGGGCCCTAATGGTTAGTATGCACCTATAAAATGTTAAGCACCTTTCTCCTGTATGCAGCAACTTCAGCACTGTACAGAATGATTAAGTGACAAAAATCAAAGCCAACAAAGTGGATTATGGCCTATTGCCATCCAGTTCCATAATAAGTGGAGACAGTACTTTTATACAACTGGAATTGTTCAATTACGGTTTGCTGCCCAGTATTTCATTACATCCAGCTGACATCTGATCACCAAATGCAGTCTGACAGTTTTAGTAGCATTGTAGTTTTCTTATTGCCTTGCATCTATTGTATGATCAGTTGAAAAATGAGAAACATCTTTCTAGTGCATTTCTCAGAAAAAAATAGGAAGTAAAATGCACTGCAAGCGAAATGTTGCTTGTATTTACTTTGTGCATCTCAAAGTGTTGGGGCTGTCAAAAACATTTCTACTTCCTATTTAGACAGCATGGATAAACAGAAGACCGACTCAAAACGCGTGAAAGACTAAACTACACTTAAGACAAAGTTCATTTGTGTAAGCTGAAATTAAATTAACAGATGCTTAAATCATTGCGGCAGTAGACTCGGCTATATGGGCTACATCCTGCCAAGGATATTACAGCTGGCCTGTCTTCCATTGCCTTTGGATCCCCCCACAAGTGCTCAGGCTGCTGTTATATCAAGCTTTGGGTGGAGAAAACAGCAGCCTGGCTGCCAATATAACTTAGGATTTTCTTGCAGACTATAAGGGAGGCTGTTTACCAAAAAAAAAACACACAAAGTTTACATAACTTCATAGAAAAAAGTGGAATGGAGGGAGGGTGCGGCTACTACACTAGTGACTTATTTCAACATCTGCTGTTATGGTCAATTGCAACTTACACAGCTGAACCACGTTCATAAATAAACGCTGTGCAGTACTAGCTATATGGGTAGATTACTATAGCTTACACAGACTAGGAATGAGGAAGGACTAGAATTCAGGAGCCCTCAAAGAATAGCCATCGCAAAGCCCATTCTAGATCTGTAAGAATAATCCCATTTGTAAAACTTTGTAAAATTATGTACAGAGGACCAAACAGTACCCATGAGGATTTGCCCTGGTCCTGCTCAGACTGTCCTCCAGTTTGCTCTGACATAACGTTAAGCTTGCAGCATCAAAATAATGCTTCACAGCAACCCAACTTACACCACTGGATGACTGCAGAGGTTGAAACTTGATACCTGTTTATGTAATACATCACTGCAATGTTGTCTGCAATCAACTGCAAAGGCCCTAGGGTCCACAGACTGTTAAGAGATTCTCCAGTATGGATCACAGCCAACATCTTCCTCATTTATGTGCTCTGGCCCATCTCATTTTCCAAAGACCCTACACTTGTATCCTTACTGATGCAGTTCCCAATACAAAATCAAGTGCATCCACTACAGACTGAGCCAAGAATGTGCAAGAGAAGACCTGGATTCAGACAAACAGTTCTCCAAAAGTTTACACAGCCCAGCACTGGTATCCATCTACAAATCCAGTGAACATGATCACCAGATTCAGTTAAAAAAAACATTGCATTTTCCTCATGTGCAACCTGGTAATAAGAATTGAGCATCATTGGATTTATGAACCTAAAATCCAGAGATGCTCTTTGGCTAAAATCTGAGACTAGAAATTCCATTTCTCTGGAGATAGAAATGCCTTTTGTACGGTGGAGTCCTTGGGCATCCTAGAAACAATTATGCAAAAAGGAATGGAGGAAGGATTTCTGAATCTTTACCCAGAGCCCTAGGTCAAAGGGATTTAAGGGACTCAACTCTTGGAAATACACTGCAAAGATAAGCAAGGAGTTGAAATAAGGAAACGTGTGTATGCCATGCAGTCAGCAATGGGCTATCACAGGAAATCATTTATAAACACCCCTGGAGTAGTGGGAAACCTAAAGGACTATGCAGTGAATTTATGCAACCCAAACAAAAAACACTGAATTCTATGTCAGTGGGAAAGTGGTGATAAGCATCAAGTTTTACCAGAACTCAAATGAGTAATGGGCAGCAAGACATTGAAAAGACATTTTTCAAAATTTTACATTCATTTTGTAAATAAAACATACTAGACATTTGTCAAAAATGATAAAAACCATTGTCTTAATTGCCAAAAGCAAACCAACACATTATATACCAACAGCAAACTCTATACAAGAGGGGTATAACCCAGACTAAGTAGACTAATAAAATGGATTATAGGAATGGAGTAGACTGTAAAGTAAATTAAAGAAGTTAAGGCCCTAAAATGAAAGGGCTAGTAGGATAAGAAAGGGTAATGCAATAGATTGAAAGTATAAAACATCCATCCCTAAATTACAACATGAAGGTAACAGACATTGTAAAAAGATATCAAACAGGATTGTCCAATATTCAGTAAAATGTGGATGTAGTTTTTGGCTATACATTAAGAATTTGTGAGCTGTTAAATGTTTGATTGCCAACTGCTTAAAGGCTTTCCAGGAGATTGCTGGACTGTCTTTCCAGTTCAGGGTGATATAGAATTTAATTAAGGTAAAAAGTGTGACTAGTATGCATACTTGCAGTTTTGTTAAACCCGGAGGGGGAATATGTTGCATAGTGAATTCCCAGGAAAGTGCAGCTTACTCATAACCCATTTTTTGGGGTTTGAATTTTAGGGAGCACCAGAGTTTGTAGGCACATTTACAGTTCCAATACATATGAAGGAGAGCTACCTTTTGATGTTCAATGTGGACAAAAAAGGGAGGTTGTAGGGTTGAATTTATTTAGACTAGCTGGTGTATAGCAAGCATTTAATATCAGTTGTGTACACTTCAGGTTTTTTTTTTTTTTTTTTTTTTTAAGGGGATAAATTTTGAGGTTATTTGAATGGATCGAAGTTTTTGGTCAGTTGAGATTGTCGGATCAAGATCAGACAAACAGACAAAAGTCTGTTTGGTATCAGAGTGCGACTAAGTTTGTACACATCTGAAATAATTTTTTCCATTGAAAGTAGGCTCCAGAGAGTTTTACAACTTATTTACATCATTGAGGATTTATTCTGGGTCATCCAGGGTTTTGGCACACAACTCTAATTTGTCTCAATGTTATTTTTGGAGAGTTTTAGTGCCAGACTCATCTCAGTGATAGATTGATTTCTACAGAGGTAACAGACGCAATTCTTTTAAGAGAGTGTTTGTTACTAAGCCTAAAGTTCAGGTTAAAATGTAGTGGTTGCAGAATATTAAAGGCACTGGATAGGGACAGAGTTGCTACAGTATGGTTTATTTTATTCTTTAAAAAAAGGAATGAAGCTTGATTTTCTTCAAATTCTCCTTAAGGAAAGGAAGGGTTACACTTAGTTAAAAAAGAGCTCTAGCCAGACCGGAGCCTGTGTTTTCTTATTAGTTAAAGTTAGAGATTACCACTACTCTGTCACTACTGATTATGTCATAGCAAAGTTTGAAGTCAGGGAGATTAACTCCCCCTTTATCTTTGCGGTAAATTAGTTTTTGATGAGAAATTGACCGATTTCAGGACCCATAAGAATTTGGATAGAGAGTATAGTACTGTAAGGAAAGTACAGTTGTGTACCTACCATAAATGTAGATGTTAGAGTGTATTCACTGTTGCAGTCATTACACTTGGGTTATCCTGCTAGCAGGCGACCCGCAGTCGGCCCGAGTTCCAAAGTCCTGGTCCAGCATCAGTTGCTGTCGCCTCTTCCCTGACGTCAGTGCGCCAGGGGTATAAAAGTTGCAACCGACGCCATTTTCTTCAGTTTTTCTTGCCCCAGATGTCAGGTGCCCCCAGATAGGAAGGCTGGAAAGATAAAATTATGCCAAAAACATGCATATATTATTATAAACATTTCCTTCATCTACAAGCAAATACACCACATAGGTTGTATAGAGTTGAGAAGTACACAAAAGTCTCAGCAATGAAAAGGGGGATGGGTGGGTGGGTAACCTGGACTGCAACAGTGAATAAACATCTACATTTATGGTAGGTACACAACTGTACTATGTTCATAGTATTTCACTGTTGCAGTCATTACCATTTGGGTAGAATCCCAAAGCCGAGGTTGGGCGGCTGTATCTAAATTGGATTTGGAGAGGCTACCAGACCCTGCAGAACTGCAGTGGCAAAGCCTGCTCTGGATTTAGAGTACAGAGGTAAGTGGCAGTGCTTGGTGAAAGTGTGCACCGAGCTCCAGGTTGCAGCTTCTAAAATGTCTTTGGCTGGAACTCCTCTGAGAAAAGCTGCTGAAGTGGCTGCTGCTCTGGTAGAATGAGGCCTAATGCCCTTAGGCACTAATTTGCCATGTTGTGCATAACAGAAGCAGATGCAGTGGCCTATCCATTTTGAAATTGTCTGCTTTGTAATAGGCTTTCCTTGTGATCCTGTAGCATAGGCTACAAACGGTTGCTCAGTTTTTCTGAAAGCTTTTGTTTTGTCCAAATAGAATCGTATCTGTGTATATCCAAAGAGTGCAGAAGTGTCTCTCCCCTTTATTATGGGGGATTTGGGTAGAAAGTAGGTAAATGAATGGTTTGGTTCATGGCCACATTGCAGACCACTTTTGGCATGAATGTTGGGTTAGCCCTCAGAGACCCTGTCCTAATGAAAAATGATGAAAGGTTCCACAGCCATTAATGCCTGTAACTCAAGACTCTTCTTACTGAAGTACTGCTAGCAGCAGAGCAGTTTTCCATAAGAATTTTAGGTCAGCTGTGCTGGCTGGTTCAAAAGGAGGCAGTAGAGTTTTTCTAAAACAAAATTGAGATCCCAAGTTGGTACTGGTGCTCTCCTTGGGGGTCTTATATTTTTTGCCCTCTGAAGTACTGTTGTAGTAGAGGATGTGAAAAAATAGGAGGTTCCGTATTGTAATGAGCTGAAATGGCAGAGGCATGGATTTTAATTGAGGAGAAAGATGGGCCTTTGCCCAGCATCTCAGTTAGGTATTGTAAAATCTGAGGAATATTAGGGAAAAGTGGTTCGAGCCCTTGTGCCTGGTTCCAAGAACAGAATCTCTTCCATTTTTCTGCATAAGATTTCCTAGTGATGGGCCTCCTGGCTTCTAAGAGGACATCCATAACAGCTTTAGAGAGGTGCAGTCTGAGTGGCTACATTATCTGCCATGCTGCCAGATTTAAGGTTCTGAGTTGACTGCGCAGAATCTGATTGTTTTGTTGCGTCAGAAGATAAGGTATTTGAGGTAGAGGTCAAGCTGGGCCTTGAGACAAGCTCTTTAGGATTGGGTACCAGTGCTGGCGTGGCCAGTCTGGGGCAATTAGGATCATTTTTGGCCTTTCTTGTCTGACTTTTAGAAGTACCTTGGTAAGGAGAGGCATTGGAGGGGAGGCATAGACTGTCAGGCCTTTCCAGCTGAATGATTGAGCATCCACTTTCCATGCTTGAGAGTGATAAGTTCTTGTGCAGAATTTCTGTATTTGGTAATTGTGAGGGGAGGCAAAAAGATGTCTGGGCGTCCCCATTTCCTCGTTATGCTGAACACCTGTGGATTTAGTTTCTATTTGTGAGGATCCATGAGATTTCTACTTAGTTCGTCTGCCAGTGTATTTTTTGTTCCTGGCAGGAATTGTGCCTGCAGATGCACTTGATAGGTCAGTGCTGTGTTCCACAAAGTCATGGCTTGTCTGCATAGGGGGTAGGAATGTGTGCCCCCCCTGCTTATTTATGTACCACATAACTGTGGTATTTTCAGTCTTTATCAATAGTTGTCCTGGATGTAGTAGGTCCTTGAAAGCTGTCAGGGCATTCTGTACAGCTAGCATCTCTTTTTTGATTGATGTGAAGATGCATTTGTTCCTTGGGCCACGTGCCCGGAATACATTTTCCTGCCATATGTGCCCCCAGGCATAATCCGATGCATCCGTTATTGTCTGCCTGGCTGTGGGTAAAGTGAAAGGCTGTCCCTTGTTGTGGTGACAGGCCTGGGTCCACTATCAAAACTCCTGTTGTAGGCAGGGAATTAAAGTTATGATTGTCTCCAGGCTGCGACAATGCTGAGTCCAAACATTTTTTAGATACCATTGTAGTTTCCTCAGATGCAGTGTTGCATATGGAATTAGAATGCAGGATGCCATGAAGCCCAGGGCCTGCAGAATTTTTCTTGCAGGGACCTGGGTTTTTGTTGCCATCATTTGAAAGTAAGGAGTCAGTTGCCTGTCTGGTGTGAGATAAGCCATTTGGGCAGTTGTATTTAAGCTTGCACCCAGGAATATTATCTCTTGAGGGCACTAGTTTTGATTTCTTTTCATTTACTGTGTACCCTAGGCAAATTAGCAATCTTTTTACAAATGCCAGATGCTTTAGAAGAATGTCCTTGCTCTCTGCTTGAATAAGGCAGTCGTCCAAGTAGGGATACATTTGAATTCCTTTTTGTCTGCAAAATGCAATTACTGGTGCCAGGCATTTTGTGAAGACCCTGGGCGCAGTAGATAAGCCAAAGGGCAGTGCAGAGAATTGGTAATGCATTGAGCCTGCTATGAATCTGAGGTATCTTCTGCAAGATTGTCTGATTGGGACATACAGGTATGCCTCCTTGAGGTCCAAAGTAACTAGCCAAGCCGTCTTGCCCGGCATGGGCAGAAGTTGATGTAGTGTTAACATTTTGAATTTTGGAACATCCAGGAAAGTATTTCGGATTGACAGGTCCAGTATTAGTCTCCAGGCTTTGTCCTTTCTGGGTACTAAGAAAAGTCTCGAGTAAAATCCTTGTCCCTGTTCTTGCTGTGGAACTTTTTGTATCGCTCCCATGTCCATAAGAGCAGCAATCTGTTTTTGTGCCTCTGCCCATTGGTTTTGTGGCACGTCTGGCATACCTTTTGGTTTTCGTGTGGAAGTGGAACCTGTAACCCTGAGAAACAATATTCAGCACCCACCGGTCCTGGGTGATCATGTGCCAATTTTTTGAGAAAAGTGCTAGCTTCCCCCTTAGGGGTGCTGTCAAGAGGTAAGTGCTTGGCATTTGCAGAGGGAAGTCATTGGGACGGTTTTCTACAAGGTTGTGATTTGTCTTTCCCTCCTTTGGGGGCTGAAGCACCCCATTGTTTAGGTCAGGAGCCTTGGAGCTGAAATCTGCCTCTTGGACGTCTGTATCTGCCTCTTTGTGGCCTGTCTGACACTGGAAAGGACCAATTTTTTTGAAGTCCAGTTTCTGCTAAATTTAGGTGGTTGAACCTGCAAGAAATCTTTCACTGTCTGCATTGACTTTGCTTTATCCTCCATTTTCTTTAACACCTCTTCTGCCTTAACACCAAACAAAGTATCATGCTGTAATGGAGCATCCAATAATTTTACTTTAACATGGTCAGGTAAACTTTGTTCTTTCAACCAAGCATGCCTTCGAATAACAGAGCCTGTAAGGTATATAAAGTATGCTCATCTGAGTCTAATCATTAATAAGGTGTTGTCTAAATGTTAATGCATATATTTGTATCTTCTTTCCTCTTGTGTATTAATTATCAAAGTAGTGATATGTAGTCTGTTTATATTAATGTAACTTACTATCCATGTGGAGCTTTTCTCCCCGGGCCTCCGCTGAAAATGGACATGCATCCAGTCGGACTATCCCGGTCAACAAATGTAAAATAAATAAACTGCGGCTCTACAAGAAGCCTCTAATGAATCAAAACCAAATTGCAGAGTATGCTTTCCCACTTGTTCAACTGCATGCAATAAATCCTGCATTTCCTTACTGTCAGAACCTTCTGTATTCAAATCCATTTTCTGTTTTAACAAGGACATGAGGTACTGTTGGTATTTAAGCATGTGAAACTAACAGTTTAAAGCTCTGAAAGCTAAAGTAGCAGAAGTGTAAACTTTTCCCCCAATCTGTCCAGAGCTCTGGAATCCCTATCCGAGGGGGCAGGATTTTTAGCAGTGGAAGCCTTAACCCCTTTTGGACCCTGAGAAATTGTTTCTGGGTCTGCTGCGGGGTTTTTGTAAAGAAATTTATGAGAGTCAGGGACTCTGTAGTACCTGTCTGGCTTAACTAGTGCAGGGGGTAAAGAATCAGGAGACAGACTGGATTAAGAAAAATCAACAATATCGAGCAAAGGGAGGATAGCCAGGGGCCTGTGCTGAGGCAATAAAAAGAAGTCTCTGAGCCTTTTCTTGGATTCTGAATAATCCTGGCTGTCCCAATGGAAATGCTCCCTCATGGTGTGCAGGGTTTCCCCAAAGGGGTAATCCTCAGGCGGAGAGCTGAAGGTATGGACTCTTCTGCATCAGAGTCCTCATAGGGAGGGAGAGAGTATCTCTGATCAGAAGAGGAGTCAGAGGAAATAGAAACCTGGTCAGAAGAATCATAATTAGTGTCTTGCCTAAGCTTTTTGTCAGGAGGGGGATGGGAACCCCTGATATTAGGTCTTCGGACATTTTAAGCATCTGTTTCTTTGGCATGGATGACTGCTCTGGAGAATGCTGTACTTGTTTCCTTGTCTTTAATGGTGTTTTTGACTTTGCTGCTGTAGTGGGCTTAATTGTAAGCTGTGAAGGTCTGAACACACCCTCAGAAGCCGATGCCAGCTCAGCGGCTCCGGACCCATCTGGAGGGTATAGTTTCCATAGGTCCAATACCTTGAGTTTTCACAGCCTCGGTGTCTCCACGTGGCTGTCTGTTATGGCCTGTGGTTCTGAGGTAGTGGGTGTCAGGGGCTGCGAAAGCACCTCAGAGAACCGGCGACTGGCCTACAAGAGGCTTAGTCTGTTTTGGACCTCGGATGCCTGTCCTTTTCTTTGTCTTTGCTTTTTTTTTATAAATTCCGGTTGTTCCAACGGCATTATGTAATTAAACCTTCGGCCAAAATAATGTAGAGCAAAATCAAACAAATGTTTAATAGTGTGTTTATTGAATCTAGCAGAAAACAGACAACTAGAGACGTTGTGGTCAGGGCCTAGGCAAGGAATACAGTAAGAGTGAAAGTCCTTACGAGGTATTTGCCTCCCACAATACAATTATTAACTTTTACTGACATCGGTCTATGCATGAAAAAGTTTCCCCAACGGGGTACTTAGCTTTATTGAAGACTTCGGTTCTGAAACTCAATTTTGAAAATCTCAGGAGTCGGCCAACCGGCACTTGCGAACATGCTTTTTCTTCGGGCACTGCGCAGCAAGAAAGACGGAAGAAAATGGCATCGGTTGCAACTTTGATACCCCTGGCACACTGTCAGGGAAGAGGCGACAGCAACGATGCCGGACCAGGACTTTGAAACTCGGGCCGACTGCGGGTCGCTTGCCAGCAGGATAACCCAAGTACAATGACTGCAACAGTGAAACATGAACATTTTGGTGTGTACAGTTATGTTAGAGGCATTTAACACAAAGCAGTCTTGGTATTATTATGGCCACTTTCAATAGCAATGGAAGTTTGAGTTTATCCCATTTAAGTAGATCCTGTTGCAAAGTTACTCAACTTTGTAATACTGCTTTGGTAGAACAGTTTTGAGTTTTGATGAAAAAGTATTCCTATATATTTCAAGGAGTATTTTATTTTGATTTCATGTGATAGAGGATAGACAGGCAGCTGATAGAAGTTAATTGGGAAGCTGGAGAATCAAATTTAGTTTGTAATTAGAAAGTGGGGATAGTGAATCATGAAGTACAATGGATTAGCAAGGGGGTAGTAAGGAGAGCTATGAAGAGGATGAAGAATGGAAAGGCTGTTGGTCCAGATGACATATGTCTGGAAGCATGAAGGTGTTCAGGTGAAATGACGGTGGAGTTTTTAACCAGATTGTTTAATGAAATCTTGGAAAGTGACAGGATGCCTGAGGAATGGAGAAGTGTTTTGGTATATATTTTTACAAACAAGGGTGAAGTGCAGAGCTGTAGTAACTACAGAGTGATCAAATTGATCAGTCACAGCATGAAGTTATGGGAAAGTAGTGGAAGCTAGGTAAAGAAGGGATGTAATTATTAGTGATCAGCAGTATGGTTTCATGTAGGGAAAGAACACTACATATGCGATGTTTGCTAAGAGTGTTGATGGAGAAGTACAGAGAAGGTCAGAAGGAGTTGCATTGTATTTTTGTAAACTCAGAGAAAGCATATGACAGGGTGCCTAGAGAGTAGTTGTGGTATTGTATGAAGAAGTCGGGAATGTCAGAAGTATGTAAGAGTGGTACTGGACATGTACGAGGGTAGTGAGACAGCGGTGAGGTCTGCGGTGGGAGTGACTGATGCGTTTAAGGTGGAATTACATCAAGGATCAGCTCAGCCCTTTATTTGCAATGGTGATGGACAGGTTGACAGACGAGATAAGGCAGGAGTCCCCGTGGACTATGTTTGCAGATGACATTGTGATCTGTAGTGAGAGTAGGGAACAGGTGGAGACGACCATGGAGAGATGGAGATATGCTCTAGAGAGAAGAGAAAAGAAGGTTAGCAGGACTAAGACAGAATGTGTGTGTGCGCGCGCGAGTGTGAATGAGAGGGAGGACAGAGGAATGGTGAGGATGCAAGGAGTAGAGGTGGCGAAGGTGGATGAGTTTAAATACTTGGGATCAGTAGATCAGAGTAATGGTGAGTGTGGAAGAGAGGTGAAGGAGAGTACAGGCAGGATGGAGTGGGTGGAGAAGAATGTCGGGAGTGATTTGTGACAGACTAGTTAAAAGGCAGGAGTTTGAGCTGGATGCGGCATAGCTATAGATGTTAAGATTTGCAATGGGTGTGACTAGGGGGACAGGATTATGAATAAGTATATTAGAGGTGTGTGCGACAAGCAGGGCACGTGTGTGTGTGTGTGCGACAAGCAGGGCACGTGTGTGCGACAAGCAGGGCACGTGTGTGCGACAAGCAGGGCACGTGTGCGCGACAAGCAGGGCACGTGTGTGTGCGACAAGCAGGGCACGTGTGTGTGTGTGCGCGACAAGCAGGGCACGTGTGCGCGACAAGCAGGGCACGTGTGCGCGACAAGCAGGGCACGTGTGCGCGCGCGACAAGCAGGGCACGTGTGCGCGACAAGCAGGGCACGTGTGCGCGACAAGCAGGGCACGTGTGCGCGACAAGCAGGGCACGTGTGCGCGACAAGCAGGGCACGTGTGCGCGACAAGCAGAACGTGCGTGTGCGCGACAAGCAGGGCACGTGTGCGACAAGCAGAACGCGTCGCGTGTGCGCGACAAGCAGGGCACGTGTGCGCGCGCGACAAGCAGGGCACGTGTGTGCGCGACAAGCAGGGCACGTGTGTGTGTGCGACAAGCAGGGCACGTGTGTGCGCGACAAGCAGGGCACGTGCGCGTGTGTGCGACAAGCAGGGCACGTGCGCGTGTGTGCGACAAGCAGGGCACGTGCGCGTGTGTGCGACAAGCAGGGCACGTGCGCGTGTGTGCGACAAGCAGGGCACATGCGTGTGTGTGCGCGACAAGCAGGGCACGTGCGTGTGTGTGCGACAAGCAGGGCACGTGTGTGTGTGCGACAAGCAGGGCACGTGTGTGTGTGCGTGACAAGCAGGGCACGTGTGTGTGTGACAAGCAGGGCACGTGTGTGTGTGACAAGCAGGGCACGTGTGTGTGTGTGACAAGCAGGGCACGTGTGTGTGTGCGTGACAAGCAGGGCACGTGTGTGTGTGTGACAAGCAGGGCACGTGTGTGTGTGTGTGGGCGCAACACGCAGGGCACGTGTGGGCGCAACACGCAGGGCACATTGCAGGAAAAGTTGTGGGTGAGACAAGTAGAAGTGGTTCAATGTATAAATTAAATTAAATTAAATAGGTAGGGGGAGAGTGGGCACACCTTTCTTGTTCCATTTTTTATCTCAGTCCGAGAAGATGTTACTTTATACTCTAATGCCTATACAACATTACAGATCGAAGTCATGATAGATTGGATAAAACCGGGAGATGTGACAAAGTGAGGCAAGACCGCGAAGAGGAAATCTAAGCCTGGTCTGTCAATGAAACAACATCAATTATCAGGCATTAAAGTGGCCTCACACTAATAACAAATTCTTCTATTACATTTAGTAAACATCTAGTATTACATTTAGTAAACATCTCAAAATCTGTAAATATAAGACCAAAAACCAGTGCAAAAGCAAACCAAATAATTGGATAAATAAATACATTCGTAGTATGTAGTTAAAAACAGTCAAAGTACATACAAAAAATTTATATAAAAAATATATCTGCCACCTAAGCCACAAAACTACAATTAGTAGACCTACCAACTCTCTCCTGGCCTGTCATCTCAATATTAGAAGCATCAATAACAAGGTATATGAACTGCATGCACTCCTGGCTGCCCACTCCCCTGAGATTCTGTCGGAGACCTGGTTAAAACCTACCACAACTGATAATGAAGTGTTACCTCCTGGGTATAACATTCACCGGCTAGACCATGCTTCCAAGAAGGGGGGTGGGGGTGTGTGTGTGACGTAGCTATACTTTAACTCTGCACTGAATGTGACCATAGATGTTAATCAGCCACCTCAAATTAATAACCAAGAAATCCTGGCCACTAAATTGCAAATTAGCAAAAGTAAATGCATAAACATTATCTGTATGTATATTCAACATTATCTGTATGTATATTCCCCTGGGTAATAATATAGCCACACTCGAAGATACCCTAACACTGGATTTCATGTCATTACCCTCAAGAAACCCCATTACTTGGTGACTAACAGACTGGGCCACATGTTCCTCAAACTCCTACCACCCACATCAACCTGCATGCATTTACTCAAATCATAACCACCCCAACCAGAATAGGTAATCCCAAACAAAGAAAGCATACCAGACTGGGTACTTGTAAATAGTAACCCCCAATTGTACACTGCTGGTACCCTCCCCGATGATCTGAGTGATCACCTTCTTACTTATATAGTTAAGCAAAAGGTCATTATTCATCATCAATCCTTACTCAGGAAAGTCGGAAACAAAGTAAACTTTGACCCTGTCAAATTCAAACAGGATCTTAACTCCTGTAACTGGTCTATGTTAAAACACCTCCCCATAGAAGAGGCAGTTGCATATTTTAAGATTTCTTGATATCCTTGACTTGCATGCACCTGCCCGTTCTAAGCGAACAAAGGCAAAAACTGTCCCATGGCTGTCTAAAAAAATACACTAAAAATTTCCAGCAGAAACAAAATCTGGGCTCTATGGTGCTCCACTAAAGACCCTTACAATAATGTTAAATACAATTCTACAAGACAAAAAACAATACTACTGTAATTTACAGACACTAAACCAGAACAATCCTCAGAAGTTTTGGGCAGGTAAAATGTCTACCCCTAACCCCATCGCTACCACTGATAAATCTCCTACGGATGTCTGACAGTTTTAACCATTTCTTTACAGAGACCATTCAAGCCCTAGCTAGCCAATTACGTCCCAGTTCCCCTGGCCCTGTTGGTACCACCCCTATAAACCTACTCTCTTTCAGCTTCCAACCAGTGTCCGCATCACTTATCCGTATCTTGCTCAAAAAATTAAAACCCACCACACACACAGCTGATCAACTCCCTGCTGAGTACCTTCAAATATCAGCTGATGCCATAGCCCATCCAGTATCTATACTAATTAACCGCACCATAGCAGAGGCAAAAATTCCCACCATTTGGAAAACATCCTATGTAATACCACTACATAAAGGAGGTTCCTTCACTGAATTATTCAATTACAGACCGATAGCTATACTTTCTCCACTAGCTAAGATTATGGAATAATGTATACAAAAACAACTCATGCACCACAATTCAGAACTGCCTCATGGCTTCCGTCCACACCACAGCACAACCACAGCCCTACTAGCATTCACCAATACCATTAATAATAGTAACAATCAAATATCCTCATCCCTCTTCTTGGATCTTTCAAAGGCATTTGACATGGTGGATCACCTAGAGAAAGAAACAAAACCAAGCAGGCGAACACTCCCAGGATCAGTTTAATTTCTGCAATAACGTGAGCAAACTGATCCTGGGAGTGTTCGCCTGCTTGGTTTTGTTTCTTTCTCTGGTTCGTAGTCTTGGCACGTTTGTAACAGTATGGTGGATCACCTACTTTTGATTCACACCCTGCAATCTGTCTAAATACCAGTGCCATTCAATGGTTTAAATCTTACCTCAGTAGGAGGCAGCAGGCTGTCCTCTGGCAAAACAAGCTCTCCAATCTATTATCTAACAACCTTGGAGTGCCACAAGGCTCCATATTAGGACCCCTACTGTTTTCCATCTTTATAAACAACCTATATACAGTCATCTCAAATGTCAGCTGTATCCAATACGCTGATGATTCCACCCTGATTTGCTCAGCCACATCTCCCTCAGAATTAATGTCTGTTACCCAATCCACCTTTACTACTATAGAAACCTGGCTCTCTGAACGTCGATTGTTGCTAAACCCCCAAAAAACTAAAATGCTATTATTCTCTTCAGAGGTCCACACCTACAAAAAAACAGCAGGTGGACCCAGAAAAGTACAGTTTTATACCTACCATAAATGTAGATGTTCGAGGATCCACATTGCTGCAGTCATAACCTGTGGGTAGTCCGCTGTCCTCGGTCGGCCCGAATACCAAAGAGTTAGGCTGGCGTCGGTCATGGGTGCCCAGAGCTGACGTCAGTACGTAGTAGTACTTAAGCGCATGACCGACGACATATCCTCAGTCTTTCTTGCCCCAGATGTCAGAAGGCCTTAAGAAAAGGCCAGAGCCACAAAGGAGAAAAATAACAATTATCCCCAAGGAACAATAACAACAAACAACAACAACAACAACCCCAAACCAAAGAGAGGAAGGAGGGAGGGAAAATAGGACTGCAGCAATGTGGATCCTCGAACATCTACATTTATGGTAGGTACAAAACTGTACTATGTTCTTCGTCTCACATTGCTGCAGTCATAACCTGTGGGTAGAATCCCAAAGCAAAGGAAAAGGGAGGCTGGCAAACTAAAAAGCATTAGGGGCTGCTAACATGCCCTGTAAGACTGCAGTGGCAAACCCAGCCCTGGACTTGGAGAAAAGAGGGAGATGGTAATGTTTAGTAAAAGTATGAACTGAACTCCAAGTAGCTGCTTCCAAAATATCCTTAGTAGCTACACCCCTCAAAAAAGCAGTTGAAGTGGCAGTAGCCCTAGTGGAATGAGGTCTAATCCCAGCAGGAACATCCTTCCCATGATGAGAATAACAAAAAGCAATACAATTACCAATCCACTTAAGTCTGCTTTGAAACAGCTTTCCCTTGTGAACCAAAAGCAAAAGAAACAAATAACTGTTGAGTCTGTCTGAACTCCTTAGTTCTGCTCAAATAATAACGTAACTGCCTGTGTATATCCAAAGAATGCAAGATTTTTCCCCCTTATTTTGGGGATCAGCATAAAAGGTAGGCAAATGGATAGACTGGTTCAAGGCCACATTAGAAATCACTTTTGGCATGAAAGTAGGGTTAGTACGCAAAGAAACTCTATCCTTATGGAATATTAGAAAGGGTTCAACTGCCATGAGAGCCTGCAATTCAGATACCCTTCTAGCAGAAGTAATGGCCAAC
Source organism: Protopterus annectens (assembly GCF_019279795.1). Classification (NCBI taxonomy): domain Eukaryota; kingdom Metazoa; phylum Chordata; order Ceratodontiformes; family Protopteridae; genus Protopterus; species Protopterus annectens. Next base: position 1,051,193,608 of record NC_056728.1, read on the forward strand.
AAAAAGGCAGTTTTCCAAGACAAAAACTTCAATTCAGACGTAGTTGCAGGTTCAAAAGGAGGCAAAGTAAGCTTCTCCAACACAAAATTGAGATCCCAGGAAGGAGTAGGAGCTCACGTGGGGTCTTATTTTTAGCCCCTCTAAGAAATTGCTTAAACAAAGGGTGAGAAAATAAAGGAGGGTCACAATCATAGTGAGCAGAAATGGCTGCAGCATGAACCTTCACAGAGGAAAATGACAAACCCTTGTCTAGTAACTCAGTAAGGCACTGCAGTGTAAAACTCAAATTAGGTACCGAAACATCAAAGTCCTTTGTTGTGCTCCAAAGAAAAAATCTCTTCCATTTATCAGCATAAACTTTTCTAGTGCTGGGCCGCCTAGCTTCCAAAATGACATCTAAAACCTGTTGAGGAAGCTGAGAATCCACCGGCTCTAAAACAGAATACGCCAGGCCGTTAGATGCAGGGACTGCACTCTGACATTGAGCAAATGACTGCTTGACTGGGACAACAAGTGAGGAAGCTGTGGCAAAGGCCAATGAGGCTCCTGAATTAAACTCCTCAGCAGAGGATACCAATGCTGTCGTGGCCAATCTGGTGCTATTAAAATCATGCAAGGCTTGTCCCGCCTGACCTTCAAGAGTATCTTGGTAAGGAGAGGCAGAGGAGGAAAAGCATAGACGTGAAGGTTGTTCCAACTGAAAGATAGAGCATCCACTTTCCAAGCTTTTGGGTGAAACATCTTTCTGCAAAATTTTGGTAGTTGGAAATTTAGAGGAGAAGCGAACAGATCTATGTCTGGAGTTCCCCAAGCCACTGTCAACTGTTGAAATACCTGAGGATCCAATTTCCACTCGTGGGGATCCACAATTTGTCTGCTTAATACATCTGCTAGGGAGTTCTGTGCTCCTGGCAGAAACCGTGCTTGAAGAGTGATGTGCAAACCCAGAGCAGTCTCCCACAATATCATAGCTTGTCTGCAAAGAGGGTAAGAATGGGTCCCCCCCCCTGCTTGTTGATGTACCACATGACTGTAGTGTTGTCTGTACCAACACCTGTCCTGGTTGAAGTAGTCCCTTGAAAGCCATCAGGGCAAACTGGACTGCTAACATCTCCTTCATGTTGATATGCAAATGCTATAGTTTGGGAGGCCACGTGTCTTGAATCCATTTCCCATTGAAGTGTGCTCCCCAAGCCAGGTCTGAGGCATCCGTCGTTAAGATCTGACTCGCCTCTGGTCGGGTCACAGAGAGTCCCTTGTTTAGGTGACATTCCTGTGCCCACCACAAGAATTCCTTCTGGATGCAAGGTAATATCGGAATGACAGTGTCCAAATCGTGGCAGTGTTGAGTCCATACACTTTTGAGATACCATTGTAGCTTCCACATATGCAGTTTGGCATTGGGAAGTACCAGAATGCAAGATGCCATGAACCCCAAGGCTTGAAGGACTGTCCTTGCAGTCAGCCTGGACAGTACTGATAATTGCTGGAAGTATAGATGAAGAGTTCTTTGTTTGTCCGGGGTCAGAAAAGCCATCTGAGAAACTGTATTCAGTCTCACACCCAGAAAGCACATGTCCTGAGAGGGTACTAGACTGGACTTTGTTTCGTTCACAGAATACCCTAGGCACCTTAAAACTGCCATTACATACTGTAGCTGCTGAAGTAACTTGTCTTTGTCCTGAGCAAGAATCAGGCAATCATCCAGATAAGGATAAATTTGTATTCCCCTCAGTCTGAAGAAAGCTATTACAGGAGCCAGAACCTTTGTAAACACCCTGGGCGCAGTAGATAAACCAAAGGGCAATGCAGGGAACTGATAATGAGAAGTACCAGCCCGAAAACGCAGGAATCTCCTGCAGCTGGGCCTGATAGGAATGTGAAGATAGGCCTCTGAGATCCAGAGTTACCATCCAGTGATCTTTGCCTAGCAGAGGCAGAAGTTGCTGTAATGTTAACATCTTGAACTTTGGAATGTCTAGGTATGTATTGAGAATGGACAAATCCAGAATTGGCCTCCAAGTGTTTCCTTTCTTTGGCACTAGGAATAGACGAGAATAAAACCCTAGGCCTTCTTCTGACGGAGGTACCACCTGGATTGCCCCCATTCCTGAGCCTCCAGCCTTTGCTGAGGAGGTACATCTGGCATGCCTTTGAAAGGGGGAAAAGTGTGAAAATAAAACTTGTAGTCTTGATTTATTATATCCAACACCCATTTGTCCTGGGTGACCAAATGCCAATTTTGTTTGAAAAGTGCCAACTTTCCTCCTAGAGGAGCTGCCAGAAAGGAAGGATCTGGCAGCTGGAGATGCAGGTCATTGTGTCTGTTTACGAAAAGGCTGACCCCTGCCCTCACCAGAAGATTGTGCAGGAGAACTCAAAGTCCTAGGTCTGAAAGAACCCTGAGCGTGAGCCCTGCCCCTACCACGTCTAAACCTGCCCTTAGACTGAAAATCTGAAGAAGGGTAAGACCATCCCTCCTGCAGGCCAATTCCTGCTAAACTTAGGGGGCTGCACTTGCAAAAATTCCTTAACCGTCTGCATAGACTTAGCTTTGTCTTCCATCTTTTTCAAAACTGACTCCACAGGGGAACCAAAAAGAACTTCAGATTGAAGGGGAGCATCCAAAATCCGAGCTTTAACATGCTCTGACAAATTTTGATCCTTAAGCCAGGCATGTCTACGGATAACTGAACCAGTAGCAGCTACCCTGGAAGAAGCCTGGAGGGCATCGAAGCCACACTGCAAGGAATGCTTACCAACTTGATCTGAAGCATGAACCAAGTCCTGCAATTCCTTACACTCTATACCCTCAGATAAAGCATCTACCTTAGATTTCAATTGACCTAACAGAAAGTTCTGATACTTCAGCATATGGAATTGGCAATTTAAAGCCCTCATAGCTAACATAGAAGAGGTGTACACCTTTTTACCCCACCTATCCAACGCTCTAGAATCTTTATCCAAAGGAACTGGATTCTTAACCACAGAAGCCCTGACACCCTTAGGCCCTTGAATAATAGTTTCCGGGTCAGCTCTAGGGCTCTTATACAAATATTTATGTGCCTCTGGAACTCTGTAATACCTGTCTGGCTTGACAGGGGTAAAGAATCAGGATTAAGGGAAGCTTCAGAAAAAACATCCTGAACAACATCTAAAACAGGGGGAATAGCCAAAGGTCTATGTTGTGGCAAAAACAAAAATTCCCTAAGCCTCTTACGAGAATCTGAAAAATCCTGACCTTCCCACTTGAAATGCTCCCTCATGGAATGCAAGGTTTCAGAAAAGGAAAAATCCTCTGGAGGTGAAGCAGAAGGACAGGAATCCTCTGCATCCGAATCAGAATAGGGAGGAAAATCCTGAATATCCTCAGCTGAGAACTCAGAGTAATCTGAGGAATGCTCCATTCCCTCTAAATCTGTCTCCACCCTAGGCCTCTTCTCTGGAGGGGGCATAGAACCCCTGATCAAAGTAATCAAATCCTCTGCCATTTTTAACATATGTTTTTTAGGAACAGAGCCCGAAGAACCAGGGCTGTGGCCCGTACCAGAAATACCAGGTCTAGCCTTAGCAGGGCCTTTAGTGACTGAAGTAGAAGGCCTAATAACCTTTTGTAAGGATGGAACCACAGAAACTTGAGAAGCACCCTCGGCCTGACCTAACTCCTGAGAGGCCAAGTCCTGCAAAAGTAAAGGTTCCCCCTGGGATTCAGCCGAGACCTCGGCTGGATCCACAGATTCAACCGAAGATCCCATAGAACCGGCGTCCGCAACGGACGACTCATCCGGTTTAGACCTTAAGGATTTATCTTTTCGCTTTTTTGCGGTAGCGGGCGTCGGAGGATCCGACGGCATGTTGTAGTTACACCGCTTACCAAAAACAAGTCTAGCACAGTCTAATCTGCGTTTAATGGTGCGCTTATTAAATCTAGCGCAAAAGCGACACCCGACTACGTCGTGCTCAGGCCCTAAGCAAGGAATACAGAGAGAATGATAGTCCCCATGAGGTATCTGTTTCCCACAAGAAATACAATTAACTTTTTCTGACATCCGGATTAACTGAGGCAAGACAAGACAAAAATTTTCCCCAACGGGGTACTTAGCCCAACTTGGTCTTCGGTCTGAAACTCGAAAACTGAAAATTTCAGAACGCCGAACGGCACTTGCAAACGCTGCTTCTGCTTCGGACCACGCGGCAAGAAAGACTGAGGATATGGCGTCGGTCATGCGCTTAAGTACTACTACGTACTGACGTCAGCTCCGGGTGCCCATGACCGACGCCAGCCTAACTCTTTGGTATTCGGGCCGACCGAGGACAGCGGACTACCCACAAGTTATGACTGCAGCAATGTGAGACGAAGAACATAGACAGCAAGGCTTATAGATGAACCAGTCTAATTCACAAAAATAAGGACATAAGCGCTTTCGTAGTATCACTACATCAGATGTCAATCACATTATATCTGATGAAGTAAATGTGATTTACATCTGTTGAAGCAATGTGATTTACATCTGAAAGTGATACTACGAAAGCGCTTATGTCCTTATTTTTTGTGAATTAAAGACTAGTTTCATCTACAAACCTTGCTGCTGTTTCTGGGTCCACCTGCTGTTATGTATTGAACATTTGTTTGAAGGACCTTTGTGCTCACTGTGGTTGGTGGTCGGTTTTGTTACAAAGGTCCACACCGTTTACCCTCACCATAAATGCAAAAGATGGCACAATAATCACCCCTAACTCCTCTATAAAACTGTTAGGAGTAATAATTAATAACCTAAAATTTGACCTTCATGTAAACCAAACAATCAAAACCATCAATAAAAAACTAGGGTCACTGTATAGAATAAAAGCCCTCCTAATCCATCCGGCTATGGTTGCCATAGCTCGCTCCCACCTACTTTCAACATATTTATATGCATCCCCCCTTCCCTCTAATCTAAATAAAACTGTACTTAGACTATCAGTCTGTTACAACCACATTGCCAGGTTTGCCACTGGCCTACTTTTTAGAACACACCATTGCATCAACCTTAAACAGCTTGGGTGGCTAGAACTTACCAGTCTAATCCAATATAACCTTTTGATTGTGGCTAATAAAATCCTCTATTATCCAGATAATACACCAGCTCTTAAAAATATGATCACCCCCTCAACAATCCAGGACTGCTCCAAACCTCAGACTACAAATGAAGACAATTAAAACTAACAATGTAGCCAGTGACTCACGCTTTGCAAACTCTGCAGGCAAAGCATGGAACCTCCTTCCAGCTATTACTTTGCTCTCCTCCCTACCCCAATTCAAAGCTAAACTCAAACATCTGGCACTAAACTGGTTTTGCCACTGTAAGCCTGGCTAACTCTCACCATGAATGTATATAATCTATTAATCAAATTACTGTTATTTTTTTTCCGTTACCAGGGGTAGCTCGAACCTGTGATATTGTCTATTTCATGTCTGCTTATATCATTTGTAAACATCTCACCTGTAATATGTCTTCTTTATTACTTCTGTCTACTTTGGTAATAGGAATTTTGTTATTACTCATCTGTTTACCTTGGAGCTTTTCTCCCCGGGCCTCCACTGAAAATGGACATTAATCCAGTTGGACTATCCCAGTCAACAAATGTAAAATAAATAAAATAAATTGTAAGAACAGTTTAGAGGCCTGGGATTTGTCTTTATGAAACTGCTCTGAAGCCTTATTTCTAGCTTTTAACAGTGATCTGCATTCCTTACATAGCCAAGGTGCATAGTTTGCCTTTACTCTAATGGTCACTGGAGGTGTTAAGGTGCAATTATGAAATGCCATTGTCCTTTAAACAGAAAAAGCAGGATTTTCAACATTTTTTGGCTGAAAGTTTTATAAAAATCAGCTGTAAAACCATCAGGTCCTGGGGCTTTGTTAGGTTTAAAATTACCATTTTTTCTTGTTGGAAAATAGGGGCTGAATTGAGGTTTGAGTTTTGGGAAAAGCAACTGATTTAGAAACTAGTTTATATCATGATCCTGTAGTAGAGATAAAAAAATAAGCATTTTAAAATTTGGTACTTATGCAAACAGGTTGAGAAAGGATAGGTGGAACCACTGGTATCCATGGGAGCTTCTCCCTTAGAACAAGAAAAATTGTTGGCTAATCATCTCACTCCTGAAATGGGGGCTATTGTCAATGAAGGCAATAGGAAGTCTGACAGAGTATTAGAAAGGATTCCCCAATAAAGCAGGTAGGCTTTTCCACTGCTGTGGGTAAACCTCCTAAAAACTCTTAGAACTCCTTTGTCTGAGACAATCTGATGCCAAAGCAAAAGATGGAGACAGGCTCTGGGACAGCTTTGAAGGAGTAGCAGATAGCGAAGGGGAATGGGGAGGAATAATGCAACAGCAGTGGAAAGTCCTTTTTTCTGAAAGTTTCCTATTAGATTCTTCATGCCTCTTAAAATTGTGCTTATAGAAGACTAGATTTTGAGAAGGGAAGCAGAAAAATCTTGAGACCTCCTGAATTAATTTCTCACTTTAATCAGAGTACCTGTGTAGCAAAAGGACCAAGCGCCTTATCCAAAGAAAGGAAATCGATGACTATACACTACCACGAGCACACCCAAGTACAGCAGGCAGGAAAAATCCACTAAACTAACTCCAAACCTACACTAAACTACTCAAACCTACTACAAGAGAATACTATCTGCAACACGCACAAAAACAAGGGTAAAGAATGTAGAAAAAAAATCACAAGGACTCAACACTAAGGATACACTCTGGAGCGATCCTTCAAGCTACTGTCCAGGAATGGCTGCACACAACATCCAATGTAATACTGATGAGCACAGGACTGTGGGCAGTAATGGTACAGCTAGACAGGCTAAAGTCTTTGGTATATGGCCAGTATCATATCAGTCTCTGATCCAATAACCCACAGGTTGAATGCAGATGGAAAAGATTTAAGATTTCAGGACTAAACTTCCTCAGGAGAAAAAAGTTATGCACTCACCACAATGTTCCATCTGTGTTGCCCATGTTCATTCTTCAACTGATGGTTTGGATCCAATACTCATCCGATTTTGCCTCTTCTACCAGACAGTATCCAGGTACACTCTAGCTCCTCCCTTTACCTATAAAGGCCTGCCAACCTAACATACCTCAGAGTTTACTGGTCCTAGATATCAAATTATAATCTATTACAGAACAAAATTAGACAGAAAAAGGGGAAGCTGGAGCTAAACAAGGAACACAGGTTCCTGCATAACTCTTAGATCTTTCCAGAGGAAAAAAGGGGGTAGGTGGACAGGAAGTGGAGGAAGAATGAAAATAGATAACAGATGGAATGTTACAGTGAGTACACAACTTTTACCTGATGTCCTTTTCATTTATTCCTCAAATGATGGGACAGAGTCCCCACTGCTTTAAGCTTGGGAGGACTTCATGGAAGGATATTTCAGAGCACTGCAGAGCCGAAGATGTTCTGTTCCTGGAAATCAAATCTGATTTCTAATCAGCAATAATGGTGTGAGATTCAGTCTAGGCTGCAGCTGCACAAATGTCATCCAAGGATGGCCTTACCACAAAGGCTGAAGAAACTGCCGTGGACCTTGTGGAATGAGTTCTAGTAGGCTTGGGCAAGTTTAAACCTTTTTTCACCATAAACAAAGGAGATGGATTGTTAACCATTTGGCAAGTACTTTAAATACTGGTTTGCCCAATCTTAGGAGAAAAGGAAGCATACCTGGTCAGATTTCCTGAAGTCCTCTGTCCTATGAAGGTAAAAATGAAGTGGTCTATGCTCATCCAAAGGTGAAGCACCCCCCCCTCCTTATTTGACAAACTGGGAAAGAAAATTGGTAGATTAAATGACCTGGTTTATGATGGACTCAAGCCACCTTAGGCAAAAAAAGTTGACTGACCTCAAGGGCACCCTGCATTTGTGAAAAAAAACAGGCTAGGAGGTTTAGAAGCTATAGCATGGAGTTAGTTAGGATACTTGTTTAGCTAATGTGATTGCGACCAAAAATGTTTTTCCAAGACAAGGATTTTAGATATGCTTTGGCTGGAGGTTCAAAGGGAGATTGTGTTAAAGCCTGAGGCATTAGTTAAATCCAAGGAGGATTTTTTTTAATGGTGGTCCAAGTAAAAAAGCTTCTTCGAGAAAACTTAATTACCTTAGGCCTTGCATTATTTTTCACCCAGAAGCAAGGAACAGCCAACTGAACTTCAATAGTTGAGAAACTAACCACTTCACTGAATACTGCAGCTAAAAATGTAAGGACAGATGGCACAGGTGCTGAAAAGATCCAGATTCTTTAGGGGCAAGAAAACACTTTTCCATTTACTCTTGTAAATCTTTCTAGTAGAAGTTTTTGGAGAAGATACGACTGCCCTGGGAGGAGAGCCTGGGCGGTCAAGCAATTAATGGAATTGGAGAACCAATGCAGTCAGTTTGATGCCTAAGTCTGGGTTAATCATACCCGCCGAGTGATATAGGAAGTCTGGGGTTGGAGCAAGAATCCAGGGTGGATGCTGTAGGGTGAAGGCAGAGGATGGGGAACCAAATCTGATAAGGCCATAAGGGTACAATGAGAATAACTGTGCTCTTCAACTGAAATGTTTTCTGTAAAAATTTGGGAATTGCAGGCAACTGTGGGTAAACAAAGGCGACTGGAGGGCCAATCATGGACCAGAGCATCTCTCAGCAACTCCCTCGCTGGAGGCATCTTTGCAAAAAACCTACTGTACTTGCTGTTGAGAGAAGTGAACAGGTTGCAGTGTAGCCTGCCCCATCGACAGAAGATTCTCTCTGCCACTGACCTTGAGACACCGGCTTAGTCTGCAGTGTTTGATTTCCCTGGAATGTGCATGGCTATTGGACACTGCTGCACTCATAGCTTCTCAACAAAGAGGGTAAGATCTGGTGTCCCCCCCCTCCCCAAATCTTGATATGCCAGACCGCTGACCTTGTCAGTATGTATGGCAACTGACATAACATCTTGCAAGGCCTGCAATGCTACGAAGACTGCTCATTTCTGGGACAGAGTCTTGGCCTCTTTGGGAGAGGACCTTGGACTGCCCCTTTAAGTAGTACCCCCCAACCATATCTCTAAACCTCGTCACAATAAATCTGGACAGAGCCAAAAATAATGGGGGGATGGGGGACAACAAAGGCCCCAAAAAGTAGTTTTGTACCTACCATAAATGTAGATGTTCGAAGATCCACATTGCTGCAGTCCTTACTTATGGGTAGTCCGCTGTCCTCGGTCGGCCCGAATACCAAAGTATTAGGCTGACGTCGGTCATGGGCGCCTAGATCTGACATCAGAGCGTCAGGGTATAAAGGCGCATGACCGACGTCATATCCTCAGTCTTTTCTTGCCCCAGATGTCAGAAGGCCAAACCAGAAAGGCCACAGCCAAAAACAGAATACCTCCCAAAAACATGCCCAACAACAACCATCACCTAAAGCATAGCACCAAGTCAAACTACAGTGGGGAAGGAGGGAGGGTAAATTGGACTGCAGCAATGTGGATCTTCAAACATCTACATTTATGGTAGGTACAAAACTGTACTATGTTCTTCATCTCACATTGCTGCAGTCCTTACTTATGGGTAGAATCCCAAAGCAACGGGAAAGGGAGGATGGTAAAAATCATAAAGCATTAGGGGCGCTAAAATGCCCTGTAAAATAGCAGTGGCAAATCCAGCCCTAGACTTAGAATAAAGAGGAAGGTGGTAATGTTTAGAAAAGGTATGCACTGAACTCCAAGTAGCTGCCTCCAAAATGTCTTTTGTAGCTACCCCCCTTAGAAAGGCCGTAGAAGTAGCAGTAGCCCTAGTGGAATGAGGCCTGATTCCAGCAGGAATCTCCTTACCATGATGGGAATAACAGAAAGAAATACAAAACCCAATCCATTTAGAAATAGTTTGTTTTGAAACAGGTTTACCCTGTGACCCCAAAGCAAAAGAAACAATTGCTGAGACTGTCTGAACTCCTTGGTTCTGCTCAAATAATAACGCAACTGCCTGTGAATATCCAAAGTATGCAAAATTTTCTCCCCTTTATTTTGGGGGTTTGCATAAAAAGTAGGCAAATGAATAGTTTGATTTAAGGCCACACTAGAAACCACTTTAGGCATAAAGGAAGGGTTAGTACGCAAAGATACCCTATCCTTATGAAAAATCAGGAAAGGCTCCACTGCCATGAGGGCCTGTAATTCAGAAACCCTTCTTGCAGAGGTAATGGCCAACAAAAAAGCAGTTTTCCATGACAAATACTTTAACTCGGCAGTAGCTGCAGGCTCAAAAGGTTGTAGAGTAAGTTTTTCCAACACAAAATTGAGATCCCAAGCAGGAGTAGGAGCTCTACGTGGGGGTCTTATATTCTTTGCCCCTCTAAGAAATTGCTTAAAACCAAGGATGAGAGAATAAAGGAGGGTCACAATCATAGTGAGCAGAAATGGCTGCAGCATGGACTTTTATTGAGGAGAAAGGCAAACCCTTGTCCAATAACTCAGTAAGATATTGAAGAGCAACACTTAAATCAGGTTTGGAGACATCAAAGTCCTTTCCTTTGCTCCAAATAAAAAATCTCCTCCATTTATCAGCGTAAACCTTCCTGGTACTAGGCCTCCTGGCCTCCAAAATAACATTCAAAACTTGTTGTGGAAGCCGAGACCCTCCAGAGTCTAAAACAGAATATGCCAGGCTGTTAGATGCAGAGACTGAATCTTGACATTGAGGAAGTGACTGTCCTCTTGAGACAAAAGGTGCGGAATCAAAGGCAGAGGCCATGGAGGTTCTCGTACTAAACTCCTCAGTAGTGGGTACCAGTGTTGTCGAGGCCAATCCGGTGCTATCAAAATCATGGTTGGCTTGTCTTGTCTGGCCTTCAAAAGTACCTTGGGAAGAAGAGGCAGAGGTGGAAAGGCATATACATGCAGATTGTTCCAACTGAATGATAGAGCGTCCACCTTCCAAGCTGTGTGATGAAACATTTTTGTGCAAAACTTTGGCAACTGGTAATTTAGTGGAGAAGTGAACAGATCTATGTCTGGAGTTCCCCATAACACTGTCAACTGTTGAAATACATGAGGATCCAATTTCCACTCGTGAGGATCCACTATTTGTCTGCTCAATACATCTGCTAAGGAGTTCTGTGCTCCTGGTAGAAACCTTGCCTGAAGATTGAGGTGTAGACAGAGCAGTTTCCCACAGAATCATCGCTTGCCTGCAAAGAGGGTAAGAATGGGTTCCCCCCCTGCTTGTTGATGTACCACATGACAGTAGTGTTGTCTGTTTGAATCAACACCTGCCCTGGGTGAAGTAAATCTTTGAACGCCATCAATGCAAACTGGACTGCTAACATTTCCTTCAAGTTGATATGCAAATGTTGGAGTTTGACAGGCCACGTGTTTTGCACCCATTTTCCATTGAGGTGTGCTCCCAAAGCCTTGTCCGAGGCATCTGTCGTTAGAATCTGACTCTCCTCTGGCCGGGTCACAGAGTCCCTTGTTTAGGTGACATTCCTGAGCCCACCACAAAAACTCCTTCTGAATGCAAGGTATTATCTGAATGACAGTGTCCAGATCTTGGCAGTGCTGTGTCCATACATTTTTGAGATACCATTGAAGCTTCCTCATATGCAATTTGGCATTGGGAAGCACCAGAATACAAGATGCCATGAACCCCAAGGCTTGAAGGACTGTCCTTGCAGTCAGCCTGGACCGTAGAGACATTTGATGGAAATAAAGAGATAGGCTTCTTTGTTTGTCCGGGGTCAAAAAGGCCATCTGGGAAGCTGTATTCAGTCTCACACCCAGAAAGCACATGTCCTGAGAGGGTACTAGACTGGACTTTGTTTCGTTCACAGAATACCCTAGGCATCTTAACACTGCCATCACATACTGTAGATGATGAAGAAGTTCGTCCTTTTCTTGTGCAATAATCAGGCAGTCGTCCAAATAAGGATAAATCTGTATTCCTCTTAGTCTGAAAAATGCTATCACTGGAGCCAGAACCTTTGTGAACACTCTGGGCGCAGTAGATAAGCCAAAGGGCAATGCAGAGAACTGATAATGTAAATTTCCAGCCCGAAAGCAGGTACCTCCTGCAACTGGGCCTGATAGGAACATGAAGGTAAGCCTCTTTGAGATCCAGAGTAACCATCCAGTGATCTTTTCCCAACAGAGGTAAAAGTTGTTGTAAAGTCAGCATCTTGAACTTTGGAATGTCCAGGTAAGTGTTGAGGATAGATAAATCCAAAATTGGTCTCCACGTGTTCCCTTTCTTCGGAACTAGAAACAGGCGAGAATAAAATCCTAGGCCCATTTCTGACAGAGGAACTGGCTGTATAGCTCCTATTTGAAGAAGTAAAGAAATTTGCCTGTGAGCCTCTATCCTTTGCCGAGGAGGGACGTCTGGCATGCCTTTGAAAGGAGGCATGGTATGGAAATAGAACTTGTAACCTCGGGTTATAATGTCCAATACCCATTTGTCCTGGGTGACTAAATGCCAATTTTGCTTGAAAAGAGCCAACTTTCCTCCCAAAGGAGCTGCCAGGCAAGAAGAATCTGGCAGCTGAAAATGCAGGTCATTGGGCCTGTTTACGAAAGGACTGGCCCCTGCCCTCACCAGCAGATTGAGCAGGCGAACTCCATTGTCTCGGCCTGAAGGTACTCTGAGCTCTGCCCCTACCACGCCTAGATCTATCCCTAGACTGAGAATCAGAAGAAGGGTACGTCCACCCCTTAGTAGGCCAATTTCTACTAAACTTTGGAGGTTGTACCTGCAAAAAATCTTTAACAGTCTGCATAGACTTAGCCTTGTCTTCCATTTTCTTTAAGACTGACTCCACAGGAGGACCAAACAAAACTTCAGACTGTAAAGGGGCATCCAGAATTCTAGACTTAACATGCTCAGACAAATTCTGATCCTTAAGCCAGGCGTGCCTACGAATAACTGAACCAGTGGCAGCCACCCTAGAAGAAGCCTGTAAAGCATCAAAACCACATTGCAAAGAGTGCTTACCCACCTGTTCAGAAACATGCACTAAAATCCTTCAATTCTTTACACTCTATGCCCTCTGCCAAAGCATCCACTTTAGATCTTAGCTGAGAAAGGAGGAAATTCTGATACTTCAACATATGAAACTGGCAGTTCAAAGCTCTCATTGCTAAAGTAGAAGAGGTATACACCTTCTTACCCCATCTATCCAAAGCTCTAGCTTCCTTATCCAGAGGAACCGGATTCTTAACAACAGAGGCTCTAACACCCTTAGGCCCCTGACTAATAGTTTCTGGGTCCGCCCTAGGACTCTTATACAGATATTTATGAGCCTCAGGCACCCTGTAATACCTGTCCGGTTTAAATGGGGCAGGAGGCACAGAATCTGGATTAAGGGAAGCTTCCGAGAAAACATCTGAAACAACATCCAAAACCGGAGGTATAGCTAAGGGTCTATGCTGTGGTAAAAACAAGAACTCCCTAAGTCTCTTCCGTGAATCAGAGTAATCCTGTCCCTCCCACTTAAAATGCTCCCTCATGGAATGCAGAGTTTCTGAAAATGAAAAATCCTCTGGAGGAGAAGCAGAAGGAGTGGAATCCTCTGCATCAGAATCAGAATAAGGAGGAAATCTTGAATGTCTTCAGCAGAAGACTCTGAATCATCTGAGGCCTGCTCCAAACTTTCCAACTCTGGCTCCATCCTGGGCCTCTTATCAGGAGGGCATAGAACCTCTAATTAAAGTAATCAAATCCTCTGCCATTTTAAGCATGTGCTTTTTAGGCACAGACCCTGAAGAACCAGAACTGACACCAGAGGAAGGCAAGACAGACCTGCCCTTAGAAGGAGCCTTAGAAACAGTAGCAGAAGGCCTAACCACCTTAGGCATAGAAGGGAGAATAGTAACCTGAGAGGCCCCTTCAGCCTGACCTGCCTCCTGAGAGGCCACATCCTGTAAAATCAAAGTTTCCCCCTGGAACTCAACAGAAACTTCAGCCGGATCCACCTGTTCAGCTGTAGCTTCTAAAGGTCCGGCGTCCGAAACGGACGAATCATCCTGCCTAGGCTTTAAAGATTTGTCTTTGCGCTTCTTAGTAGAAGCAGGCATCGGATCATCCGACGGCATATTATAATTATACCTCTTGCCAAAGACTAACCTAGCGCAATCTAACCTCCGTTTTATAGTGCGCTTATTAAACCTAGCACAAAACCGACACCCGACTACGTCGTGCTCCGGTCCCAAACAAGGAATACAAAGCGAGTGGTAATCCCTATGCGGTATCTGTTTCCCACAAGAAATACAATTATTCACTTTTTCTGACATCCGGTAAGTAACCGAGGCAAGAAAAAATAAACAAAAATATTCTAACGGGTACTTAGCCAACTTGGTATCGGTCTGAAACTCCGAAAGCGAAAAATTTCAGAGCGCGAGCGGCACTTGCAACGCTGCTTCTGCATCGGACCATGCGGCAAAAAAGACTGAGGATATGACGTCGGTCATGCGCCTTTATACCCTGACGCTCTGATGTCAGATCTAGGCGCCCATGACCGACGTCAGCCTAATACTTTGGTATTCGGGCCGACAGAGGACAGCGGACTACCCATAAGTAAGGACTGCAGCAATGTGAGATGAAGAACATCAGGGACAGATTTTAAATATTGCTGTTATAAACTTAGAAAGTTGCTAAAAAATACAGTTGTGTACACGTACCATAAATGTTGAGTGTATTCACTGTTGCAGTCATCACACTTGGGTTATCTGCCTGCAGGTAGCCCTCAGTCGGCCCAAATACCAGAGTCTTGAGATTTCTGCGTCGGCTGCTGTTGCCTCTTCCATGACGTCAGGTCGTTATGGGTATAAAACATGCAGCAGATGCCATTACATCAGTTTTTCTTGCCCCATATGGTAGGAGCTCTCAAAATAGGAAGCAATTACATGGTGTGGAACACCTCCAGTAAAAAGTAAATACCATTGCCATAAGGTATTGCTAAAAAGAGGATAGCTGGAAAGCATAGAAAAGTTAGGGGGCTGGAGGGAGGGTAACCAGGACGGCAACAGTGAATACACTAACATCTACATTTATGGTAAGTGTACACACAACTGTACTATGTTTTGTGTGCTTCACTGTTGCAGTCATCACACTTGGGTTGATTCCCAAAGCTGAGGAAGGGTGGAGGCAGTCAAAAAATATTGGGGCTGGCTAGCAGGCCTTGTAAGACTGCGGTGGCAAATCCAGCTCTGGATTTAGAAAAGACAGATAAGTGGTAATACTTGGTGAAGGTGTGTACAGAACTCCAGGTTGCAGCTTCAAGGATACTTCAGAAAACACCACGAAAGATTCAAAGGAAGACAATGACGTGGCTTTAGTCCATCTTTATTCAATCCGTCCTGGTACCTCAGCTGTTCGCCTTCAATGGGACACACCCTAACATTTTCAGTGTTCTTTTATATATGCATTAATCAATTAAGCAATTAATTATACCAAACATTTTAACTCTTTCAACTGCTGCTCAAACTGTTGAAAATTTTGGCGTATTGGATTTAACTTCGAAATCACGATGTGATGGTGAAACGCCAGGGTTTCTTGGTGCTCCTTTGGAGCAGACTGTGAATGTGGAGGATTATGATTGTTTGGTCAGTGATGTGTGCACGTGTCTGGGGCAGGCAGTAAGCATGGAAAGTGATGGTTTGAATGTTTATCAAAGCCTGCAACTTGGTAAAGCTGTTGAGGATGTAATTGCATGTCATGATATTGAGAACTTTGGAAATGTTCACCTTGACACCAATAATTTTACACAAATGCAGTCTCAATATTTTTGTGAGCATCATGGGGACAGCAGTAGGGATGAGAATAATATCTGCAATACTTATGGGAGTTATAGTGAACTTGTTGTTGTTCAGGATGGATACCAGGACAAAACTAATGAACTCTCTGAGTATGCTAATACTGCTGAATTGTGTAATGGTGTTAATATGAAATGGAACCCATTGTTTGTGCCACTGTTAGCACTGGTTTAAATGTGATCAATCTCTCTGATGTGCCTTTGTCTGGAGAAATGCTAAGTGTTTTTTCTAAAGGGACAAAATTTGTACCCACTAGAATACCGTCTTTCTCAGATATACTTTTTGATGTGAAAACCTTTATTCGAAAATTAAATCTGAAGGTGTATTTTCATGAAAAAGTAGAGAGTATGTACAAAGGAGATGAGAGTATTTTGGATGAAACTCTGTTAAACCTAAGCATATATGACTATGAAGGTTTGGGGTTGAATGAAAATGAAAATGAGAACACCCTTGAGTTTTCTATGGAATCTAATATGGAGGGGGCTTATGGAGGTGGTTATGGCCATGTAGAAGTTCCTTATTTTTAGGTGACAGCAACTTTATGCCTCCTAAGAAATCTTTGGCAATAAATGCCTTTGAGCATGTCATTTTGGCTAAATTGGAATTGGCACATAAATCGTTTTGTGTGCGTAAGAAGGTCTTTAATTTAAGCAAAGATGAATGGGCAGCCCTTAAAGCATTTAGGATGGAATTGGATAGGGTTACTGTTAAACCTGCTGACAAGGGGGGTAATTGGGTGATTATGAATAATGATAGATATGAGAACATAGTTAACAATTTATTAGTGGAAGATACCTATCAAAAGTTAGAAAGTAATCCCTCAAATTCTTATTCTTATGAACTCAATGAGTTATTGGAGAGAGGGGAAAGATTGGGATTTTTCACTTGTAAGGATGTAAAGAATTTAACAACGAGGGAACCCCGACACCCTTACATGTACATAATACCCAAGATTCATAAAAATGTTGCTAATCCTCCAGGTAGACCTATTATTTCAGGAATTGGGTCCTATGTTGAGAGGGTTAATCTTTTTTTGGATTTCCACCTTAAGAAATTTCTTCCGAAGGTTCAGTCACATGTTAGAAATACTCAGGATGTCTGCTTAGCATTAAAGGGACTTAAATGGGAAGACAACTACTACTGGGTTAGTGTTGATGTTGTATCACTCTACACCAATATTAAAACTAGGTGGGGTATGGAAGCAGTGTATAAAATGATGGGAGAAGGACCATGTACCAGATTTTTGTTAAGTTTGCTTGAGTTTAGTTTAACAATTATTTTTTATGGAAAAATGAATATTTTTTGCAGACAAAAGGAACAGCCATGGGTGCAGCTTTTGCACCCAGCTATGCAGTGATTTATATGGGAGAATTCGAGAAGGAATTCATGTTTCAAAATTAGAAGTTATGTACTCACCATAACGTTCCATCTGAGTAGGTGTATTCATTTGTCTGCAACCTGTGGGTTATGGATCCGATATCGGATCCGAACCGGCATGGTTTACCAGCTATGGATCCAAGCTCTCAGCTCCTCCCCTCACCCATAATGCCCTGCTCTACCCTCATGACCTCAGATCGAGTTTGCCAACAGCAAGAACACCCTGAAAAGGGTAACACATAATATGCAGGAAACTGAAAGGCCAGGGGGATAGGAGGGCGGGATGGTTGCAGACAAATGAATACACCTACTCAGATGGAACGTTATGGTGAGTACATAACTTCTAAATCTGAAGTAGGAGATTCGTTTGTCTGCAACCTGTGGGACAGAGTCCCCAGCTACCTGAATCTTGGGCGGCCATCATGGAAGGATATTCCGGAGCACCGCGGAGCCAAATGATGCTCTACCCTAGATGCAAGATCCAACTTATAGTGGGAAATAAAAGTATGAGATGAAGCCCACGTGGCTGCTGCACAAATATCATCTAGAGGAATCCTAGCCTTAAAGGCTGCCGAGGTAGATACTGATCGGGTTGAATGGGCGTGTACACCCTCCGGTGCGGGCCTTCCTGAAGCTTGATAAGCCAATAAGATACACTGTGAAATCCAGCGAGACAGAGAAACTTTAGAAATTGGCTAGCCCAAATTAAATTTAGCAAAGGAAATAAACAACTGGTCGGATTGCCTATGACCAGCCATTCTGTTTAGATAAAATCTAAGTTGCCTGTGAACATCTAAGGAGTGAAGCTTGTATTCACCTTTGTTTTCATATTTAGGAAAGAAAACAGGGAGGTTAATGGATTGATTAATGTTTGCTTCAGAAGCTACTTTAGTAAGAAAGGACGGGTTTGGTCCTGAGGTAAACACGGTCCGGATGAAATACCAAGTAAGGAGGTTTAGCTGATAATGCTTGGAGCTCTGAAACTCTCTTGGCCGATGTAATGGCTACTAAAAAGGCTGTCTTGAAAGACAAGAATTTGAGATCCACCGTAGCCGCTGGTTCGAAGGGGGGAGCGGTCAAGGCCTGGAGAACTAAGGAGAGGTCCCAAGGAGGAACCGCTTGTTTCACAGGGGGCCTGAGAAGGAAAGTACCTTTAAGGAAAATTTTACACAACTTGGCTGACATGAGTGGACTGGAGTCATGACCAATGTGATAATGAGAAATTGCCGTCAGTTGTACTTTGACTGTGGAACTGCTGGCACCATCGTTAAAAAGAGTGGTTAGAAAGTCAAGCACTAAAGGGAGAGGAACCGTGAAGGGATTCAGGCCTTGCCGCTCCGCCCACAAAGAAAACCGTTTCCACTTGCTGCTGGAGACTTTCCTAGTGGACGGTTTATGAGCTGCCACCAGGATTGCCTTCACAGGTGACGAAATACCGGGAGTCCTGATCAAGAGTGGAACTGGAGCAGCCAAGCGGTCAACTTCAGGTTGTCCAGGTTCGGAGGAGATATGCAGGATGAGTGGGATATCAGATCCGGAATGGGATCTAGAATCCAAGGAGGATTCACCGAGTGAGACCTTAGAAGGGGAACCAGATCTGTCGAGGCCAAAGCAGCAATGAGAATCATTCTGCAACCCACCGAGAGGCTTTCTGAAGAACTTGGAGCATCAGAGGCAAGGGTGGATAAGTGTACAGAAGACCGGGTGGCCAAGCATGCACCAGAGCATCTCTTGGAGAACCTCCTGGGGGGTATCAGAGCGAAAAAACTGTCGCACTTGATGTTTGAGGGAGAGGCAAAAAGATCGCATGAAGGAGTTCCCCACCGTGCGAATATGCGTTCCGCTACTTGAAAATTGAGAGACCACTCGTAAGGGGTCAGAATGGTGCGACTGAGCTTGTCCGCCAGGATGTTGGACCGACCCGGAATGTGCGTTGCTATTAGAAAGCGGTTGGTGGAGATTGCCCATTCCCAAACTCTCATGGCTTCTCGACAAAGGGGGTGAGACCTTGTTCCCCCTTGCTTGTTGATGTACCAGACAACAGACATGTTGTCCGATTGAATCGCAATTGTTCCCAAGGGAAGAAAGTCCTGAAGTGCTAGCGCGCCAATAGTAGTAGATGCCTTGTTGGGGCGAAGAAGCCAGTCGTCCAGGTAGGGGAAGACCTGCACCCCCTGAAGCCTCAGGTGGGCCGCTACCACTGCTAATACTTTGGTGAACACCCTGGGGGCTGTGGTGAGACCAAAGGGAAGGACCCGGAACTGGTAGTGACTGGCTCCCAGCCGGAAGCGGAGAAACCTCCTGGAGCGCCTGTCCATCAGGATGTGGTAGTACGCATCTTTGAGGTCTATAGAACACATCCAGTGATTTTCTCCCAGAAGGGGGAGAACAGATTGCAGAGTGACCATTCAGAATTTTTCCTTGGGGACTGCCAGGTTCAAGAGAGAAAGGTCTAGAATTGGTCTTAGTTCCCCCGTCTTTTTTGGCACTAAAAAGAAACTGGAGTAGAACCCTGATCCGATCTGGTCTGGGGGGACGGGCTGGATGGCTCTTTTCTTTAGCAGATGGCCAATTTCTGCCAAAGCGGCCTCCCGTCGACCGGGTGGAACGTCTGGGAGGGACTTCAACTTTGGTAAGTGACGAAAAGGGATGCGGTATCCTCTGGATATGATTTGGAGAACCCAGCGGTCTGATGTTATGGACTCCCATGCCGCTAGGTGCCCCGAAAAACATCCCCCGACTGCCTCCAGAGTGGAGCAGCCGGGCAACCCCTCAGGGTTGCTGCACGGGCCGTTCAGAGAAGGTTCTCTGGACCCGAAGTTCCTGGGAGCCCCTCTGCCTCTAGGGCGGCGTCCTCCCTGTCCTCCTCTGCCACGGAAGGACTGGTTGTCCGGAGCAGGCTGGGATTGCTGCGACTTCAGGAACCACATCTTCTTCTGACCCTTTTGGTTCCTAGAGTAGGGCCTCTGGGGTGCAGAGAAGCGGATTCGACGGCAGACAGTGTCTTCCGTCCTTCTCGCTCTGGGTCAAAGTGTCGCGACGGTTTTGCCAAAGAGGGCAGAACCATCAAAGGCGTTCAAATGGCGCTTTGAAGGGCTCAGAAAAACCGCAGTGGCGGGGCCGGGCCTGGGGTCTAGTGACTAGGCCTGCCCCTGCGGCTCTAGCGGCGCCTTCCGTAGCATGGGAGAGTAGCCGCATAGAGGTATTAGTAACTGATCTAAGAGTGGCCATGCGGGTGGAGTGCAGCATTTTGTCCTCCTCCGACATGGACTCTGGGGGAGATGCAGCGTATTCTTTAATGAGATCTCGCTGCATCCTAATGACGTGTGCCAGGTAGTTCAGCGCCCTAACCGAGAAGGTCGCTGAACTGAACATCCGCTTCCCCAAGCGGTCCATCATCAGAGACTCCTTGCTCGGGGGATGGACTGAGGGACTCTCCTGAGCAAGTTCCCTCTTGGTGGCAGCCGCCGTCAACATGGCATCTACCGGAGGCCCCTTACTCCAATGGGCCCGGTCGGACGGTGGGCTGAGGATCCTATCGGGCCTCTTAGGGATTGGCTCCACGGTGTACGGTTCCTTCCACGCCCTGGTGGTAATGAGGTCCACCAGGGGGTCGGCAGGAGGGGACACCCAAGAGGTAGACAGGCCCGCTTCAAATGCCTCCAAGAACACGGACTCGTCCGAGGAGGACTTGGGGGCAGACCACCCCCCCCTTATATGGAGCATTTCCATGATGTCCCCAAATGAGACATCCTCGGGGGGTGACCGTGGGGAGCCTTCCCCTTCCTCCAAGTCCGTGTCTTCCGTGAGAGACTCGGGGGAGTCAATGTGCCTCCTTTTGCACGTATGCTTGCGAGGAACATCCTCTGGGGGGCTGTCAGAGGACTCCCCGCAAGCAGCAACCTGTTCCAGGGGAGCAGCTTGGGGCACAGAAGCGGGCTGTCCCAAGGGCCGGATGGTGGAAGCCTGACCCAGAGCAGAGGGCGGGGCGGAGCGAAACAAGTGCCGGGGTCCGGAGACCCTCAACAGGGCCCTCTCCACTACATCAAACGCCGAAGGGGAGCCGACCTCTACCAAAGGACCCGACGATCGGCTCCCCCTCGGATCCGAAGAGTGGATCGGAGCCGGCACCGAAGCGCTCGGATCCGAAGGGACAGTGCGCTCCGACACAGATGGCGCCGAAGGAGCACTGATCCCCGGATCCGAGGCTCGGATCCAGGCTCCGAGAGGTCGGATCCGATGCACACGAGGGCAGGGTCGGATCCGAGTACAAAGTACTATCGGCGCCGACCCACCCGGCTCGGCTGCTCGGCTCCAACTGCTCTGAACCCGGGTAGCGGGTCAGAGAAGGAGCAATCTGTTTGAAAAAGGGTGTTGAGCTCCCCCCCCAGGGGGGGGGGGGGGCAAGAGCACTCCCCTCTGCATCTGGGGCTGGATGAACCTTCTCATCATCCCGGCCAGATCAGCATCGAAGCTATCGTAGATCGGCGAGGCTACCGAGGTAGGCCTGGAGTGCCTCCTCGATAGCCTCGACGGAGATCGGGTCTCCTCCTCCACAGGTCCCGGTGAAAAACACACTGGAGACCGAGCCGACAATGGAGCCGGGGGAGAAGCCCGCTTGGCTGGCGGGGCCGAAACAGAGGTCTCGGCCCGCCGCTTATGGTGCTTCTCCCTCTGGTCCCTTTTCTTAGCATCCCTCTCCTCCGAACCAGAAACGGGAGGTTGAGTCGCAGGAGGAGGGGGAGCCGCAGAAGGAATAACCGTGGGTACGGTTACTCCCGAAGGAGCGGAGGTCGGAGCAGAGTCGGGCGGTAAAAGGCCCGCCAAAACAAGCTTGGACCTCCGCTCCTTCAATGCCCTGGGGTTGAACCCTGAACAAATGGAACATCCAGATGTGAGGTGTTCAACCCCCAGCCATCTAACACACCGAGTGTGGCCATCAGCTGGGGAAAGCTTATGGCCACACTCGGAGCATTTAGAAAAAATAGACTTGGGTTGCTCAGACATCCCAATCTATAACAGTAGTTACTATAACTAAAAAAGTAACTAAAGAAACACAAAATCACTCACAG
This sequence comes from Protopterus annectens, assembly GCF_019279795.1. Lineage (NCBI taxonomy): Eukaryota > Metazoa > Chordata > Ceratodontiformes > Protopteridae > Protopterus > Protopterus annectens. Next base: position 1,051,215,885 of record NC_056728.1, read on the forward strand.
GCCCAATACACACACACTACGCTAACAGCGAGGGGAGGGATATAACTTTTAGATTAAACACTAAAAAGTAAATATACCAAAGGGAAAACCTACACTTTCACACAAATAACCAAAAAAAGTCTTAAATTTTACAATTTAAATACTTGAAACTAGCACTTAGCTGGAGAGCTTGAGAAACAATCTGGTCACCATGCGCGGCAAACGAGATCTGAGGTCATGAGGGTAGAGCAGGGCATTATGGGTGAGGGGAGGAGCTGAGAGCTTGGATCCATAGCTGGTAAACCATGCCGGTTCGGATCCGATATCGGATCCATAACCCACAGGTTGCAGACAAATGAATCTCCTACTTCAGATCACATTTTTTGTTAATAATGTGATCTTTTTTAAACGTTACATAAATTTGATTTTTGTATGTAAGGGTGACATTATTTTGTTTGATCAGTTTTTGTTGGATTTAAATAATAACTATCATGGTCTAAAATTTGTAGCACATACATCTAAATTCAAAATTCCTTTTCTTGATGTAGAGTTTTATGTGGGAACGAGTGGTTTGGTTGAATATAGAACTTTCAGGAAACCTACTTCGGTTAATAATTTTTTGCATGCTAGTAGTATGCACCCTGCACATTTGATTAAGGCTTTACCAGAAGGGGAATTCAAAAGGAATTTGAGGAACACTTCGGATAAAAATCTTTGGGAGGAAGTGTGTGATTAAATTTTGGAAAGATTAAGTTCTCGTGGATATGACCATGATAAACTTCAATCTATAAAATGCAGATTGTGTAAAAACAAGACATTTGGGACGCGTGGGCGTGAGAATGTATTTCAGAATGTATTTCAGTCTGAAAATTTATCAGATTTGAATAGGTTATTTTTTGTATCCAAGTATTTCAATTTTTCAAGTATTATGGAAAAAATTATTAGGGGTATGTGGCATGTGGTGAGTGAAGATCCAGTAATAGGTCACCTTTTTCCCAAGCATATTACCTTTTCTTATAGAAGGTATCCGAACTTAAAAGAAATTTTGAATAGAAAACTTGAAATCAAAACAGTTAGTAGTGTTGGGATGCATGGTTGTGGTAAATGTTCCGTTTGTAATAAAATTAAAAAATATGCACGGGGTGAAAATAAATGGAAAAAAATACACTGCTTTTGAGAGATTTGACTGTAGGTCATCTGGTGTAGTATACATTTTAGGATGTGATTGTGTTCCAGAAAAGTGGCACATTGGGCAAACTACCAGAAAGATTAAGATTCGTATTTTGGAGCATCTGGGTGACATAAGGAGGGGTAACTTGGAGAGCCCTGTAGCTGCACATTTTTGTAGTATACATAATGGCAAAAATGACAGCTTTAGATTTAGTGTACTAGCCAGGCCCCATTTATGTAAAGGGAACTTTAAAGTAGCTTTGAACAAGCTTGAACAGAGGATTATTATAGAATATCATACTTTATTCCCTAAGGGAATGAATTTGGAAATTTAATGAGATCAAATGTAATTTAATTTATAGTTAACTTAATATCAAACAAAATTAACTTTGTAATGTTTAAATTAAAGTCAAAGTGATTTACAGGATGTTATATTTACATTGCATTTTCTATATGAAGAATTTACTGTATAAATGAAATTTATTAATCTTGTATTTTGAGTATTTATTCTATGTTTACATTTTTGCAATATACATAAGAAATTTTGCACATAATGAAATAATGATTTTTAAATTGTTAAAATAAGTGTATTTATTCTTTTCTGGAAAATGTTTCAGTGTTGAAAGAGTTAAAATGTTTGGTATAATTAATTGCTTAATTAATTGATTAATGCATATATAAAAGAACACTGAAAATGTTAGAGTGTGTCCCATTGAAGGCGAACAGCTGAGGTACCAGGACGGATTGAATAAAGATGGACTAAAGCCACTTCTGTGTCTTCCTTTGAATCTTTCGTGGTGTTTTCTGAAGAATTTTTGAGGTTTGGCTTCTTAAGCTTCCAGGATGCCCCTGGTAGTGACTCCCCTGAAAAATGCTGTAGAGGTTGAGGTAGCCCTAGTGGAATGAGTTCTGATCCCCTGTGGGGTAGGTTTTCCATGGTGTTTGTAGCGGAAATGGATGCAGTGTGCTATCCATTTGGAAATGGTTTGATTTGAAATGGCCTTGCCCTCTGCCCCTGTAGCAAAGCTGACTAGCAGCTGGTCAGATTTTCTGAAAGGTTTAGTTAGTCAAGGTAGAACCTGAGCTGTTGGTGCACGTCCAAGGAGTGCCTAATTATTTCCCCTTTATTCTGAGGATTAGAGAAAAAGGTTGGTAAATGGATGGATTGGTTTAAAGCCACACTGGATACCACCTTGGGCATAAATGATGGGTTAAGTCCTGAGGGAAACCCTGTAAGCATGGAAAATAAAGAAGGGTTCCACAGCCATTAGTGCCTGTAACTTGGACACTCTTCTTGCTGAATTGATGGCTGGAAGTAAGGTTGTTTTCAGAGAGGAATTTTAACGCTGCTGCATCAGCAGGCTCAAAAGGGGGAAGTGTGAGCGTCTCTAGTACAAAGAAGGTCCTAGGCAGGGGTGGGAGCTTAAATTGTTAGCTCCTCTCCGGAACTGTTTGATGACAGGGTGAAAAAATAGAGGTGGCTCAGTATTGTAATAAGCTGAGATGGCAGAGACATGAATTTTAATTGAGAAGGATAGGCCTTTGTGGAGTAGGTAATCTAGGATTTGAGGTCAGGTGGGCATGGCTGTGTCATTTCCCTGAGATTGGCTCCAAGAATATCTTTTCCACTTTTCTGAATAGGATTTCCTAGTACTAGGCCTTCTGGCCTCAAGGATGACATCCAGCACCTGTTTGCTGAGGGTTGCTGGTGGTGTATTCAAGGGATAAGCCAGGCTGAAAGATTCAGGGTTTGCAGCTGTGGATGGAAAATCTGTCCCTCCTGCTGGGACAGCAGGGAGGGGGGTCTGATGTATGTGCCAGGGTGGCACTGCTGTCAGACTGTGTAGGAGTGGGTACCAGTGCTGGCGTGGCCAGTCTGGGGCAATAAGGATAGTCTTTGGCCTCTCCGGTTTGATCTTGAGTAGTACCTTTTGAGAGGAGGGGCAAAGGGGAAAGGCATAAATTGAGAGGTTTTCCCATGTAAAGGATACGGCATCCACTTTCCACGCTTGGCTGTGGGGAGTTCTGGTCCAAAATTTGCTCAATTGATGGTTTTGGGGGAGGCAGAGGGGTCCACCTCTCGAGTCCTCCACCTATGGATTAGAAGTTTGAATGAGTTTGCCTGGCAGGAATCTAGCTTACAGGTGCACTTGGTTGCTCAAAGCTGTGTTTCACAGGGCCATGGCTAACCTGCAGAGATGGTAGCAATGAGTTCCCCCCTGCTTATGTACCACATAACTGTGGTGTTGTCTATCAGGAGTTGTCCTGGAAGGATAAGGTATTTAAAGGCTGTCAGAGCATTCTCTACAGCTAACATTTCTTTCTGATTGATATGCAGGGCAATTTGTCCTGGCTCCATTTGCCTGCCATGTGAGCCCCCCCCACGCATAGTCTGACACGTCTGTTGTCAGTGTTTGGGAGGCGAGGGGTTGAGTGAATGGAAGTCCCTTATTGCAGTTGCATGCCTCTGCCCTTAGACAAGGTATGATGGGAATCAGTGTTGCCAGGTCCTGAGAATGCTGACACCAGAGACTAAGTACCACTGAAGTTTCTTCACATGCAGTCTTGCATATGGAATTAGTAGAATGCATGAGGCCATGAACCATAGGGCTTGCAGTATTTCTCTTGTAGATAACTGGGTTTTGGTGGCCATTAGTTTAACGTAGTTTGTCAAAGAAGCCTGTTTTTCTGTAGTGAGGAATGCCATCTGGGAAGTTGTGTTCAAGCTTGATCCCAGGAATACAATCTTTTGGCTGGGCGCCAGTTGTATTTTCTTTTCGTTGGTGTATCAGAGAAGTCTCTTTATACATGCCAGGTGCTGAAGTAGCAATTCCTGACTGTGCATCTGAATCAGGCAATCGTCCAAGTATGGGTAAATTTCAATATTTCTCTGCCTGCAGTATGCAATGGCTGGAGCCAGGCACTTTGTGAATACCTTGGGCGCAGTAGACAAGCCAAAGGGAAGTGCAGAGAACTGATAGAGCATAGAGCCTGCCCTGAAACAGATATTTCCTGCAAGATTCCCTTATGGGGATGTGCAGATAAGCTTCTTTTAAGTCTAGGGTGACTAGCCAGATGTCCTTGGCTAGCATAGGAAGAAGCTGTTGCAGTCTCAGCATTTTGAATTTTGGGACCACCCGGAAGGTGTTGAGAATTAACAGATCTAGGACAGAGCACCAAGAGCCCTCTTTTCTGGGCACCAGGAACAGTCTGGAATAGAAACCCTGTTCCCCTTGCTCTGTAGGCACAGGCTGAACAGCCCTGATACTGAAGAGAAAACTTGCTTTTGAGCATCTGCCCACTGGTTTGGCAGAAGGTCTGGCAACCCACTTGGGGCTGGCAGTGAGTGGAAAGATTCTGTATCCCTGGGATACAATGTTCAGGACCCATCCGTCCTGGGTAGTGGACATCCAATTTTTGGCATGCAGGGTGAGTTTTCCTCCTAGGGTTGCAAGTACTTGGGGCTTTGCTGGGAAGGAAGGTAGACAAGTCATTGTGAACTTTTTTCATAAGGGGGTGGCTTACTACTTCCCGTTTTAGAGGGAGCACTCCATTGTTTAGATCTCTGCATACCCTGAGACTTTGGCCTGTTGCCCCTGGGTTTCGACAATGCCTGGGAAGGACTGGAAAGGACCAGGCCAATGCCTACTGAATCTAGGTGGATGCACCTGTAAGAAATCTTTAACAGTTTGCATAGATTTAGCTTTTTCCTCCATCTTTTTAAGAACTTCTGCTTTTGTGCCAAACAACCTTTCCTGGTTTAATGGAGCATCTAGTAATTTTGCTTTGACATGGACTGGCAAGATTTGCTCCTTCAGACAAGCATGCCTTCTCAGTACAGACCCAGTGACAGCAGCCCTGCAAGATGCTTCTAAGGCATCAAAACCACACTGCAAAGTAGGTTTATTAACTTGGTTTGCAGAATGCATTAACTGTTGTAAATCTTTATTTTCTGTATAATCTGGAAGCAACAACATTCTTTAATTAGTTCCATAATATGCTGCTGGTACTTCATGTGAAACTGGCAATTCAAGGTGCTGTTGGCAAGAGTTGTAGAGGTATATATCTTCTTACCCCATCTGTCTAAAGCTCTAGAATCCCTGTCTTAAGGGGTAGGGGTTTTGGCTGTAGTAGCCTTAATGCCTTTAGGCCCCTTGGAAATAGTCTTTGGATCCACAGTGGGATTCTTAGAGAAATTTGTGAGTCAGGTACTCTGTAGTACCTATCAGGCTTTCTAGGAGCTGGTGGTAAAGTATCAGGAGTAAGACTGGATTCCATGAAGACATCTATAATGTCCAGGACAGGGGGTATACAGCTAGAGGCCTGTGCTGAGGCAAGTCTAAAAATTCTGAGTCTCTTTTTGGACTGACGGTAGTCCTGGCATTCCCAGTGGAAATGCTCTCAAAGTATGCAAGATTTCACCAAAAGAAAAGTCCTCTGGAGGGGTGGCAGAGGGAATTGAATCCTCTGCATCTGAATCCTCATAAGTAGATAAGGGTATGTCCTGGTAATCAGAGCGATCAGAGTCATCGGACTCCGTCTGTAGAATCAGAAGGAAAATCAATTCTTTGCCTTTTAGAAGGGGAAGTCTGGCTTCCTCTAATTAAAGATATAAGGTCTTCAGCCATTCTAAGCATTTGTTTCTGTGGCAAGGGAGCTTGAGCATGAGCTTTGGTCAGTTTTCAAAGTGTAGTGCGAACTCTGGGCCTGAGAAACACGGTAGTTTTAGTCAAAAACGAAGCTGTCTGTTTAAAGCGCACATCGGATGGTCAGAATACACCCTCAGAAGCCGGTGTCTACACAGCACCTTCGGACCCATCCAAGGTAGAGACATCAGCAGGTTCCATAGAAGCATCTCGCGGCATACCGGACTCAGAAAGGATCTCAACAGAGGCCTCCGAATCTGTAGAAGCGGGTACCAGGGGCTGCAAAGGCGCCAGAGTACCAGCGGACTGGCAACTATCTTAACAGAAGCATCGTCGGCAGTTTTGGACCTATATAGTCTGTCTTTATCCTTACGTGTTTTTTTTCCCCCCGAAGACTGGTAGTCGGATGGCTTATCGAAGCCTTATCGGAATACAGAAAATGAGCGCGAAAGAATTTAGCGACAAAGACAACCAGACGAGTAGTTTGGGTGTTAAGTCACAAAACCTACTTCGAGGAATGTCGTGGTCTGGGCCTAAACAGATGATGCAGTAAGAATGAAAATCTCGGTGGCATTTGCCTTCCAACAAGCAAGACAATTAACTTTTTCTGACATCGGTTAGAGCAAGAAAAAACAACAGGATCCCCAACGGGGTACTTAGCTTTAGAAGACTTCAGGTTTGAAACTCAAAAAATGAAAATTTCAGGAAGCGGCCGACTGGCACTTGCGAACTTGCTTCTGCTTCGGGCTCACACGTGGCAAGAAAAGCTGATGTAATGGCATCGGCTGCAGGTTTTATACCCATGACGACCTGACATGAAGAGGCGACAGCATCCAACGCAGAAATCCCAAGTCACTGGTATTCGGGCTGACTGAGGGCTAGCTGCAGGCCGTAACCCCAAGTGTGATGACCGCAACAGTGAAACACGAAGAATATCAGAATTTGTATTAGCATACATTTTCTGAAGAATATGAAGTTCGGAATTCAAGTGTAGGTCTTTAGTGACTTCAATCCTTGGTGATTTAATAGAAAGCCACAAATTTTATGAGGAACAGGGAAAAAAAGGGGAAAAAAATAGGACATTCTGTGAAAATCTAGACAGTTGAGAGGTATGCCCCCCCCCCCAACCAGGAGACAGTGATCTCTGCGGCCATGAGCAGGGGAAGAACAAATGGGCAGCCTTCGTAGAGCTGGTTGGAATGGATCCACCTAAGAAAAAAAAAAAGTTATGTACTCCCCATAACGTTCCATTTGTATGGTTGATTTTCATTTCTCCTCGCATATGGGTTTGGACCAGACTCTATTACAATAGCTCATGGCAACCAAAAAGCTTGTGGCACCTCCCCTTACCCATGATGCATCCCTCCCTGTTACCTCAGATCTTGTTTGCCAAGGCACTCTTAGGGGTATATAAAGAGAAATTCCCACTCTACCTGGAGCAAGGGGTAGGGGCTTGGAGGGAGGGGGTGTGAAGATAAATAGAAAGACAATACAGATGGAACGTTATGGAGAGTACACATCTGATTGTCCCATATGTGAGGACGAAATGAAAACTGACCGAGTCACCAGCTACCTTTATTTTGTGTGGACTTTCAATAGAATGTTCCTCATCCCTTCACCGGAAAACAAAATCCAATTTATAATGAGTGATAAAGGTATGATGACTAGCACATGTGGCTGCTGCAAAAATACCCATGGATGCTCTAGCCTGGAAAGCTGAAATAGCCATGGCTGAATGAGCCCGTACAGGTCTGGGAAAATCTATGCCTAGTTCGGAGTAGATAAAAGATATGCAATCAGAGAGCCATTTTGCTAGAGTAACTTTGGATACTGGAAGGTGCTTCCTAGTGCCTGTGAAGGAGATAAACTGATTTCCCTTTCTAAAGTCTTTTGTTCTATGGAGACAAAAACGTAACTGCCCATGAACATACAAGGTATTCTGCTTTGTTACTTTACTGAAATTTTGGAAGGAAACTTGTAAGTTAATGGTTCGTTCATATTAATGTCGGAAACTACTTTGGGTAAAAAAGAGGGGTTGGTATACAAGGTGACTGCCTTTATGGAAAAAGTACGGCAGTTGGGCACCACAACCATGGCATCTACTATAACCCTTAGTCCAAAACTTTGTCCTTTGGCATGGTAATTTTGTTTGGTCTCCTGGGAGTTGGCTCAATGGAGTTTGGGCTCTCACACCCACCAAGAGAGATCAAATCTATGAGCTTGTCAACAGGAGGAGTCACCCAGGAGGTAGACTGACAGGATCCAAAGGCCGCCAGGTACACTTACCCTGCAGGTGAAGGATTGCTGGACTGACCACCAACTCTGTTTCAAGATCTCCAAGATGTCCCTGAAGGAACCATCCTCAGGAGGTGACTGTGGGGATCCTTCCCCCTCATGAGGTCAGTGTCTTCAATAGCGGACTCCTCAAAGTCCAAATGTTTCCTCTAAGTTCTCTCCCAAGGGACCTCAGTGAGATGGTCTGGGGAGGTATCAGAAGAGGCAGGGGTTTCCTGGGTACTAAGGACCCACTGTCCCTGTGGAATGTCAGTCAGACTGGGTGCGCAAGGGCCGCAGATGGGAAGACTGCAGATCCAAGGAGGAGTCTTCCTAGCTGCAGACACAGCTATGGCCCTCTCCAGACCCCCCAAAGGCTGACTGCTCCTGAGTAGAATAGGACCCCCAGATATGACAGACCATGCCTATGGATCAGAGACCTCTCAAGCTCAGAAGACATCTTGCCCAGGGGTCAAAGCCAGAGCAAAGTTCACCTGCGCGGAAACCCTGAGCTGTACTAACTGCTCAGAAGGTCCCGGAGTCTAACACACCCATGGCCAGTGAGTGGCTTGCTACAACTCCGGGAGCTCCCTGGCTCTGCAAACACCAAGGAGCTCCGAGCAAAGGCCCAACAAGAAAATTTTTGGATTCGAGCTGGAAGACCAGGTTATCTGATCCAATGGCCCTGAAACTTGCCCTGAAGTCAAGAGGAACCACCAACAGGGGGAGTGCATGGCTTTAATGAATCCTGGACCTTATGAATAGGAGCCGAAGGGGACTTATTAATGCTTTGCGCCCACAATATCTTCTGGACCATCCATTCCATGTCTTCTTCAGTAAGGCTTCTAGTAGAGTGGGAAGAGGAAACGAACGGGGATTTGGGTCTACTCAGAAAGGGGGCGGTACTCTCTATGGAACTGGGAGAGTACCTGGTCCTTGGCAGAGACAAAGGGCTTGAAAGGGCTGGTGGTCTGATCCAAGTGCAACAGCTCCAACCTGTCCTTGTCAGATCGACTCGCAGCCGGAGAAGTCAGATTCCAGATAAGCTCAGGGTAAATGGATCTGACAGCTTGAGAAGTCATGGTCATTTTAGTCTTCAGCTCCAAGGAGTCTGAGCAGAGAAAGGTCTCTTCTTCCCTTTCAAAAACTCAGAGGAAGAAACTGGGCTTGACTGAGCAGACCAATGCATAAGACATGGGGTCACTACCAGAAATAGCCTCTCCAAAGGAAGATGGCAGCATGCCCGTTAAAATGAACTTTTCCCTTTCAACTAGGGCCCTGTGGTTGAAAGAATGGCAAACTGAACAATTCTCTGTAAATGGAGGGGAGTCGCAGTAAAAAAAAAAAAAACCCTATGCAAGTCACTAAAAGGGATCTTGTGACTGCACTTTGAACATTTCTTAAAGTCAGACGGCTTTTCAGATTTCTCAGCCATGGGTGAGGAATGGCAGAGAACATACACAGACAGAAAATAGATCTATAAAAAAAGGCAAGAAGCTAACAAAATGTACACAGAGCTAGAAGAGTTTTTTTTTTTTTTTTAAAGGAAGGGGGCTACTAATAGCAGAGCTACCCCAAAAGGTATACGGGAAGGAAAACAAAAGTTGCCTAATAAAAAATGGTTACTGGAGAGGAAGGAAATTTCAATAACACAGCGGAGAACGTTGTAAAAGTTAGGCTAAAAAGTAGTATAATGGGAAGGAAAGGATACAAGATTGAAAAATATCCCTTCTGCCCAAGAGTTACAGGAATGACAAGGTCTTCGCGAAGCAGCAAACTAGATCTGAGGCAACACAGAAGGATGCATTATGGGTAAGGGGAGGTGCACTAGGAGCTTTTTGGTTGCCACAAGCCATTGTAACAGTCAGATCTGAAACCATATGAGGGGACAAAATTAAAATTGACAACATCAGATATCTTTTGCATACTTCTGCAATCCTGACTGTTGCAGATCACAGATGTTGAACAGGCAGAGTTGACAGTCCGCTGAAGTATTCTCACATGAAACCTGACCAGAGGAAAGATAGTTGCTGCCATGAATACTAGGGCTTGTATTATTAATTGGGCTGGAAGAGAATTCATCCAGTTTGAGTAAACACTGTGGTCCCAAGTCAAGTTGAGGGAAGTGAGGCTATTTTACAGTGTTCAGACAAGCACCTATAAACTTCCACACTGAGTAGGCGTGAGCAGAGATTTCCTGTAATTGACAGATTCCCAGCTGAACACAGCTGGACAAGCAGTCCCTTGCATGTAGAATTTGATGCCTGGCTAGGGCAGTTCAGAGTCAGTCTAGATATGGAAATAACCCGAATCCCAGTCTCAACTGGTCTACCACCATCAACATTTGGTTAACAACTTGGGGGCTGTGGTGAGCCCAAAGGGCAGTGCTCTGAATAGGTACTAACTGGCTACCAGATGGAAGCACAGGTAAGCTCTGAAGCACCTGTTCATTTTGATGTGATAGTACACACCCTTCTAGCAAGCACATCCAATTGTTCTTTTGCAGCACAGGAAAAATGGACTGAACCAGTACCATCCCAAACTTTTCTAGCAGCCCCCCACCCCCGAGACACTGCTTCCCTCCAACTGGTTGGAACATCAGGCATACTCCTCAAAGTGGTGAGAAGAGCTTGAGAAAAAATTGTACAGCATAAACTCTGCATCCACAAATCTTTTGTAATAGATCACTAGGCTCTCTGGTGCAGAGACAAATGCCCCGACTACCTCTAGAGGAGAGAAAGTTGGGCAACCTTTCAGCAGTGCTGATAGGGCTTATCTGGAAAGGAATCCCTTAAGCCCTGGACCAGTCCAAGTCACATTTTTCTACTTCCTCACTGGTTCCCAGAAAAAGGTCTGCGGGTTGAAAAATGTACATCCCATGTCAGACAGGAGCTTTCCCTTTTGTTCATCTGAAGAGCGTGTTCTTAACCTTAGGGGCAGAAAAGATCTGTCAAGGGGTACACTGATTGAGACTTTAAGGGCTCTGCAAAAATCAGATAAGTGCATCCAGGCGCTTCTTCCGATGGTTGTACCTGAACCACTGCCTGTGATGTACTTTCCACAGCATGGGAGATCAACCTCACAGATGCATTTGCGAATGAAGAGTGAGCAGTTGTGAGGAAATTCCGTTTCCATCTTCAGAAGACATGGACTAAGATTTGGCAAGCTCTTTGGTCAATTCTTTGCAGTCTTGTAAAATGTGCTTAATTCAGCGACATAAGGGCAACTGTTGAAGCATAAACAAGCTTTCCAAATCTTTCCAAAAGTCTTTGATGCTGTTAAGGGGATGGACAAACTCCACTCTGCCAGTTAAATTTGGGGCTGCAGCCACAACCATGGCATCAACTGGGAATCTCTTGCTCCAGTGTGCAGTCTTTAGGGGGAGCTAAAATTTTGCCTAGTCTTTCTCGTTCCACATCCAGCAAGAGAATGTCAATGCCAGGGGAACACCCAAGTAGCAGATGGGCTAGACCTAAAAGCCTTCAGAAACAGATTCCTCCTGTGAGGGTGGTGTCAGAGGACCAGACACCTTACTGCTTCAAGATGTCTCCAATTGAGACTTCTTAAGGTGGTGAGCAGACAGACCCCTCCCCTCCTCAAAAATCAGTGTATTTTGGGAGATATTCTCAAGGGAATCCACGTGCCTCCTCCTTGCTGTTCTCTTCCAAGGGACTACCTCAGGTGGGTTATTCTGGGGGAATGCTTCAGAAGAGAGGACACTGCCCTGACAGACTGGCTGGAGACTAGTTTGGGCAGACTGTCCCAGTGGAAGGGATGGAAGAGGCTCAGAGCAAAGAACCAGATAAAATAGGGTTGTATGATCCGAGGGGGGCAAGGATGCCTTCTCCAGCCAAGGAGAAAACACTCTCCACAACCTAAAAAGCAGGATGCCTAGGAGAGACAGAAGTCAACTGCACCAGAATATCTGACCGTCTGGCTCCTGTAAACCCATAAGCACTCCAGAGGATGGTGTCTGACAGGAGCTATCCAGCACCATGCCCCACAGGGGAACAGATTATTTCAACAGCTTTAGAGTGGACTCCAACCCTCCCAGATGTGGAGCGTATTCTTCAAGCTCCAAGTCCTCCAGCTCAAAAGGCCTTGGTGGCATCAGCTCAGGGGGACCATCGGAATCCAAGAAAAGAAAGACTTCTAATCTGATGGACACTCCCAGATATCTCTGATCTGAGGGCTCCAAAATAGAGCATCAAGATCGGAGAAGGAGATACCAAGGGGAAGGTAGACAAATGATGGTTTACAGACCCAGTGGGAGTTGGTGCCAGAAGAACCCTCATTTGAACCTGTGCTCCAAACATCATCATCCTCCTATTCACATCTGCTTCCGATAGGCTTTTGGACAGAATGTGGAAGACGGAAGTCTGGAGGGTCTTCTCTGAGATCCTTCCAGGAAAAGAAAATGGAGCCTAGATGTAACAGGATCCAAGAGAAGGGGTGGGGAATGGATCCATGGAGACCTGGATTTCAAAGCAGTCTTATCAGAGACCAATATGATTTTTTAATATACTTTTGTAGGAGCCAATGCTTAAGTACACCAACAGTCAAAAGATACAGGACCCTCTTGCCTCTTAAAAGACTCCTTTTCCTTTGACAGTCTGATTTGTTTTTTAGGCTTTTTGATATAGAGGTTTAAGCCCCAGCCTCCAAGAAAAATGAAGTTATGTACTCACCATAACATTCCATGTGAGTTGTTCATCGCCTTCAAGGCCATTGATGAGGGAAAGGCAGTCCATACAGCCTACCTCGACCTGGCAAAGGCCTTCGACAATACCCCACTCAGGTATCATCGAAAAACTCATCAGGTTGAATGTAAACCCATACATCACAAGATGGGTTGCAAACTGGCTAAGTGACAGAACCCACAGTGTCAGAGTTGCTGGAGCCATGTCAGACTCTAAGCCTGTCACAAGTGGTGTCCCACAGGGCTCAGTCCTGGGTCCACTCTTGTTCGGCATCTACTTTTCTGAAGTACAAGCAAACACAGGAGGGTTATGGCTGACAGTTTGCTGATGACTGCAAACTGGGCGCCATAGTCGAAAACACTTCTGACACAGATATCCTTCAGAAGGGCCTCACGGATAACTGGTGCCAGAGCCATGGCTTAAAGTTAAACGCCAAGAAATGCATAGTCATACCCTTCGGGAAAAACAAAGTTACCCCTAGCTACCATATAGGTGGCAATCCACTGAGCACAGAAGAAGTCATCAGGGACCTGGGGACCCAGGTTGACACTAGCCTTTCGTTTGACACTCATGTTGCTAAAGTAGTCAGGAAAACTTTCTACATTGCCCACCTGATCATGAAGGGATTCACATCTAGATCAAGGGAGGTCATCGTCCCCCTGTACTCACTCATTAGATCTATGATTGAGTACAATGCCCCATTTGGAATGTATCTGACCAGACACCTGCAGCAGCTGGAAAGGCCCCAAAAGTTCCTCACCAAAAGGATAAAGGGTCTCAAAAATATGTCTTATGCTGCCCGACTGAAAGAACTCCAGCTCTATTCAGTCTCATACCGCTTGCTCAGAGGTGACCCGTGCCTGACATATAAGGCCATGTCAAACCCAGATTTGATGAATATGCTTCACCTCAAAAAATCTAGATCCCTCAGAACCACAAGGGCGGGAGACAAACCTTGACACGGTTATTAATAGAACGTGCTGGAGGGACAGATTCATCACCCAGAGACTCCCTATGCTATGGAACAAAATCCCGGTACATGTGAGGCAGAGCACCTCGCTGGCCTTGTTCAAGAGGAATCTTGACCAATGGATGGGAGATCGCAGATATACCCCAGGGATTACTTCAGTGTCACTGCTTGACAGAGGCACAGCAAAATAATAGGCATAGTTTTATTCAAACTAAAGGGGTGGCGAAAGCCACATAACTATGGGCTAGGCTTATAAATGCCCTTGGGCAGATAGGTTCATACTAGGCTATGAACAAATGGGTTCCGAGCCGATCCTCTGCTCCGAGTCAGCCTACTACAAAGCTCGAGGTCTTCAAACAGCTCAAGGCCAAGTCCCTTCCCATGATGCACCTTGAGTTACCTCAGATCCTGTTTGCTGCGTATTAATACCACGTGCCATTTTATCACTCTTTAGGAGAAAACCCATACAAAGATCGAGTAACCAGGATAAAACTAGTATCTCTGTCCTCGAAAAACTCTGGAGGGGGTAAGAGGGTGGGAAGTAAGAATGAAGGCAAGATGAACTCGCATTGACCGTTATGGGGAGTACATAACTTCTTTATGTGAAGTTGTTCTATCTCGCCGTTCATTCTTACAGATGGTTAGCGTCCCAAGCACCATCTTTCTCAGGTGGCTCACGGGAGTATATTTTGCAGGACAGTAGAACCAAAGGAGGCCCTGTCAACTTTGTAATGAGTGATAAAGGTATGAGGCTTTGACCAAGTGGCTGCTGCACAAATACTGTCTATAGGAAGTCTGATACTGCTCTGGTAGAATGAGCCTTAATTTTATGCTGTAAAGGTAAGTTGGCAGCTGAATAAGTACAGGTAACACAATCAGATAGCCATCTAGATAGTGTTTTTGCTACTGGCATACCTTTCCTAAAATCCGAAAAGGAGATGAAAAGTTGTTCCGATTTTCTGAAGTCTTTTGTTCTATCCAGGTAAAATCGGAGTGGTCTATGAACATTAAGTTTGTGCAACATACATTCCAAGATCATGGAGGGTTTGGGGAAGAACACTTAACTCTATGATCTGGTTCAGGTTAGCTTCAGTACAAACTATAGGTAAAAATGAAGGATTTGTTTGCAGGGACACTGTCAGCATAGAAAATCAAATAAGGAGGGTTTATGGACAAGGCTTGTAGCTCAAACTCTACGGACAGAAGTGATGGCTACTAAAAAGATAGTCTTCCATGACAAATATTTCAAATCACGAGGAAGCTGGTTCGAAAGGTGGGAGAATAATGCGTGAAAGTATAACATTTAGGTTCCATGGGGTATAAGGAGATTTCACAGGTGGTCTGAGATGAAAGGTCCCTTTGAGGAAGGCTTTCGATAGTATGCCACATTATGTTCAATCCTTCAAAGCCAAGGTGAAAATTAGAAATGGCTGCAAGTTGTACTCTAACTGTTGCGGCTGCAGCTCCTTTATTTAAAAGCATAGTCAAACTCTAAAATGGAGGAAATGGGGACTTGGTAGGGGATCAATGTCATTTTGAGAAGCCCATATAGAAAATCTTCTCTTAAGATATAGCTTCCTAGAAGAGGATTTATGCAAAGATATCAATATAGGCTGCGTTTCGTTTGAGAGGTTAGGCAACTTATGTTGGGAATTGGGGCAACCAAGTTGTCAATTTCAGGGAATGAAGAGGGATGAAGAGCCCCCGATGAATGAGTCAGGTCTGGAACTGGGTCCAGAATCCAAGGCTCTTCCAACAGATGAAGTCGAAGGAAGGAGAACCAAATCTGGCGAAGCCAATGAGGGGCTATAATATAGATGGTGCTTTTGCTTTCTGCAATACTTTGGGTATCAAGAGAATTGGTGGGAATGCATTGAGGAGACACTGAGGCCAATCGTGTACGAATGCGTCCCTTGGGGCTTCTCCCTGAGGGGGAATCAGGGCAAAGTAGCTTCTTCATTTTGTGTTCATGTGGTTGGCAAAAAGGTCGCAGCAAGACTGGCCCCACCTGCGGAATATTCTCTCCACTATCTCTTTTTTGAGGGACCACTCGTGAGGCAAAAAAATTGCCCTGCTCAGTTTGTATCCTATCACGTTGGATTTTCCCAGGATGTGAATTACTATCAGAAAGCTCTGGGTGAATGTAGCCCACTGCCATACTCTTATGGCCTAGCAACAAAGGGAATAGGACCAGTTTCCTCCTTGTTTGTTCAAGTACCAGACCATTGACATGTTGTCCGTCTGAATCGCAACAGTTCCCAGAGGGAGAGTGTCCTGGAAGCACTGCAACTCAGAGTACAGCTCTCATCTCCAGGACATTGATATATAGATGTCTCCTGTTCGGTCCATGTGTCTTCGGCTGTTCTCTGAAAATGCCCCTCCCTCCACCCGATCAGAGAAGTGTCACTGTGGCCGCTAGTGAGAACAGGATACAAGGATGACCTATCGCCACATGGAAAGGTCAACCACCACTGAAGATCCTTTTTGAATGTATTTGTAATAATTATGAGGCGAGACATTGTGAGCGCTTGGTAAGACCACAGAGTGAAAATCCATTGTAGAACCCGCATGTGCATGGGACCTAATAGTATCACCAATACTGCAGCTGCCATCATGCCTAACAACTTTAGCACTTCTGATGCTGGAACCATGTCTTTGGATATGATGTGGACCTGCTGACAAAGTAGTAAAACACTTTCTGCTGGAAGTTTTAGAGTGGTGGTGGTGCAATTCTGCTCCGATAAAAACTATATGTTGCGATGGCAACTAGGCAGAGTTTTCTGAATTTATTGCAATGCCCAGATGATTGCAGAGAGTAAGAGTGGTGTCCCTGGCTTGTATTAGCTGCTGATGCCTGGTGGTAGCGATGAGGAGCCAATCGTCCAAATATGGAAACATCTGGAATCCTAAATGCCTCAGGTGAGCTGTGACCACTGCCATACATTTGGTGAACACTCTGGGGGCTGTAGTGAGACCAAAGGGCAGGGTTCGAAACTAGTAATGATTGGCTTCCAGCCGGAAGCGCAGATGATCCCTGGATGATCTGACCATTTTTATATGGTAGTACACATCCTGTAGATCTATCGAGCACATCCAATTGTCTTTCCCTAAAAAAGGAAAGATTGACTGAAGTGTAACCATCCGGAACTTCTTTCTTGAAAAATCTGTTTAGTCTGCTGAGCTCCAAAACAGGTCTCCAGTCCCCTGTCTTTTTTGGAACTAAAGAATAGAGTAAGTCCCAGATCCCATCTGGTTTGCTGGGACTGGTTGGATAACTTTCTTAGCAATGTTTGGAACTCTACTTTTGCTTGTTCCCTGTAACTAGGTGGAACGTCTGGGATTTTTATCAATGGAGGGGGAGTGGCGAAAGGAATGAAATATCCTCTGGAAATTATACTTTGTACCCAGTTGTCATTTGTTAGTTTGAGCCAGGCATCTGGACACAAAGATAAGCAACCCCCGACTGCCTTCAAAGTAGGATAGTCGGGGCCTCCTTTCAGGAGCGCTGGTAGGGTCTGTCGCCCAGGTTTTGTGGCCTCCCTCTGCCGCGAGGGCAGCATCTTCCATTATTACCCCCTCCACTACCCCTGGAGGGGTTCACCACGTGTGTCCAGAAAGGCTCCTTGGGCTTTTCAGAGCCACATCTTTCCTCCCTTTTGACCCTTTGGGGTAGGGTCTGGCAGGGTTGGACTCAGAAGGCAGACAGTCTTTCCTTCCTGCTCAACTTTGAGCCCGAAAAGGAACGAGCCATCAAAAGGTGCATTGACAAAGGATGACAAGGGCTCCATGAAGAAACACAAGTGCATCCAAGAATGTCTCCCGAGAGCAATTCCTGTACCAGCTGCCCTACTCGTTCCCTCAGCTGTATATGAAATAAGACACATGGAAATGTCAGAAGTGATCACATCAAAACAAGCCAACATGTAACATATCAGCGTGACAATTCAGAATTCTGAAGGATAGTGCTGTGAAGGAATAAATTATTTTCATAAGTCTGTTAAAAGCTTTCCCGTCCTTGTCCAAAGGGGAGGGACAAGGATTTGCACATTTTGTCAACAGCTGGACTGGAAACTGATTGGGTCTGACCAGATATGAAAAAAACTGAGGAACCTTATAAAGTCAGTCTACTTTCAGCCTCTAAAAAGGCAGGCAATCAGACTACTCTGCAGGCAATGTCAAAAACATCGATCAAGGCTAGCAAAGGGAGACTAGGATATGGCAGTTGTGCATTGACTTGCAATGTATCCAGTTTCAATAATGCAAGATCATAAATTTTGTTCCCATTGAAAAATTATTCATTGTGGAGAGTCTCAAAGAAATCCTATAGGGAAATTCCCCTGAATTCAAGAATTGGGCAGCAAATATTGGAGCTGCCCTATCCCTTTTATTTTCAGAAAGGGAATCCTCAAACTGAGAAAACAGCTTTATTTTTTTCATAAACATTTTAAAAGGTACAATAAACATTTAGCCAAAGTATTGAATTCTTCCTTAAAGGAAAAAAGAAAAAAAAAAGATAACTGTTTCTTCTTCCAAGGAACATTCGAAGAGTGGACCAGACTCAAGAATGGAAGCTTACCCCAGGAGACAGATCTCTTACCCAGACTATGCAGGGATACACTGCCCATGAACTTCTCTTGTCTGAAGAAAGTGGCTTGCTCATGTCTGTTAGACACCTGAACAGCCACAGAAGGCAAGGTTAATCGTAGACCACTGTGGCAAAACTGTCTACGCTAGGACCACCCACAAAGAAAGTAGATTGTCTATGGCACAAAATAACCACTGCAGAAACATCCATCAGCAGCTGAATCTGTGGAATCACGGGCTCCTTAAGATTTTTCTTCATCTTTGGAGTAGTGATTGAGGAACTGATATGCTATTCCATGCACTAGCCAAAAATAAAGCCTGAACCCTGGTCAAAGCTGCTGGAAGGAGCCAGTAAAGTAGGCAAGTTGTCAGTTTACACAAGCACAAAATATTTTAACATTTTTTTACAGGGAAAGTCCAACTTGAAACATGCCAATTTTCAGTGGCGGCCCAAGGAGAAATACTCCAAACGTAGGTCTTTGTAACGTGGGACAAAACCCACATGAATGCAGGGAGAACATGCAGACTGTGCACAGAAAGCACCCAAGCCAAGAATCTAACTGGAAACCTCTTGCTGTGGGGCAACAATGCAAACCACTGCAGCACTGCACCATCCATCTTCCCCTAAACACCCCCCCCCCAATAAAAACTGTACAAACTCAGCAAACTTAACACAAATTAGTGCCCTAAATAAGAACATACAGTCCCTACTAAAAACATCCTGTTAAGAGGAAATGTTTCAGAATCAACAAAAAATACCAGTGGTCTTAAAGAAGCCCAATAAAATTCAGTCAAAAAACAGAAAAAAAGCGTGGAAGGGTTGCCCTAAATGGGACTTGTCTGCCCAGCAGTGGAAGAAAAGAGCCAACCACTGATCCTCAAACTGAGGACCACAGCATGTGTGGGTAGCAATTACGGAATTATTCTGGCACCCAGGCTTCTTCCTCCAAACAGAAGCTTGAACCGACAAAGCATGCGGGTAACAGCCACAGTAGGAATAGGATAAATATCTGATGGTATAAAATCAGAAAGAACATTTATTTTCCAATAACATTGCCAGTATTTTCAACAGACTGAAATCTATAGCTTTTTTCACATATGGCACGAATATTTCATTTTGGATTACACTGAGTGAAGAAGTATTATGTTGGACTTTTCCCTTTTTCTAGTGACTGTCCAACTATGCCACAGAAAAGGTGAAGTACAGTTGTGTACACTTACCATAAATGTAGATGTTAGAGTGTATTCACGTTTGCAGTCATTACATTTGGGTTATCTGCTTGCAGTTAGCCCTCAGTTGGCCTGATTAACAAAGTCTTGGGTCCTGCGTCGGTTGCTGTCCCTTCTTCCACGACGTCAGGTCGTCAGGGGTATAAAACATGCAGCCGACACCATTACATCTGTTTTTCTTGCCCCAGATGTCAGGTGCCCCCCCTAATGGGAAGTAATTAAACATAAAAGTACAAAGATATACCTCCAACAAAAAAGCAAATACACCAAAAAGGCTTTTAAGCATAGTAAAGGAAAGTAGAGGTATAGCCAAAAGATGTTAGGGGCTGGAGGGAGGGTAACCAGGACTGCAACAGTGAATACACTCGACCATCTACATTTATGGTAAGTGTACACAACTGTACTATGTTCTTAGTGTTTCACTGTTGCAGTCATTACATTTGGGTAGATTCCCAAAGCTATGGTTGGGAGGAGGAATTTAGATAGCATTAGGGCCAGCTATAAGGCCCTGCAAGACTGCAGTGGCAAATGGATTTAGAAAAAATTGGCAAATGATAATCCCTGGTGAAAATATGTACAGAACTCCAGGTGGCAGCTTCTAGGATGTCTCTGGTAGGGACGCCTCTGAGAAAGGCTGTAGAGGTAGATGCAGCACTGGTGGAGTGAGGTCTGATCCCTGGGGTATAGGTTTTCCATGGTGCTTATAGCAGAAATTAATGCAATGGCTTATCCATTTAGAAATGGTTTGTTTTTGAAATAGCCTTCCCCTCTGCCTCTGCAGCAAAAGCCACCAGCAGTTGTTCAGATTTCCTTTGAGGTTTAGTCCTGTCCAAGTAGAATCTAGGTTGTCTGTGCACATCTAAGGAATGCAGTATCCGTTCCCCTTTTCTGTGGATTGGGAAAGAAGGTAGGCAAATGAATGGACTGATTAAGAGCCACAATGAATACCACCTTGGGCATGAAGGATGGACTGGTTCTGAGGGACACCATGCCTGCATGAAAGATGAAAGGCTCCACTGCCATAAGGGCCTGTAATTCAGATACCCTTCTAACTGAAGTGATTGCTAAAAGGAAAGCAGTTTTCCAAGAAAGAAATTTTAAGTCTGCAGTAGCAACTGGCTCGAACGGAGATAGTTTCTCCAAGGCAAAGTTAAGGTCCCAGGCTGGGGTTGGAGCTCTCCTGGGTGGTCTCAAATTTTTGACCCCTCTGAGGAACTGCTTGAGCAGTGGATGAGAGGAGAGGGGAGGTTCTGTGTTATGAGCTGAAATGGCTGAGGCACAGATTTTAATGGAGGAAAAAAAGACAGGCCCTTGTGAAGCAACTCAGTTAAGTATTGTAAAATCTGCTGTGCTCATCCCTTGACATTGGTTCCAGGCACAGATTTTTTTCCAATTTTCTGCATAAGATTTTCTTGTACTAGGCCTCCTTGCCTCTAAAATGATATCCATCACAGGTTTGCTGAGGGATGGTAAAGGACAGATTAAGTAATTAGCCAGGCTGCAAGGTTCAGTGTTAGAAGAGGGGGGTGCAGAATCTGGTTCTCCTGCTGACAGAGCAAGGAAGGAGTCTGAGGAAGGCGCCATGGAGAGGAGTGACACTGCGCAGGAGGGGGTACCAGTGTTTGCACGGCCAGTCTGGAGCAATCAAAATCATCCTTGGTTTGTCCCGTTTGATTTTTAGTAGTACTTTGGAGAGCAGAGGCAGAGGGGAAAGGCATAGACTGACAGTTTTTTCCAGCTGAAGGACAGAGCATCCACTTTCCAGGCTTGTTTGTGGGGAGACCTTGTGCAAAATTTGTCCAATTGGTAGTTCTGGGGAGAGGCAAACAGGTCTATATCTGGGCTCCCCCATTTGCTTGTCAACATGTTGAAAATTCTTGGTTCCAGTTTCCACTCGTGTGGGTCCATGAGGTTTCTGCTTAGTCAGTCTGCCAGTGTATTTAATTTTCCTGGCACTTGGTAGGTGCACTTGGTAGCTGTGTTCCACAATGTCATGGCTAGTCTGCAGAGGGGGTAAGAATGTGTACCCCCTGCTTGTTTATGTACCACATAACAGTGGTGTTGTCAGTCTTTACCATTAGTTGTCCTGGAAGAATGTGGTCCTTGAAGGCTGTCCGAGCATTCTGTACAGCTAACATTTCTTTTTGATAGATATGCAGGTGCATTTGACTTGGGTTCCATTTGCCCTGAATGCACTTCCCTGCCAGGTGAGCCCCCCATGCATAGTCTGATGCATCTGCTAGGGTTTGGGCGGCAGGGAGTGGTGTGAAAGGTAGTCCCTTGTTTTGGTGGCAGGCCTCTGCACACCAAAGGAACTCGAGGCATAGGCAAGGTACGATAGGAAAGTACAGTTGTGTACACATACCATAAATTTAGATGTTAGAGCGTCTTCACTGTTGCAGTCATCACTGTAGGGTTCTTCCTGCTGGCAGGCAGCCCTCGGTCGGCCAGAATCCCAAAGTCTGGGTCCGGCATCAGCTGTGCACTCACCCTCCCTGACGTCAGTGCGCCAGGGGTACAAAGCTCCCAGCCGACTCCATGTTCTCCAGTTTTTCTTGCCCCAGATGTCAGGTGCCCAAAAGTAAAGGCTAAAAGTAAAACAAAAATGTAACATACAACAAAACCCCATACCCTGTAGCAAATACACCTCTGAAGGGTGAAGCAGGGAACCACACCAATAAAAGTATAAGATGGGACAGGAGGGTGGGTAACCCACACTGCAACAGTGAAGACACCCGAACATCTACATTTATGGTAAATGTACACAACTGTACTATGTTCGTGTTTCACTGTTGCAGTCATCACTGTAGGGTTGAATCCCAAAGCTGAGATAAAAGGTGGTGGTTATTGAGTAGAAGGGGCGGCTAGAAGGCCTTGCAAGACTGCAAAAGCAAAGCCTGCCCTAGACTTAGAGTAAAGAGGGAGATTATAGTGCTTAGAGAAAGTAGCTTCCAAAACATCTTTGGTAGGGACTCCCCTGAGAAAGGCAGCTGAAGTAGCAGCAGCTCTGGTAGAGCGAGTCCTAATTTTTCCTGGGATTTGTTTTCCATGATGAGAGTAACAAAATCTGATTCCATGAGCAATCCATTTAGAAACGGTCTGTTTCGAAATAGCTTTGCCTTGGGAATTTGCTGCATAAGAAACGAACAGTTCTGTTTTCCTGATATCCTTGGTTCTGTCCAGGTAAAAGACAAGCTGCCTGTGCACGTCCAAAGAATGCAAGATCCTCTCTCCCTTATTTTGTGGATTAGGGAAAAAAGTTGGCAGGTGAATAGTTTGGTTTAAAGCCACTTTAGGCATGAAAGTAGGGTTAGTCCTCAAAGAAACCCTGTCTTGATGAAAAATAATGTAAGGTTCCACAGCCATGAGCGTTTGTAACTCCGAGACTCTCCTGGCTGAAGTTAAAGCCAGTAGTATAACAGCCTTCCATGATAAATACTTTATATCAGATGTAGCAGCAGGCTCAAAAGGAGGCAGAGTAAGTTTTTCCAGGATATAATTGAGGTCCCAGGCAGGAATGGGTGGAGTCCTAGGGGGCCTTAAATTCTTTGCTCCTCTGAGATATTGTTTCAGAAGTGGATGTGAAAAAATTGGAGGATCTGTATTATAATGTGCAGAGATAGCGGAGGCATGTATTTTTATGGAGGAAAAAGATAAACCCTTATGCAACATATCTGTTAGGTAATGTAAAATCAATGGAATATTTGGAATGTGAGGATCCTATTCCTGAACATGCATCCAGGTGCAAAATCTCTTCCATTTACCTGCATAAGATTTCCTAGTGCTAGGCCTTCTGGCTTCTAAGATAACATCTAAGATTAATTATAGACCCTGAATACGCCAGGCTGAGAGTTTTGATATGAAAGTGCAGGACCTGGCCCTGATGTTGAGACAAAAGATTAGGAATCTGAGGCAGAATCCAAGGAGGTTCCTGGGATAGATTTATCAGTGTTTGAGTCCAGGCCAATTCGGGGCTAGTAAGATCAGCCTTGGTTTGTCCCGTTTTATTTTTAATAACACCCTTGGTAGAAGAGGTAGTGGTGGAAAGGCATACCTAGAGGTTCCTCCAACTGAATGAGAGAGCATCCACTTTCCATGCTAGCTTGTGATATGTCCTTGTGCAAAAAGTCTAACTGGTAGTTGTGGGGAGATGCAAATAGATCTATGTCCGGGCAGCCCCAGGCTTCTGTAATCATCTTGAATATTTGGGTGTCTAGTATCCACTCGTGTGTGTCTGACATGTTCCTGCTCAGGCTGTCTGCCAGTGTTTTGTTTCCCTGGCAGGAATTGAGCTTGTAGATCCACCTTGCAAGCTAGTGCTGTGTTCCATAGAGTCGTGGCTAGTCTGCAAAGGGGGTAGGAGTGTGAACCCCCTTGCTTGTTTATGTACCACATAACTGTGGTATTGTCTGTCCGTATCAGTAGCTGCCTTGGCTGTAAAAGATCCCCGAAAGCCAAGAGGGCATTCTGCACAGCTAACATCTCTTTTAAATTGATATGTAGATGCTTCTGATCCTCTGTCCAAAAACCTTGCAGGCCTTTCCCCTGCAAGTAGGCTCCCCATGCATAATCCGAGGCGTCCGTGGTTATCACTTGGTAGGCTGGAGGTAGACTGAAGGCTTTCCCTTTGTTTTGAAAACATGCCATGGCCCAATGGAACTCCTTTTGCAGGCAAGGCAAGACAATAATCACTGTTTCCAGACTGTGACAATGCTGGGACCATACGCTTTTTAGGTACCATTGTATCTTCCACATATGCAGTCTTGCATATGGTATGAGTAGGATGCAGGAAGCCATGTAACCCAAAGCCTGCAAGAATTTCCTTGCAGTTAGCCGAGACATTAACGCCAGGCTTTTGAAAGTTGAAGCCAGCTGAAGTTTTTCTGGCGTCAGGAATACCATCTGGCTTGTGTTTAAAAGAGCACCCAGGAAAGTTATCTGTTGAGTGGGTGCCAAATTTGACTTTTTTACGTTCACAGAGGATTAATTATAGACCCTACTTGAGTAGATTCTGAACAAATTCCAGGTGCTGGAGTAAAATGTCCTTGCTGTCTGCTTGAATAAGGCAGTCGTCCAGATAAGGGTAAATTTGAATTCCCTTGAGTCTGCAGTAAGCTACTACTGGTGCCAGGCACTTGAAGACCCTGGGTGCAGTAGACAAGCCAAAGGGCAGCGCAGAGAAATGGTAATGTTTCGAGCCTGCCTTGAACCTGAGGTATCTTCTGCACTCCTGTCTGATAGGATTGTGAAGGTAACCCTCCTTCAAGTCCAATGTCACCATCCATGCATTTTTGCTCAACATTGGCAGGAGCTGCTGCAGAGTAAGCATCTTGAACTTTGATATCTCCAGGAAAGTATTTAAGACTAACAGATCCAGGATGGGTCTCCAAGTATTTTGCTTTCTGGGAACTAGAAAGTCCAATAAAAGTCTTGTCCCGTCTCTGAATTTGGAACCAGTTCTATGGATAGCCATGAGGGACCTCACCTGCTTTAATGCCTCTGCCCATTGAGGTTTTGGTAGGTCTGGCCATCCGTTTGGTTTTGGTAAGGTGTGAAAGTGGAATTTGTAGCTCTTAAAACTACATTCAGAACCCACTTGTCTTGGGTTATCCAAGTCCACTTTCGGTGAAAAAGAGAAAGTTTTCCTCCCAGAGGAGCTTCCAGGAGAGAGGTTCCTGGAGCCATGCAGGGGGGAGTCACTGAGCCTGTTTCCTATAAGGTTGAGACCTATCTTCTCCACCCGTGGGGGTGGAAGCACTCCACTGTCTAGGTCTATAAGAGGTCTGTGCTTGGGCCCTCCCTCTGGGGCACCTATATCTACCCCTCTGAGGCCTGTTCGAGCTGGGAAAGGACAAATTTTTAGCTGGCCAATTTCTGCTAAATTTAGGAGGCTGAACTTGTAAGAAATCCTTAACCATTTGCATGGATTTTGCCTTATCCTCCATTTTCTTTATAACCTCTTCAGCCTTAGACCCAAACAAAACATTATGTTGAACAGGAGCATCCAGTAATTTTGCTTTTACTTGATCAGGCAAATTTTGTTCCTTTAACCAAGCATGCCTTCTAATGACCGTGCCAGTGGCAGCCACCCTGCAAGAGGCCTCCAAAGCATCAAAACCACAGTGTAAGGTAGGTTTCCCCACCTGCTCAGTAGCATGCATCAAATCTTGTAATTCCTTATTGTTTGCACATGCAGAAATGGTACACAGTTTTTGTTTCATAACAGACAAAAGGTATTGCTGATACTTCAACATATGAAATTGACAATTTAAAGCCCTAATAGATAAAGTAGCAGAAGAGTACACTTTTTTGCCCCATCTCTCCAAAGCTCTAGAATCCTTATCTGACGGAATAGGGTTCTTAGCAGTGGCGGCCTCAACACCCTTAGGACCCTGAGAAATGGTTTCTGGATCAGCAGTAGGATTTTTAAATAGAAATTGGTGGGAGTCAGGGACTCTAATATCCATCAGGCTTAGCAGGGGCCAGAGGAAAGGAGTCTGGGGTTAAATTACACTCAGAAAAGACATCATCCACAATATCCAAAATAGGAGGAATAGCCAGGGGTCTGTGTTGGGGAAGAAGGAAATCCCTAAGCCTTCTCTTAGATTCAGAGTACTCCTGCCTTCTCTTAGATTCAGAGTACTCCTGTCCTTCCCAGTGAAAATGTTCCCTCATGTCATGTAAAGTTTCCCCAAAAGAATAATCTTCAGGAGGAGAAGCTGAAGGAATGGATTCCTCAGCATCAGAATCCTCAAAGAGGGAAAGTATAATCCTGTTCAGAGGAAGACACTGAAGACAGATACCTGATCAGAAGATTCATAATCCAATTCTTGTCTTGGCCTTTTGACCCCTAATCATAGTTAGCAAGTCCTCCGCCATTTTAAGCATTTGTTTTTGAGACTTAGGTCCCGGATCAGAGGAGGCCTGGGCTTGAGTATGTTTTAGGAGGAGTCTGTCTTTGCCTTTGCCTGAAGCTGCGTAGGCCTGAAACCCCCCTCGGAAGCCGGTACCTGCACAGCGGCTCCGGACCCATCCGAGGGAGCATTATCCGAAGGCCTAGTTGGCTCCTCGTGGGAGTCCGTTTCGGCAAGCGGTTCTGTAATGGCCGACGACAGGGGCTGCGAAAGCGCCTCACTGACTATGGCCGAACCGGCAGCTGGCTCTGATTGTAAACTGTCGCCTGATTTGGGCCTCAGAGGCCTATCCTTATCCTTGGGCCTTTTATGAACTCCGGTAGTCAGAAGCGTGTCTGACATGTTATAATTAAATCGCCTCCCAAAGTAATGAAAGGCAAAATCGTATCTCCATTTAATAGTACACTGATTAAATCTTGCACAACACCGACAACTAGCTACATCGTGGTCAGAGCCTAGACAAGGAATACAGTAAGAGTGAAAATCCCTATGAGGTATTTGCTTCCCACATGAAATACAATTAACTTTTTCTGACATCGGTCTGGAGCAAGAAAAAAGTTTCCCCAACGGGGTACTTGGCTTTGAAAAGAAGAATGTCTTCGGTATGAAGCACCAAAAATAACAGGAGACAGCCGACAGGCACTTGCGAACTGCTTCCACCATGCGGCAAGAAAGACTGGAGAACATGGCGTCGGCTGGGAGCTTTGTACCCCTGGTGCACTGACATCAGTGAGGGTGAGTGCACAGCAGACGCCGGACCCAGACTTTGGGATTCTGGCCGACCGAGGGCTGCCTGCCAGCAGGAAGAACCCTACAGTGATGACTGCAACAGTGAAACACTATGAACATTCATTGTTCCTAGCTCCCGAGAATGTTGACACCATAGGCTTTTTAGATACCACTATAGCTTCCTCATATGCAGTCTTTCATATGGAATTATAAGAATGCAGGAGGCCATGAACCCCAAGGCTTGCAGTATTTGTTTTGCAGATAGTGTTTTTGTGGTCACTTGTTTGAAGTAGGTTGTCAAATGAATTTTCTTTTCTGGCGTGAGGTAAGCCATCTGGGAAGTTGTATTCAAGCTTGCTCCCAGGAATATAATTTGACAAGGTACCACCAGGTGTGATTCCTTTTCGTTTATGATGTAAACCAGACAAGTTAGAACCCTTTTTACAAAGGCCAGATGATTCAAAAGTATGCCCTGGCTTTCTGCCTGAATTAGACAATCATCCAGGTATGGGTATATTTGAATATTTCTTTGCCTGCAAAATGCAATAACTGGAGCTAGGCACTTTGTGAATACCCTGAATGCAGTAGATAAGCCAAAGGGCAGTGCAGAGAACTGATATAGTGCGTGTAGCCTGCTTTGAAGCATACATATCTTCTGCAAGATTCCCTGATTGGGATGTGCAGGTATGCTTCTTTTAAATCTAGTGTTGCCAACCAGGCATCTTTGCCTAGCATAGGAAGCAACTGAAGAGCCAGCATCTTGAATTTTGGAATCTCCAAAAAGGTGTTTAGACAGGTCCAGGATAGGACACAATGAACTGTCTTTTCTGAGTACCAGGAGAAGCCTTGAGTAGAAACCTTGTCACTTTTCCTCTTCTGGTACCAGCTGAATAGCCCCCATGCTTAAGAGAGAAAGTACTTGTTTTTGGGCATCTGCCCACTGATTTGGGGATAGGTCCAGCCACCCAGTTAGTGTTGGAAATGTGTGGACATGAAATCTGTATCCCTGGGACACTATTTAAAACCCATTTGTCCTGGGTAATGAGTTCCGAATTCTTTGCATGAAGAGCAATCTTTCCCCCCAAAGGGGCAGTCAGTTGATAAGTGCTTGGAAATTTTAAAAGAAAGTAATTGAGACAGTTTACCATTGGGGGGGGGGGTCTTATTCCCAAGACTTGAAAGTGGAGGCCCCCCACTGCTTAGTTTTGAGAGTCCTGAGACTGAAACCTGGGTTTTTTGCTGTCTGGGTTTGGCTTGAGACCACCTGGAAGGGGCTGGAAAGGACCAATTCTTAGAGGGCCAGTGCCTACTAAATTTAGGAGGCTGAACTTGTAAAAAAAATATTTAGCAGTTTGCATAAATTTAGCTTTATCTTCCATCTTTTTAAGAACTTCCTCAGCTTTGTTGCCAAACAGGCGGTCCTGATTTAAAGGAGTATCCAACAATTTAGCTTTAACATGATCAGGCAAAGATTGCTCCTTAAGCCAAGCATGCCTTCTGAGCACAGACCCAGTAACAGCAGCCCTGCAAGAGGCCTCTAATGAATCAAAACCACATTGCAAAGTATGGTTTTCCAACTTGTTCGGCAGAATGCATTAAATCCTGTAATTCTTTATTTTCCAGAGTCAGGAATCATCACTTTCTTTTTAAGCAGTCCAATAACATGTTGCTGATATTTTAAAATATGAAACTGGCAGTTTAAAGCCCTAATGGCCAAGGTTGCAGAAGTGTAAACCTTCTTACCCCATCTATCCAGCGCGCTGGAGTCTCTATCAAAAGGGGGAGGATTTTTAGCAGTAGAAGCCTTAATGCCCTTGGGCCCCTGTGAAATAGTCGCTGGAACTGCAATATGATTTTTGAAAAGGAACTTGTGGAACTCAGGGACCCTGTAGTATCTGTCAGGTTTTCTGGGAGCAGGAGGCAGAGAATCAGGGGCCAAACTAGATTCTGAAAAAGCAACAATGTCTAGTACAGGATGAATAGCTAAAGGCCTATGCTGAGGTAGGAGAAGGAAATCCCTAAGCCTCTTTTTTGAATAAGAAAAATCCTGGCTTTTCCAGTGGAAATGCTCCCTTAGAGTATGTAAGGTTTCCCCAAAAGAAAAATCCTCAGGAGGGGAAGCAGAGGGAATAGAGTCATCTGCATCAGAATCTTCATAAGTAGGTAAGGGCAAATCCAGATCATCAGAACTGATCAGAAGATTCATAATCAACTTCAGTCCTAGGCCTCTTAGAAAGGGGGGAGGGGGGTTGGCTACCCCTGATTAGAGTTATTAGATCTTCAGCCATTCATCTTCAGCTGAACAAAAGTCTGCAACAGTTTGTCAAAGTAAGCACTCTCCTTTGCTTTACCTCAAAAGCTAGATTACCTCAAAAGCTAGAATGATGTTTTACAAAAACAGGCGTGTATCAAGTTAAAACATTTGTCCTGTGTGGAGTGCTAGCAAGCCAGTTATGCATAAAGCAGTTTTATGCAGGAAAAACGTGTCACTCTAGCAAGAGCTCTATTATCAATCAGGTACACACTGACTGCAAAGTCCAAAAGCGTGCAGACAAAAATTCCAGACTTGCATATGCCAAGTCTGAGAATGCCATTTCTTGGACTATTCCCTTTTCCCAAGTTATGTCTGATCTCGGAGAAAACAGAAGTGACAGGGGCTTGCCCCCACAAAGTGGGAGCAGGAGAGCCAGCCTGCCTCCCTTGCAAAACTCAAACCCCCCCTATTCAATATTTTTAATTTCCACACACGTCCAATGGAGCCCTTATTCAATACACAGACAACTCAGCCATCATCTGTACAGCTGACTGAACTCCAGCTCAAAACCCAAACAGCCTTCCCCACCACTGAATCCTGGATGTTTAAAAACCACCTGGCCCGCAACCCAAATAAATACGAGATGATGTTTTTCACCACCCCCACAAAAAAAAAATCAACCCTGTTGGACAAAGCCATGTTCAATATCTACTCTCAAAGTAAAGCGCTAATTGAAGTTGTCAGGCACACACAACTTCTAGGAGTGTCCATAGATTAACACCTAAAATTTGATATTCACCTGCAACAAAACATCCAAAAAGTACATTAATAACCTGGAATGCTCTATAGGCACAACCAGTTTCCTTAGCCTTTCCAAACAAACCCTTGCCTCCACGTACCTAACTCCCTTCCTAATGTATATGCCTCCTCTGTACTTAACCTACAAACCTAATACTAAGCTTGAGAGAAAATACAATAAAATAGCAACATTCGCAGCACATTCCAAAAACCTCTCCCATCATTGTACTGCTTTTCACTCCCTAAAATGGCTGGAAATAGCAAACTACCTCAACTATCTGCAACTTACTACTGCTCACAAACCACCTTCTGAATGTCCCGCCCTTAGTTCTATCTTCACCTTTTACCTTTCAAATAGGCCCCTTGATCAGAGAATCAGCAACTTTTTATGTTCATAAACCAAACTAGCCACCTGGCCAACTTCTCTTCAGCCAAGAATTGGAATGCTCTTCCATTAGCAATCAGAACAATCCCAAATCCTGGCCACTTCAAAGCTTCTCTCCCCACTTACCCATCTTCCACCTGGAACTGCACTTGCACACAGCCTCCTTGTCTACCTAGTTCTAAGGATATTTTCTCTCCTTACTTTCTATTCTGTGCATTATCTAAAAATCCTCTATATGCAATAATTTCGCTAAATTTTGTAATATTTTCACTAGTACTTTTCTGGCCACTAAGTGTGTGTTTTTAACTTAGTAATCCAATAGGTTAGATAATGAGAAGTTATGTACCTACCATAACGTTCCATGTTAGTTGTCTTCTCTCCCCTTTTCTTGCTGGATGGGTTCTGAGCCGAACCTCGGCTCCGACTCTGTCTATACTAAAGCTCGAGAACTAATTTTACCGGCTCGAGGCAACCCTATATCCCATGATGCTAGGCGGTAACTACCCAGATCTCGTTTGGTAGCTAAGAAACCATAGCCAATTCAGTCTCCCCTCTGAGGTGGAGGAGGAGAAGGAAGAACTCCCAAAATATCACTACCTGAAGCTGAATCTACCCCAGGACCAACTGTCTGAGCTAGGAATAATGCAAGATAAGGTCCCCTGTAAAAAGGGGAAGAACCTCTCTGTCTGTCCAGGCTAGGGGGATGGTGGGCAGGACGCAAGAAAGAAGGCGAGAGAAGACAACTAACATGGAATGTTATGGTAAGTACATAACTTCTCAATGTTAAGTTGTCAATCTCGCCTTCATTCTTGCTGGATGGGACCGCGTTCCCTAGCACCTTTATCCTGGGTGGCTCATTGGAACAGACTCTCGAGAACGGTGGAACCAAAATTTGCCCCGTTTCTGGAAGCCATGTCCAATTTGTAATGTGTAACGAAAGTATGAGGAGAGGCCCATGTGGCAGCCGCACAGATAGTGTCTATTGGTAACCTAGCTTGAAAGGCTGTAGATGTAGCCAACGCTCTGGTTGAATGGGCTCTTTGGCCTAGCAGGCAATTCTTTACCTCTGAGTTGATAAATACAGGTAATCACAGAAGACAGCCACCTAGACAGGGTTACTTCAGATACCGGAAGACCCTTTTTACTCTCAGCATAAGATAAAAAAAGTTGATCAGATTTCCTGAATTGTTTAGTTCTGTCCAGATAGAAGCGGAGCTGACGAACGTCCAGACAATGTAGTTTTTGCTCCACCCTGTTTGAATAATTAGGAAAGAGAACTGGAAGATCAATAGATTGATTTAAATTTGTCTGAGAAGCTACCTTGGGTAAAAAATGACGGGTTAGTTCTTAGAGAAACCCTGTCATTGTGGAACAGTAAATAAGGAGGGCGAATGCAGAGGGCATGAAGTTCAGATACTCCCCTAGCCGACGTAATGGCAACTAGGAATAGTGTCTTCCAGGAAAGTAACTTCAAGGAACAGGTGGCTGCAGGTTCGAAGGGAGGGAGAATCAAGAATGCTAAAACTAAGTTTAAATCCCACTGTGGTGGGGGGTCTTTGATCAGAGGCCAGAGTAAAAAGATACCTCTGAGGAATGCCTTGCAAAGCTTATGGGACATGATGTTGGAGTCCGACAAGCCTATGTGAAAACCTGAGATGGCTGCTAGCTGAACTTTTACTGTGGAGGAAGATCCCGAGTGAAAGATTTCGGCTAGGAAATCCAAGACAGAGTTTATTGGAGCAGTGAAGGGATCTATGTTCCTAGCCTTTGCTCAAAAGGAAAAGCGTTGCCATTTACTAGCATAGATCCTTCTGGTGGAAGATTTAAGGGAAGCTACGATAGTATCGCGGACAGAATTTGAAATCATTGGAAGCCTGGCTAGGGACGGAAGTGGAGCAACCAAGCTGTGAGGTTGAGAGATTGGTGCAGCTGCCCTGATTGATGGGTCAAAAGATCTGGCATTGGATCCAGATGCCAAGGCTGCTCCAAAAGGTAGCGATGCAGGAAAGGGAACCATATCTGTCGAGGCCAATAAGGGGCAATGAGGATCATCTTGGCCCTCAAGGCGGTAGCTTTCTGAATTGTTTGTGTGATTAATGGAAAGGGGGGAAAGGCGTAAAGAAGTCCCCGAGGCCAATCGTGGACTAGAGCGTCTCTGGGGGGATGGCCTGGAAGGGGGAAGAGTGTGAAGTAGATGCACTTGCTGTTTTGTGGTGTTGCAAAAAGATCGCAGCAAGGAAACCCCCACTTCCGAAGTATTTTGTCCGTCACCGATTGCTTGAGAGACCACTCGTGAGGCATGAGAACAGCTCTGCTCAGCCTGTCCGCTATGAAGTTTGACTTCCCAGGGATGTGCGTTGCTATCAGAAACCGCTGAGAAGAGATCGCCCATTGCCAGAGTCTGAGTGCTTCTTGACACAGGGGATATGACCTGGTTCCGCCCTGCTTGTTGATATACCATACTACGGACATATTGTCCGTCTGAATTGCAATCGTCCCCAGGGGAAGAGAGTCTTGAAGGGCTTGCAACGTCAAAAGCACTACTCTCATCTCCAGGACGTTTATGTGCAAGTGGCATTCGAAGGGTTGCCATGTACCATGGCCTGTCCTGCCCTGAAAATGCCCCCCCCCCACCCAATCAGGGAGGCATCCGCTGTGACTGTGGCGACCGGCAGGGGGGAGTAAAAGGTCTGCCTTGATGGAGTTGAGGGGAGACCATCCACCAAGACAGATGTTTTCTGCAAGATAGAGTTATTAGGATCTTGTGTGTCATAGGGAGCTGTTGGAAGGACCACTGGGAGAAAAGCATCCATTGAAGCCGCATGTAAAAGCGGGCAAGGGGAAGGAGCGTGATGGCTGCCGCCATGAGACCCAACACCTTCAGAACATACCTGGCCTGAACTTTGTTGTTCTGAAGGATGTGAACATGACTGAATATCTAAGACCCTCTGCTCCGTTAACTTTGCTGAGAGCTGAACGGTGTCCAAGGTGGCGCCTATGAAGGTAATAGACTGACAAGGCAGACTTTTTGAAATTTAGAGAGATACCTAGCTCTTTGCAAATGTGGATGGTGTAGTCTCTGGCTAGAAATTGTTGACGCCTGGTGGTGGCAGTGAGGAGCCAGTCGTCTAGATATGGAAACACCTGGAATCCTTGCCGTCTCAGGTGAACCGTAACCACTGCCATACATTTGGTGAACACTCGGGGGGGGCTGTAGTGAGACCAAAGGGCAGGGCTCTGAACTGGTAGTGACTGGCTCCCAGCCTGAAGCGGAGAAACCTTCTGGAGCGCCTGTGCATTTTGATGTGATAGTACGCATCCTAAAGGTCCACTGAGCACATCCAATTGTCCTTGCCCAGAAGGGGTAAAATGGACTGTAGCGTGACCATCTGGAACCTTGTTCTTTTTACAAACTTGTTTAGATTGCTGAGATCCAATATCGGCCTCCAGTCCCCCGTTTTTTTTTTGGTACGAAAAAGAACTTTGAGTAGACTCCGGATCCTAGCTGGTCTGCTGGGACTGGCTGGATAGCTCTTTTTTAGCAGCTTTGATATTTCTAATGCTGCTTGTTCCCTTAGACTGGGTGGAACGTCTGGAAGAGACCCTCATTTGAATCATTGGGGTTTGGATAAAGGGGATTCTGTAACCCTCGGATATGATCGACTGCACCCATTTGTCTCGAGTGAGGGAGAGACAGGCTTGTGAGTACAGCACTAATCTTCCCCCGACTGCCTCCGACAGTGTACAGTCGGGCAACACCTCAGGGATGCTGGAAGTGTTTGTCAGAGAGGGTTTCTCTGCTACCCTGGTTCTGCGGACCCCCTCTGCCTCTTGGGCGGCGTCTGTTCCCCCCCTCTGCCTCTAGGGGTGAACTGACCTCTTGCGTCAGGTGTGACTCCTTGTGATTTACGGAACCACATTTTTCCACCCTTTTGACCCTTAGGATATGGTCTAGATGGGGTAGAAAAACGGACTCCTACGGCAGAAAGAGTCTTGCCATCTTGTTCACATCTGGTCAAAGTATCTTTCACTTGAGGTCCAAACAACGCTGAACCATCAAAGGGGGAGTTAGTGAAAGACGCCTTGAAGGGGTCTGCGAAGTTACAAAGCCGCATCCAGGCGTGACGCCTCAAAGCCACACCTGTGCCTGCGGCCCTACTCGCTCCATCGGCTGCATATGAAATAAGCTGCATGGAGGAGTTGACAATAGAATTCAGGGTTCCTAGCTGTGAGTTAATTTTTTCCTGAGACCCAGCAGCTGATGGATCCTGTAGGACCTCACCCAGTTCTTTAAGAATGTCTCTTTGAAGACAGGTGAAGTGGCATAAGTAGTTCAGCGACCGCATGGCAAAGGTCGCTGACGAGAACATCCGATTGCCTTACCTATCCACTGTCCTAGATTCCTTGTTAGGCGGATGGATAGGTACTGAAGGATCAGCCAGTTCCTTCTTAGTGGCCGCCACCACGGCATCAACTGGGACACCTTTGGATAAAAATTGTTTATCAGAAGGGGCTGTTATAAATTTAGGCGGCCTCCGTGGGGTGGGTTCCAACGAGTCGGGGGCCGTCCACGCCTTCTGTGCCACCACTTCCATAAGGGGGTCGAAGTGCGGAGACACCCAGGAGGTGGAGGGTCGAGAACCAAAAGCCTCCAGGTAAACAGACTCGTCCTAGGAAGGATTAAGGGAAGACCAGTTCCCCCTCTGTTTAAGGATTTCAAGGATGTCAGAGAAGGACACATCCTCAGAGGGGGACCTTGGGGATCCTTCCAACTCATCCAAGTTGGTATCAGATGTGACGGACTCTGGGGAGTCCACATGCTTCCTCTTGCATGTCTTCTTACGCGGGGGTTCACCTGACGGATCAGGGGAAACCTCGGAAGAGGAGGATATTCCCAATGGGGAAACCTGAGGCGTTTGGTCTTGATGGCCGGGGGCGAGAGAGTAGGAAGAGACATCAGCAGGCACTACTCTGGGAGGAGCTGACCGTAGAGCAGGCACTGGGGTCAATACGCTCCTCATGACCTCGAAGGCGCCCCTGACAGGCAGGCTAGAGAGCTCCCACTCCGAAGAGCTAGGAACCCCAGCCGGCACTGACAAGGATGGCTCCGAAGCCGATGTCGGGGCCGAACTCACCAACGCCGACGCTCCGAGAGGGAGAACTGGGTCGGACAAGGGTCCGATACCACTCGCCCCCTCGGAGCCGGCAAGAGTCCAAGCGCCCGGATCCCTCCACCATGGACGAGATTGGAGCAGACGGAGCCGAAGGGGGAGGTATCGGCTCCGACGTCAAAACGGTCACGGCTCCGAGGAGCTCCAGTTCCGAACACTGGGGTAGAGTCTAAGGAGGAATAGTCTGTTGTATGGACGTAGCCGCTGTCTGATGAGACAGGCTATGAAGCATTTGGGCCAGTGCCTGAGACTAATAGTCTACTTACCACTCTCTCAAGGTCATGATCGGAAAGTCTGGACGATCGAGAGGAATGGCTCCGATGGCTCCGCGAGTAACCGTGACTTCTGAGCCGAATGTATGGACTCCAGTGATGGAGATCTGGACCTCTCATGCGGAGGGCATCAGGGTTAATGGAGCCGATGGAGCCGAAGACACGTCGGCTTCAGTCGGAGCCGACTTTGAAGACCGTCTTAGAGGTATCGGCTCCAGCTGGAGCCGATGCAGGTAGCTGCGATACTGAGGTATCGGCTCCAGCCGGAGCAGATAATGTCGCAGGTGATGAACCACCATCCGAGGGCTTGAAACTCGGAGCTGACGGTTTAGGTGGTTTTGAAGGCTTCCCCGGCACAGACTTAGCCGGGGAACCTTCGGGCTTTAACAAGCCCCTTAATATCAATTTATTCCTGCGCTCCTGCAGGACTCTAGGGCTAAAAGCATGGCACACTGAGCAAGAGTCCTACAGGTGCAGAGGTCCCAGGCAATAAACACAAGAAATGTGACCGTCTGTCAGACATCTTCTGACAGCACGAGTCACACTTCTTGAAGCCTGAGACGTTTGTCTCCTTCGACATTGAGAAGTCGAAAGGAAAACCACAGTTAGGAGAAAAAAAACACACACACACACCCCAACAGGGATACAGGGGAACACACAAACAGCAAAGAATCCCTGTGAAGGAATTAAAATAAAACGGAAGGGCTTAAGGCCTAACCCAGGGAGAGGGAGTATGACAGGGATAAGGGATAAAAAAAATTGAGACTAAACTTTAAATTTAACAAACTAGCCTAAAATGACTAAAAGGTATACTAGTGGAAAAATTAAGGAAAATACTAGGATTTTGTGAGAAAAAACAGTCACTAACCTGAGCCGGTAAAAAGAGCAACCTTGCTAGCATAAGCGGCAAACGAGATATGGGTAGTTACCGCCTAGCATCATGGGATATAGGGTTGCCTCGTGCCGTTAAAATTAGCTCTCGAGCTTTAGTATAGGCAGAGTCGGAGCCGAGGTTTGGCTCCGAACCCATCCAGCAAGAATGAAGGCGAGATTGACAACTTAACATTGGTATACTATAAATGTAGGATTGTTCTTTACTGTACTGTGCTAGACTCCCTGGGCCTCCACTAAAAACGGGCTTTGTTTGGCCCAGTGGACTTTCCCAATTAAACTGCAAGCAAATAAACACTAAACTGATGTTCGATATTTGGTATTCTATATTTTCACCCCCCCCTTCAATGTTTTGGGACTAGGCAATTGTAGTCCAGACATTTCAATGGCGAGCCTTCTAAAGAGAAAGGGAAGTTTTCCTGACTGATTCCCATTACTCATGCAGCTGAACTGCCATAAGAGGAGATTTTATGTACTCGTCTCTACCTAGATGACCCCTACACACCTGGATAGCAACATTCAACCACTATCAGCAATGCAAACACAAGTCACGATTAGGCTCACACCAGGGATCCAAGGCAAATCATACAGGCTACAAGACAACCTCTTGCCAAAACACAGGGAGGGAAATTGCAATACATATGGATGAGAGTAAAGTGTAGCTATTTATGAAGTTATGATAGTTAACAGTGGGAGTGTAGCTCAGAGTAAATGACTAGTTAGGGGGAAAAAACAGACAGGCAAGCAGTTACCATTTATTCCAAGTGCACAGTCGGACTTAGAGACTAAATCTCATTAGCCTGAACTTTGCTAACTTCTGTGCAATGAGACAGCTGAAATGGAATGGAAGTATCTGATAAATCCAAAGGGAGTCTATCGATATGAAATGACTAAAATGTCACACCAGGGTCAAGCCAAGCAACCTCGTCGACAGTAGGAACATCTCAGAAGCATACTCAAGTTGCATATGCTAAGAGACTAGGACCAGCTGAAACACTGGCAACTAATAGTAATATACTTCATCTAGCTGTGGGATGAAAACTGCAATTAAAAAACAGATCTCTGGATGTGGCAGGATGACACAAAATTAAAGGAACTGGGGGGGGGGGGGGCAGACAAAACTTCTAAATGAAGAAATAATTCTGAGGGAGACTTAGCAAAGTCAGTTACAATCAG
Organism: Protopterus annectens; assembly: GCF_019279795.1. Lineage (NCBI taxonomy): Eukaryota > Metazoa > Chordata > Ceratodontiformes > Protopteridae > Protopterus > Protopterus annectens. The sequence continues at coordinate 1,051,254,028 of NC_056728.1, forward strand.
GCTCAGACCATTCAAATGTACTTCCTTCCAGAATACTTCTACAAGTAGGACTCATTAGCCTAGTCTTGCCTAGTGACAACCCCCTACTTATTCAGCACAGTAAAAGCCACAGGGAGGTGGGATCAACACAGACAGGAAAAGAAAATGCAAATAGTAATGTTAAAACACAACCAACTCAACTAAAAGCACACTACTACATCAAAACTTTTACAAAATCAAGAAAACAGGCAATAGGAATGTTTTCCACAGCATTTGGCACGCGTAACTGAAGCGAATAGACACTACAAAATTGCTACCGTCATGTTAAATTTCAATAAGTAAGAAACAGTCACTCAGGAGAAAGCCAGTTAAATTTAAAAAAAAAAAAAATGGCCCAACAGCACGTGGAACTGGAGGCTTATCTTGTGATAAATCAGTACTCTGTCAGTGAGTGGTCAGTTTACTCAAAGCGAGCAAAGCAATAGCTGCAGCATGGCTACAAGTGCTCAACTCTTCAGGCTCACAGTACTTCAAAGCAAGATAGACTTCAGATTTTGATATACTGCGTGAACTAGGAAAAAAAACAAAAAGGCAGGCAAAGGTAGTTTTAACTGTTTATATAGAAATGATTAGCGCTTTCGTCAAGTAACATACACTCAACTTCATCTGATGTAGTGTACATTACTTGACGAAAGCACTAATCTTTTCTATATAAACAGTTAAAACTATCATTGCCTGCATTCTTTTTGTTTTTTTCTGAGTAGCTTGTCTTGTGGTATATTTATACAGCGTGAACTAGTCGCCTCTGCTAGAAGCCTATCCAGGAAATCACTTAAGTGGACAATTACGCAGAAGTCTGTCTAGGAATCACTTACGGACTAGAAAATTAAGCATGAAGCATCAGCCCAGAAAAACTAATATTTTTCTTCAGTGTTTAAAATAAGCATTTCAGGAACATTAAAGGCAGCCACCACATTTACATATGAAGAGGGTCAGCTCATGAAAAAGTACTCAAATATGAGAATTAAAATCCTGTTTCATGATGGTCAAAACTAATTTCCGGTGGGGGATAACAGTATACCACCTCCCTGGGGAATACAATCGGAATAACAAACTAAAGTCAGACTTAAAAATCAGCACCATTACACTAACAGTTCATGCAGAAAATACACCGCTAGCTATGGAAAGCAAAACAGGAAACAGAAGTCAAATCAGAAATGCCCACACAGACTGTTTGGTAGAGGATACAGGTGGAAAGAATGTCAGAGTAATGCATACTCATGGGCAAGTATTCTATTAAGTTTGCAAACTTGGACTCCCAGTCTATAACCATAAGCCACATCTAGGTTAAGCCAGTATTCACACTGCACATTCAATGGCTCCCTAAAACCACAGACGTAAAATCCAATGATTACACTGCATTTAAAATTAAAACTTCTCTATAGCTGCTGAGGGGGATCTTCCTCACCACTCCGTTTAAAACTTTTCCCCCCATTTATGGAAATTACTGGTCTATGGCTAAAAGACTCTAGACCACGACTGTTTTCAGGTTACTTATTTCTGCAATCACTAAACCACAGGCCAAAGACTCAGTGAAAATGCTGCATATGAAAGAAGCCAATTAAATAACTGAAGCTTACTGCGTAGTGGTGGGGAAGTACAACTGTATAGGTACCTTATTACAATGGCATATGTTCTGACTATATCACTATTGCAATACTAACATTTGAAGCTTTCAACACAAAGCCATGTCCATCCAAAACTCAATCTTCTCTGTGAAGGGATACATCCACTCTACGCATGGACCAGCATGTTGGTGCAAGAGGTAATTACATTCTTGCCAGTTTCATAACTGTCTTTCGGCTTTTCCTCACCTGTCCGCTCATGATTGGCAGTACAGTTAGTGTCAAGTTGCCACCCAGCACCCAACCTTCCATGGAAGGCATACGTACGGACCCGCGCCTATGGCCAACTTTGAGCATGTCCAATCCACCTACAGCATGTCTTTGGGATGTGGGAGGAAACCGGAGGAAACCCACACAACCACAGGGAGGACATGCAGACTCCGCACAGAAGGCACCCCCAGCAGAGAATCGAACTGGAGAGCCTCTTATGAGGTGACCATGCTAACCACTGCACCACTGTGGCCACCCTGTCGAAAAGCCACATAGAAGTACAACTTCCTAAAGATAGTAGTACCCTGTGGTGTTATGACTAAGACTATGACACTGAGAAATGAGGATGCTTTACCGTAAGGGAAGAAAAGTTGGGAACTACCCTACCCTGGGCCCCAAAGCAGTTTTAAGAAGAATGCCCTTGGAGGGGATGTAGGGAGGACAGGAATGTGTACGCACACATTTTTAAACAGAATTTGGGTGCAAACGAGATGCTTTTAAGACCAAACATTTTGAAGTGAGAAACCATCCAAAAGGTGTCACGTATGGAAAGATCTAGAAATTGCCTCCAGTCTGCCTGTGTCTTGGACTAGAAATAGCCTCAAATAAAAGTCTTTCCAACATAGGTGCAGAGGCACAACTATTACTAGGAGGACTGAAAGAGGACACAATGTTGCTTATCATTGGGATCTTGGAGGAAAATGTGAACCTTGGTTTGGAATTTCAGTACAGCTCAGCACCCTGAAATCTGAAGTGATAGCTTTTGAACAATGGGAAGCAAAGTGAAAGCTAACTAGCAATTCTATGGGGTGGGAAAGGATGGGGAGGGGTGAACAGGGACAGTTGACTTGTTTCTGAGTCCTGGAACCCACCCCCTCTGCTTGGCACAGGTCTTCTTGCCACCTTTCATAAAGATCAGGTGAAAGCCAGTTTCTGTTCAGACCGATTGCTTTCTGAATAAAGTTTTTGAAAGGTAATTTCTCCTATTTAGTGAACACAGAAAGTTTTTGCACAGTTAACCCCCCCCCCCCCCCAAAAAAAATCTAAAATTTCAGCGGTGGGATTCCCAGACAAGCTGCTACTCAAAGGAACATTTAACTCCTCACCTTCACATCTCTAGGTAAAGGCTTGATCCTTACACAAGCATTCCCACTAAGTCAGTGGCAGGGGGCTCTAGATGCAGTCAGTGGCATTATCTACTTTTTGCAGACTGTTAGCATTTTGAGAGGTGGAATGAAGCCTTTCTTGAAATGTTGGTCTCGCCTTGAATAGGAATCTTGAAAATCTTTTGACCTAATATTGAACAGATGAGAATAATTTAATGTTTTGACAATTAACAGCCTTAAAAAGTGTTGCAGATGTACAGATGTTCTTACTAAACTGACAGGGACACTTAGAAGAGAATTAGGAACAGACTAGTTTAGGCCCACTTCTCCAAATCCACGCAGATACCAACAGGGTCAACTGGGTTTTAGAAATTTGTTTCAATCCTGCAACTTTCCCAGTCTGTTTAGAAGCCAGAAGTTGAGAAAGTACAGTTAAGTGCACTTACTATAAATGTAGATGTTAGTGTATTCACTGCTGCAGTCATTACATTTGGGTTATCTGCGTACAGCAGCCCTCAGTCGGCCAGATTAACAAAGTCTTGGGTCCTACGTCTGTTGCTGTCCCTTCTTCCATGACGTCAGGGGTATAAAACATGCGGCCAATGCCATTACATCAGGTTTTTACTTGCCTCAGATGTCAGGTGCCCCCCTAATGGGAAGCAATTAAATCTATAAATATACAAGGTTATACCTCCAACAAAAAAGCAAATACATCAAAAAGCTTTAGAGCATAGTAAAGGAGAGTACAGGAATAGCCAAAAAAGGTAAGGGGGCTGGAGGGAGGGTAACCAGGACTGCAATGAATACACTCTACCATCTACATTTATGGTAAGTGCACACAACTGTACTATGTTCGTGTTTCACTGTTGCAGTCCTCACATTTGGGTAGATTCCCAAAGCCAAGGATGGGAGGAGGAATTTAGATAACATTAGGACCAGCTATAAGGCCCTGTAATACTGCAGTGGCAAAGCCAGCTCTGGATTTAGAGAAAACTGGCAGATGGTAAAGCTTGGTGAAAGTATGTACAGAACTCCAGGCCGCAGCTTCTAGGATTGTCCATGGTAGGGATGCCTCTGAGAAAGGCTGTAGAGGTAGATGCAGCACTGGTTGAGTGGGGTCTGATCCCCTGTGGGATAGGTTTTCCATGGTGCTAGTCACAGAAATGAATGCTATGGCCTATCCATTTGGAAATGGTTTGCTTTGAAATAGCCTTCCTCTCTGCCCCTGAAGCAAGTGCCACCAGCAGTTCAGACTTCCTTTGAGGTTTAGTCCTGTCCTAGTAGAATCTGAGTTGTCTGTGCAGATCTAAGGAGTGCGGTATCCATTCTCCTTTGCTCTGTGGATTAGGAAAGAAGGTTGGCAAATGAATGGACTGATTAAGGGCCACACTGGATACCGCCTTGGGCATGAAGGAGGGATTGGGTCCCGAGGGAAACCCTGCCACATGAAAGATGATGAAAGGCTCCACTACCATAATGGCCTGTGATTCAGATACCCTTCTTGCTGAAGTGATTGCTTAAAGGAAAGCTGTTTTCCAAGAAAGGAATTTTTAGTTTGCAGTAGCAGCTGGCTCAAAAGGAGGAAGAGTGAGTTTCTCCAATACAAAGTTAAGATCCCAGGCTGGAGATCTCCTGGGTAGTCGTAAATTTTTGGCCCCCCTGAGGAACTGCTTGAGTAGTAGATGAGAGAAGAGGGGAGGTTCTGTGTTATAATGAGCTGAAATGGCTGAGGCGTGAATTCTGGAGGAGAAAGACAGGCCCTTGTGAAGCATCTCTAAGTATTGTAAAATCTGAGATATATTGGGCACTGCTGTGCTCATCCCTTGAGATTGGATCCAGGCACAGAATCTTTTCCATTTGTCAGCATAAGATTTTCTAGTACTAGGCCTCCTTGCCTCTAAAATGATATCCAACACTGATTTACTGAGGGATGATAAAGGACAGATTACGTAATTAGCTAGGCTGCTAGGTTGAGTGTTTGAAGCTGAGGGTGCAGAATCTGGTTCTCCTGCTGAGACAATAGGGTACGAGTCTGAGGCAGGTGCCATGGGGCCAACAGTGACACTGCGCAAGAGGGGGTACCAGTATTGGCATGGCTAGTCTGGTGCAATCAAAATCGTCCTTGGTTTGTCTTGTTTGATCTTTAGTAGTACTTTGGAGGGCAGAGGAGGAAAAGCATAGACTGATAGGTTTTTCCAGCTGAAGGACAGAGCATCCACATTCCAAGCTTGTTTGTAGGGAGTCCTTGTGCAAAATTTGTCCAATTGATAGTTCTGGGGCAAACAAGGCTATATCTGGTCTCTCCCATTTGCTTGTCAACACGTTGAACATCATTGGTTCCAGTTACCACTCGTGGGTCCATGAGGTTTCTGTTTAGTTCGTCTGCCAGTGTATTTAGATTTTCTGGCAGGAATTGAGCTTGCATATGGCACTTGGTAGCTCAGGGCTGTGTTCCACAATGCCATGGCTAGTCTGCAGAGGGGGGTAAAGAATGTGTACCCCCCTGCTTGTTTATGTACCACATAACAGTGGTGTTGTCCATCTTTACCATTAATTGTCCTGGAAAAGTGTGGCCCTTGAAGGCTGTCAGAGCATTCCGTACAGCTAACATTTCTTTTTGATTGATATGCACGTGCATTTGACTTGGGTTCCATTTGGCCTGAATGCACTTCCCTGCCAAGTGAGCCCCCCATGCATAGGCTGATGTGTCTGTTAGGGTTTGGGCAGCAGGGGGTAGGGCGAATGGTAGTCCTTTATTTTGGTGGCAGGCCTCTGCCCAATGGAACTCTAGGCGTAGGCAAGACATGATTGGAAATCACTGCTTCTAGACCCTGAGAATGTTGACACCATAGGCTTTTTAGATACCATTGTAATTTCTTCATATGTAGTCTTGCATATGGAATTAAAAGAATGCAGGAGGCCATGAACCCCAAAGGCTTGTATTTGCCTTACAGATAGCAGGGTTTTTGTGGCCACTTGTTTGAAGTAGGTTGTCAAATGCATTTGTTTCTCTGGCGTGAAGAAAGCCATCTGGGAAGTTGTATTCAAGCTTGCTCCAAGGAATATAATTTGTTGACTGGGTACAAGGTGCGATTTCTTTTAGTTTATGGTGTACCCCACACAAGTTAGCACCCTTTGTGCAAAGGCCAGATGATTCGAAAGTATGTCCTGGCTTTCTGCCTGAATTAGACAATCATCCAGGTATGGGTATACTTGAATATTTCTTTGCTTGCAAAACGCAATGACTAGAGCTAGGCACTTTGACTTATCTACTGTGCCCAAGATAATCACAAAGGGCAGTGCAGAGAAATGATGGCGCGTGTAGCCTGCTTTGAAGCGTAGGTATCTTCTGCAAGATTCCCTGATTGGGACATGCAGGTATGCTTCCTTTAAATCTAGTGTTGCCAACCACGTGTTTTTGCCTAGCATAGGGAGCAACTGGTGAAGAGTCAGCATCTTGAATTTTGGAATCATCAAAAATGTGTTTAGAGTGGACAGGTCCAGGATAGGACGCCATGAATGGTCTTTTCTGGGTACCAGGAAAAGTCTAGATTAGAAACCTTGTCCCTTTTTCTCTTCTGGTACCAAATGAATAGCCCCCATGCTTAAGATCGAAAGTACTTGCTTTTGGGCCTCTGCCCACTGATTTGGGGGTAGATCTGGCCACCCGCTTGGTGTTGATAATGTGTGGAAGTGAAATCTGTATCCCTGGAACATTATATTTAAAACCCATTTGTCCTGGGTAATTAGTTCCCAGTTCTTTGCATGAAGAGCAATCTTTCCCCCCAAAGGGGCAGTCAGTTGAGAAGTGCTTGGAAGTTTTAAAAAGAAGTCAGTTTACCATTGGGGGGATTTTTATTACTCCCAGATTTGGAAGCGGAGCCCCCCCCCCCCACTGCTTAGTCCTGTACGTACCCTGGGACTGACGCCTGGGAGCTCTGCTGGATTTGGGTTTGTACTGAGAAGGTCTGGAAGAGGCAGGAAAGGACCAATTCTTGGAAGGCCAATGCCTACTAAACCTTGGAGGTTGTACTTGTAAAACATTTAACAGTTTGCATAGATTTAGCTTTTTCTTCCATCTTTAAGAACTTCTTCTGCCTTGTTGCCAAACAGGTGGTCCTGGTTTAAGGGAGCATCCAGTAATTCCGCTTTAACATTATCTGGCAAGGATTGCTCCTAAAGCCAAGCATGCCTTCTAAGTACAGACCCAGTTACAGCAGCCCTGCAAGATGCCTCTAGTGAATCAAAACCACATTGCAAAGTATATTTTCCAACTTGTTCAGCTGAATGCAGTAAATCCTGTAAATCCTTATTTTCAGCATAATCAGGAATCAACATCATTTTCTGTTTAAGCAATCAAATATGCTGCTGATACTTTAACATACGAAACTGGCAGTTTAAGGCCCTAATGGCCAAAGTTGCAGAACTGTATACCTTCTTAGCCATCTATCCAGCGCCCTGGAGTCTCTATTAGAGAGGGTAGGATTTTTGGCAGTAGTAGCTTTAATGCCCTTGGTTCCCTGTGAAATGGTCTCTGGATCCGCAGTAGAATTTTTAAAAAGGAACTTGAATGTGTCAGGGACCTTGTAATATCTATCAGGTTTTCTGGGAGCAGGAGGTAGAGTCTCAAGAGCCAAGCTAGATTCCAAAAAGGCATCAACAATGTCCAGTAAAGGAGGTATGGCTAAAGGCCTGTGCTGGGGCAGGAGTAAAAAATCCCTAAGCCTCTTTAGAATCAGAGAAATCCTGACTTTCCCAACGAAAATGCTCCCTGAGAATGCAAGGTTTCACCAAAAGAAATCCTCTGGGGGGAGCATAGGGAATAGAGTCCTCAGCATCAGAATCCTCATAGGTAGATGAGGGTAAATCCTGGTCATCAGAGGAAACAGAAAATTCAGAATCCTGGTCAGAAGTATCATAAGCAAACTCAGTCCTAGTTCTCAGAGGGGGAAGGCTGGCTTCCCCTGATTAAATAAGGTCATCAGCCATTCTTATTTGTTTTTTAGGCATAGACGCCTGATCATGCGGTCTGGGCGTCAGTTTTGTAGGCATGGATTGAGATTTAGGCCTTGTTTAATACGCAAGTCAGTAGGCATGAATACACCCTCAGAAGCCGGTGCCTGCACAGCAGCTCTGGACCAATCCAAGGTAGAAACATCTGCAGGTTTCACAGTTGAAGCATCTCGCGGCATACCGGACTCCCAATGGGTCTCAGTAGAGGCCTGCGAATCTGAAATAGCAGGTATCTGGGGCTGCGAAAGCACCTCACTGAGCACCGCCAAACTGGCAACTGGCTTAGGTGAAGCGTCATCGGCAGCTTTGGACCTAGGCAGCCTGTCTATCTTTGCGTTTTTTTCAGAATGTCGGTAGTCAGATGACTTACCAAAGACATATCAGGATAATTGAACCAGGCACCAAAATATTTAGAAGCGAAAATAATCTGCCAACAGATAGCTTGCGCTTTAAATAAGGCACAAAACAGACAGCAAGGTATGTCGCGGTCAGGGCCTAGGCAAGGAATACAGTACGAATGAAAATATTTGAAGTATTTGCTTTCCACAAGTAATGCAATTTACTTTTATTGAAATCTGTTTAGAGCAAGAAAAAGTTTCCCCAATGGGGTACTTAGCTTTTAGTTGCAGACTTCTGTTCTGAAACTCGAAAATGAAAATTTCAGGAGTCTGCCGACTGGCACTTGTGAACTGCTTCTGCTCCACTTGTGAACTGCTTCTGCTTCGGGCACCGCACGGCAAGAAAGACTGATGTAATGGCGTCGGCTACATGTTTTATACCCCTGATGACCTGACGTCACAGAATGGACAGCAACAGACAGGATCCAAGACTTTGTTAATCAGGCCGACTGAGGGCTAGTGCAAGCAGGTAAGCCAAATGTGATGACTGCAACAGTGAAACATGAAGAACATCATAGGTAAAAGCAGCTGCTAGGTATGCAACTTCCATTGCTTCCACGACTGCCAGAGAGGATAGACATAATCCAGGTCTTCTTCCAATGGACCTTTTTGGTGGAAAAGGATAACTTTGTCCTGGCTTTTACCAGACATTCGGCTAATGCAAACGACTTATCTTGAGATGCCACAGTAATAGGCAATTCAGAAAGTACAGTTGTGTACACTTACCATAAATGCAGATGTTAGAGTGTATTTACTGTTGCAGTCATCACACTTTGGTATTCAAGCCGACTGAGGGCTACCTGCAGGCAGATAACCCAAGTGTGATGACTGCAACAGTGAATACACTAACATCTACATGTATGGTAAGTGTATACAACTATACTATGTTCTTCGTGTTTCACTGTTGCAGTCATCACACTTGGGTTGATTCCCAAAACTGAGGAAGGGTGGAGGCAGTCAAGAAGTGTTGGGGATGGCTAGCAGGCCTTGTAAGACTGCTGTAGCAAATCCAGCTCTGGATTTAGAAAAAACAGTTAAGTGGCAATGTTTGGTGAAGGTGTGTACAGAACACCAGGTTGCAGTTTCCAGGATGTCCTTGGTGGGGATCCCCCTGAGAAATGCTGTAGAGGTTGAAGTAGCTCTAGTGGAAGGAGCTCTGATCCCCAGAGGAGTAGGTTTTCCATGGTGCTTGTAGCAGAAATGGATGCAGTGTACTATCCATTTGGAAATGGTTTTCTTCGAAATGGACTTGCCCTCAAGCCCCTGTAGCAAAGCTGACTAGTAGCTGGTCAGATTTTCTGAAAGGCTTAGTCCTGTCAAGGTTGAACCTGAGCTGTCTGCACGTCCAAGGAGTGCAGGATCCTTTCCCCTCTATTCTGAGGATTAGGGAAAAAGGCTGGCAAATGGCTAGATTGGTTTAAAGCCACACTGGATACCACCTTGGGGATAAAGTAAGGGCAAGCCCTGAGGGTAACCATGTCAGCATGGAAAATAATGAAGGGCTCCATCGCCATTAGTGCCTGCAACTCACTCTTCTTGCTGAAGTAAGAGCTAGAAGTAAGGCGGTTTTCCAAGAGAGGAATTTTAACTCTGCTGAAGCAGCAGGTTCAAAAAAGGGAGGTGTGAGCTTTTCCAGTACAAAGTTAAGGTACCAGGCTGGGGTAGGAGCTATCCTAGGGGGGCTTAAACTGTTAGCTCCTCTCAGGAACTGCTTGATGAGAGGGTGAGGAGAGAGGAGGCTCAGTATTATGCTGAGCTGGCAGAGGCATGAATCTTAATGGATGAGAAGGACAGGCCTCTGTGGAGCAGCTCTATGTAATAAAGGATTTGAGGTAAGTTGGGCACAGCTGTCTCCTTTCCTTGAGAGCGACTCCAAGAACAATACATTTTCCACTTTTCAGCATAGTATTTCCTAGTACTAGGCCTGGCCTCAAGGATGACATCCAGCACCTGTTTGCAGAGAGATGCTAGTGGTGTATTCATGGGATAAGCCAGGCTGCAAGGTTTAGGGTTTGCAGTTGTGGATGCAAAATCTGTCCCTTCTGTTGAAGACAGCAGGGAAGGTGATGTAGGTGCCAGGGTAGCATTGCTGTCAAACTGCGTAGGAGTGGGTACCAGTGCTTGGCCTGTACTGTTTGATCTTGCGTAGTACTTTTGAGAGGAGGGGCAGAGGAGGAAAAGCATAAATTGTGAGGTTTTCCCATTAAAAGGACAGGGCATCCACCTTACAGGCTCTGCTGTGAGGGTTCCTGGTGCAAAATTTGTTCAATTGGTGGTTTTGTGGGGAGGCAAAAAGGTCCACCTCCGGAGTTCCCCACCTCTGGGTCAGAAGTCTGAATGAGCTGGGTTCCAGTTTTCACTTGAGGGTCCAGTAGATTTCTGCTTAAGTCGTCTGAATTTTGCTTGCCTGGCAGGAATTGAGCTTGTAGGTGCACTTGGATGCTCAAGGCTGTGTTCTACAGAGCCATGGTTAACCTTGTAGCATGGGTAAGAATGAGTCCCGCCCTGCATGTTTATGTACCACATAACTGTGGTGTTGTCTGTCTATCAGGAGCTGTCCTGGAAGGATAAGGTATTTAAAGATGGTCAGAGCTTTCTGTACAACTAGCATCTCTGAATGATATGCAGGAGAATTTGTTCTGGGCTCAATTTGCCTTGAACGCATTTGCCTGCCATGTGAGCCCCCCCCATGCATAGTCTGATGAGTTTGTAGTCAGGGTTTGGGCGGCGAGGGGTTGAGTGAAAGGAAGTCCCTTGTGGTTGCATGCTTCTGCCCATCAAAGGAACTCTGCCCTTAGACAAGGTATGATAAGAATCACTGTTTCCAGGTCCTGAGAATGTTGACACCAGAGACTTAAGTACCACTGACGTTTCCTCATTCAGTCTTGCATATGGAATTAACAGAATGCATGAGGCCATGAACCATAGGGCTTGCAGTATTTTCCTTGCAGATAGCTGGGTTCTATTGGCCATTAGTTTGAAATGGTCTGTCAGATGGACCTGCTTTTCTGGAGTGAGGAATGCCATCTGGGAAACTGTTCAAGCTTGCTCCCAGGAATACAATTTGTTGGCTGGGCACCAGTTGTGATTTCTTTTCATTGATGGCGTATCCCAGTGAAGTTAGAAGCCTTTTTACAAATGCCAGGTGCTGAAGTAGCAATATGACTGTCCGCCTGAATCAGGCAATCGTCCAAGTATGGGTAGATTTGAATTTTTCTCTGTCTGCAGTACGCAATGGCTGGAGCCAGGCATTTTGTGAACAGACTGGGCACAGCAGATAAGCCAAAGGGAAGTGCAGAGAACTGATAGTGCATAGAGCCTGCCCTGAAACGTATACATTTCCTGCAAGACTCCCTTATGGGGATGTGCAGATAAGCTTTTAACTCTAGGGTGACTAACCAGGCATCTTGGCTAACATAGAAAGAAGCTGTTGCAATGTAAGCATTTTGAATTTTGGGACCACTAGAAAGGTGTTAGGAATTGATAAATACAGCATAGGGCGCCAAGAGCTCTTTTCTGGGCACCAGGAACAGTCTGGAGTAGAAACCCTGTTCCCTTTGTTCTACTGGAACAGGCTGAATAGCACTGATATGGAGAAGGGAAAGTACTTGCTTTTGAGCCTCTGCTCACTGGTTTGGAGGAAGGTCTGGCAACCCACTTGGTGTTGGCAGTGAATGGAAGAATCTGTATCCCTAGGATGCAATGTTTAGAACCCATTGGTCCTGAGTAATGGACATCCAGTTTTTTTGCAAGATGGGTGAGTTTTCCTCCTAGGGGCACAAGTACTTGAGCATGGCTAAGAAGGTTAACTGGAAAGTCATTATGAACTTTTCCCATAAGGGGGTGGCTTACCACTGCCTGGTTTTGAGGTGGAAACACTCCATTGTTTAGCTCTCTGCATATCCTGAGACTGTGGTCTTGGTGGTCTGTTTCCCCTGGGTTTGGACTAAGGGACTGGAAAGGACCAGTTTTTTTGAAGGCCAATGCCTACTGAATCTAGGTGGCTGCACCTGTAAGAAATCCGTTTGCATAGATTTAGCTTTTTCTTCTTTTTAAGAACTTCTGCTTTTGTGCCAAACACTCCTGATTTAATGGAGCATCTAGTAATTTTGCTTTGACATGGTCAGGCAAGACTTATCCTTTTAGCCACGCATGCCTTCTCAGTATAGACACAGTGACAGCAGCCATGCAAGATGCTTCTAAGGCATCAAACCCATACTGCAAAGCATGTTTACCAACTTGGTTTGCAGAATGCATTAACTCTTGTAAATCTTTATTTTCTGCACAATCTGGAAGTAACACCATTTTCTGTTTAATTAGTTCCATAATATGTTGCTGGTACTTCAACATGTGAAACTGGCAATTCAAAGCCCTGATGGCAAGAGTTGCAGAGGTATACACTTTCTTACCCCATCTGTCTAAAGCTCTAGAATCCCTGTCGGAAGGGGTAGGGTTTTTGGCTGTAGTAGCCTTAATGCCTTTAGGTCCTTGAGAAATGGTCTCTGGATCCGCAGTAGGATTCTTGAAGAGAAATTTGAGAATCCGGTACTCTGTAGTACCTGTCAGGTTTTCTAGGAGCTGGTGGCAAGGTGTCAGGAGTAAGACTGGACTCCAAGAAGACAGTCTACAATATCCAGGACAAAGGGTATATAGCTAGAGGCCTGTGCTGAAGCAAATCTAAAAATTCCCTGAGTCTCTTTTTGGACTGAGGATAGTCCTGGCATTCCCAGCGGAAATGCTCTCTTAAGGTATGCAAGGTTTCACCAAAAGAGAAATCCCCTGGAGGGGAGGCAGAGGGAATGGATTCCTCTGCATCTGAATCCTCATAAGTAGATAAGGTTATGTCCTGGTAATCAGAAGGGTCAGAGTCAGACTCCTGGTCTGTAGAATCAAAAGGAAATTCAACTTTGTCTTTTGGCAGGGGAAGGCTGGCTTCCCCCAATTAGAGTAACAAGGTCTTCAGCCATTCTACGCATTTGTTTTTGTGGCATAAGGGGATGAGCATGCGCTTTGGACATTGTTTTTCTAGGCATAGTGCGAACTCTGGGCCTGAGAAACATTGTAGTTTTAGTAGGAAATGAAGTTCTGTTTAATATGAATATCGGCAGGTCAGAATACACCCTTCAGAAGCCAGAGCATACACAGCGGCTCCGGACATATCCAAGGTAGAGACATCCGCAGGTTCCATAGTTGAAGCACCTTGCGGCATACCGGACTCCGAATGGGTCTCAGCAGAGGCCTGCGAATCTGTAGAAGTGGGCATCAGGGGCTGCAAAGGTGTCTCATTGAGTACCGGTGGACTGGCGACAAGCTTAACAGAAGCACCGTTGGCAGTTTTTGACCTATGTGATCTGCCTCTGTCTTTACGCTTTTTTGGAAGATCAGTAGTCTGATGGCTTACCAAAGCCATTTTGGAATACGGAGAACGAGAGCAAAAGAATTTAGCTACAAAAATAGCCCGAAGACTAATTGTTCTGGCGTTAAAGAAGGCACAAAACAAATAGCTAGAGACGTCGTGGTCTGGGCCTAAACAGGTGACGCAGTAAGAATGAGAATCTCCGAAGTATTTGCTTTCCACAGGCAAGACAATTGTTAATTTATGACATCGGTTAGAGCAAGAAAAAAAGAATCCCCAACAGGGTACTTAGCTTTAGAAGACTTCAGGTCTGAAATTCGAAAACATGAAAATTTTAGGTAGTGGCTGACCGGCACTTATGAACTGCTCCTGCTTCGGGCTCCTTCTCCGCAAGAAAGACTGATGTAATGGCGTCAGCTGCATGTTTTATACCCCTGTCATGAAAGAGGTGACCGCATCCAATGTAGAAATCCCAAGACTCTGGTATTCGGGACAACTGAGGGCTACCCTGCAGGCAGATAACCCGAGTGTGATGACTGCAACAATGAAACATGAAGAACATCACACTTACGAGTAGGACAGGCTATAAGTACAGTTGCGCAAGTAAACTTAAAAACAGATGTTCAAATGTTGCAGTAGCATAAGCTACATGGGTTATATCCTGCAAGGACATAACAGCCAGCTTCAAACGCTTCAGGACAACCTTCCACGTGCTCAATCAAGTGAGCCGACAGACTGGTACAGATGCCAAACCCTTCACAGCAGTCAACAAAAGGGAGGATAAGCCTTCAATAGGTCAATGCTAGAACAAAAAGAAAAGTCTAGATCCTGGCAGAACACAGCAAGAAAAAGCACTGGTCATTCAATGTACTTTTAAGTTTACTTGTATAACTGTACTTTGCACTGCTGCAGCAGCCTAATTACAAATTTTGGGAGGTGGAAGTAGAAGAGTCCAAGAGTCCCTGGAGAGTTGGTAAAGATTGGGCTATGCTAGGACAAGAGAAAGAATCAACCTCATAGTGCTTTCTAATAGTACTTACAAAGGACCAAGTTTGCTGCTTCTATAATCCAGATATTTCCAAAATGCAATAACTGAAGCAAAGGCTTTGGTAGAGTGGGTCTTAACCATGCCTAGAATAGTTTTGTTGTGAAGAGTACAACAAAAACGTAAGCCTTAGACATCCATTTGGAAACAGCATGCTCCAACAGGTTGTCCCTTCTTACCTTCATGAAACAATTGATCCAAAGATTTGAAAGATTTACCTCTGTCAAGATGGTACCAAAGTTGTCTGTGGACATATAAGGTAAGGAGTACCCTTCCCGCCTTCATTTTTAGGTTCGAGAAAAAAATGGGGACACAGAATTTGGCTTAAAAGTAAACTCTGATACCACTTCAGGCATAAAAGCATTATCTCTCAAATATACCCTCTCCCTGTGGAAATTGAGATGATTCACCATAAGAGCTTGCAACTCTGATACATTGGTCAGAGCTATCAGTAAAACAGTTTTCTGCGTTAAGAACCTCAAGTCAGCCAAGTTAACAGGCTGAGCTTATGAGCCAGCCAGCGCAAACTGTTAAAGGAAGTATTCCAGTGATGTCATCACGCTCTACCAGCATGCGGGGTAATGATGATGTGATTCCTAACAGACAGGGTGAGCCTCGAGGTAGCGTTGAAACGAGGAGCAGTAACTCTCATGGGTCCTATTCTCGAGCAGGGGGTCGGATGGACTGGACTATCGGAGTAAGAGAAATTGGATCGGAGGCTGATTACGTTATCTCGGGGGCTAAGCCGAAAAGGATCCCGCCTAAAAGGACATACACTATGGTGCAAAACACCAAACACCCAGGTACTGTTGTTACAGATTGCAATACCGATGTTATCGGTATTAAGGCTGGCTGCAATAAGTTCAATTTTAATAATTTTGTAGCCAACAACTATGACTTGGACCGTAAATGTACAAATAATGATAAAAATACTGACAAAAGGGACAATAATGAGTCGCAAAAAGACAGTAATTCAGTGAAGGATTTAATATATAGGTTTGGAAAAAAATTGAAACTCTGTAAAAGTTTGCAAGTTGAGAATGGCTATTTGAAAAAATGTTTGGACACTAATATCGTACCTACGGGGTTAAGATTTTTCAAACACCCTATGGGGATAGAATTAGACGATGAAATTACTATGCAATGTACAAAATTATTTGATGAATTTGGTTTTTCGTTCATGCGGTTTATTATTAGTTGTAATGACAAAAATATATGTGTATTAATGAACGAATTAGAGGAATTAAATGACAATATAGTAAATGATTTAATGTATGATGAATATGAATACAGTATGGATACACAATACATATGGGTGCAGAATCAAGTGGACAAAATATTTGATAGAAAATGTAAGAAATTTAATAGGGATTTGGAGCAATATGCTAAGGGTACAGCATACAGATGGGATACCAGGGGAAATGGAAAAAAATGGACATACAATGATGGAAGGAAAAGAAATTGGAATACCAACACCCATAGGCAGAGGTTTAATAGGCCACATTCAAGTAACAATGATGTTTTTTTTTTAGAGAAAGAGGGCGAATGGGAGGAAGTAAAGACGAAGCAAAAACAAATACACTACCACCAAAGGGAAAATGTGGAAGAGCATATGCAACACCACCCAGGGTGGATGAGGAAGAGATAGAGAAGCTTAATACGGTTACTAGCAGTTACAAACAATTTCATATTCATAACTACACTGATTTGCAATTAAATAAAGAACACTTTACCTTATTTAGTAAAGGGATGAAATTTGTGCCTGTAAGGAAATTTAATGTGGAGGATGCAATTATTGATGTGAAAAAATATATTCGGAAGTTAAATCTAGCAGTCCTATATAATAATAATACTAACACTAATGTAACAAAAGGAGAATTCAAGAAAAGGAGTGCATATACACCCCCTTACTAAATGGTACACTAGCCATGTTTGAAAGGATAGTAGTGGACGACCTCTATGCTTTCAAGAACAAAGTGAACAGTGACAAAATTAATTATAATATTAATAAAAAGGAAGCTGACACTTTGAAAGAATTGCAAAACAACAAAAGGATTAGAATTATGAAGCCCGATAAGGGGGTGGGGCAGTTCTATTTAAACAAGAGGATTATAAAAACAAGATCAATGATATTCTTCTTAATTCGGGTAACTACCGTACATCATCTAAGAATGAAGTTAATATAGGTTACAATAAAATTAATTTGTACCTGGAAGATTTATTAATTGAAGAAAGGATTAGTGTTGATCTATATAATTTTTTGAAGATCGAGAAACCTATTATTAGCACGGTAATAGGTATACCTAAGCTTCATAAAAACTTATTGGATCCCCCCTTCCGACCCATAATATCGGGTAGCATGTCTAAAACCTTTAATTTTGGAAAGGTGGTGGATGTTTGGTTAAAACCCATATACAAGTCTATAGAACATATCATTATAGATTCATGGGACTTTTTAGGTAGACTTAAAAAAGAAATAACACCTGGATGTACCCTAGTCACCATTGATGTAGTAGATCTATTTTCCAGCATACCCCCGACGATGGACTATCTACATTAGAAACCCAGGTGTTAAAGGCCAGTCACTTAACTAATGACAAGAAAATGTTAATTTTGGAATTTATGGAAATAGTTTTAAAACATAATTTCATATTATTTGAAGGGGAGTACTACCTACAAAATAGCGGTACAGCAATGGGGGTGGCTTGCACCCCTATTTATGCGAACCTCTATTTATATGATTGGGAGGAAGAATTTATATTAAATACCAAATGGTATAAAAATATGGCATGTTACTTTCGGTTTTTGGACGACGTGTTTCTGATATGGATGGGTACCCTTATAGAACTTGAAAAATTTAAGGAATACTTAAATACAAGATGTAGCTGGCTTAAATTCACTTTTAATGTAGATAAAAATAAAATAGCGTACTTGGATACCCAGATTGAAGTAGTAAATAATAGGATAAAAACGAATATACATAGGAAGGAAACATTTAGTAACAGCTATTTACATTTTTCGAGCTGTCATCCTTTCAGTCAAAAAAGAAGCATAATTAGGGGTCAATGTATTAGAGCAGCCAGGATGACCTCAGATTATGCTGATTTTCTATTAGAACTGAGGAAAATAGCCGAAATGTTCCTTCAGAGAGGTTATCCCAGGTGGTTAGTACTTTATGTAACAGAATACGTAAGGAAAGAATGGGGTAAAAAATACACCCCCCTTTTAGGTGCAGGACCCCTTAGGGAGCAGAATAAAAGTGAAAAGGCTAATGAAGAAGAATGTATAGAATACAATAGAGCCTGTATAGTACAATATACTCCATGGAATAGAGAGGTAAAGAATATTATTTCCAATAATTGGAGTTTATTCAAGACTGATAGAAAAATAGTTGACATAGTTGGAAAAGCACCTAAGTTTGTGGCCAGGAATGGGACTAATATGAAAAATGAGATAGAAAAGAAAAAAGGAAATGATGGGGAATTAGGTATTACAGGGGGAACAACAAGTTGTGGTACCTGTAATCAATGCAGATACATCACAAAGAAGCATAGTATTATGTTGGAAGATTCAAATCATACAAAAATTATTTTTAAAAAAGGTAATTGTAGGACTAAACATATAGTATACCTGGCCCATTGCACAAAGTGTTCCTGTTATTACATAGGGAAGACCGATAGGTGTCTTCGGCAAAGGATATATGACCACTATTATAATATTAAAAAGCAAGATACTAAGAATGCATTATGGAGACACATTGCCCAGGCCAATGGTTGTAATGAGTTTTACTTTGGTATATTAGAAATAGCCAAAGTCAACCAGAGGGGTGGATGTATTAAAAAGAAACTTGCTGAACTTGAAGCCAGGTGGCAAATGAGATTAAATGCCTCCACATACCCTGGACTCAACGATCATATATCCATAAAGCCCATCTTAGAAAATTTAGCAAATTAATGAAGCAAAGTTAGAATTTTAAACTGTATATAATGGTTCATTATACATATAAGAGAGAAGCCTTATTAATATAAATTTTAAAATGGTTCAATAGTAGTAATTATTTTAATGCCTTAATATTATTGATTAAAGCAACAATAAGGATGGTTTTATTCTAATATGCACACTGGCACTTTAAATATAAATTGGTGAAATGACGTGTAACTTGATTGTTTTTTAAAAAAAATTATAGGAAAGGTGAATTGTTTTAGAATTGTTCTGAAGTCTATATAATTTAGATGAAAGCGCTCAACTGAATTTTACCTGTATTAAACAAGTGTTTGAACTTTAATTGGTGTCGGTGTGGAACTGTGTACGCTTTGAGGAACAAGCTGTTTTGTGTACACTTAGTCGACTAGTTCCTTATAGTTTGTGAGTTAACTCTGATACATTGGTCAGAGCTATCAGTAAAACAGTTTTCTGCGTTAAGAACCTCAAGTCAGCCAAGTTAACAGGTTCAAATTGAGCAACTGTTAGCTTTCAACACAAAATTAAGATACCAAGGAGGTGGCACCGGTTCTCTTAGATGCCTCTTATACAAAACACCATTTCAAAACCATTTTAAAGTGACAATGCATTGAAGGATCCACGGACAGACATTATGAAATGAACATGTGTAAACCTTAACAGACAAGAAAAAAAAGACAGGGATCATAACTCTTACATTGTAGAACCAGGGAACAAACAGCCCTAAATGGGTGTTGGTCATGCTGCTAGCACCAACTAGAACACAATTTTCTAGTAGCAGACTTTCATGCTTCCTTTAGCATCTGTTGCATGTCCTCAGTAAACAAGTGCTTAAAGGGAATTAAGACCCTATCACCCAGGCAGTCAGCTGAAGACGAGTGGGGTCAGAGTACATAAAACACTTGCCCTCGAGTGAGCAGATCCAGTTTGTGAGAAAGCTCGTGGCAGCTGCCCCTGACCATTTCGAAAAGAGAAAGCCACTGCTGTCTGGGCCAGAAGGGAGTCACCACAAATTATCTTTGTTGGGGGGATTCTTTCAGGATCTTCAAAAGTTCCCTGGATATCAGTGGAAAAACACAGGAACATTACTGTCCAATGCTTCTGTCTTCCAGGCCGTTTTGCACAAAGTTGTGGAGAAAAATCTTGCTAGCCGATAGGCAGCAAATAAGTCTACTGGAGGAACTCCCCATAGATCAAATCTTGAGACCCCCTGATCAGTTTCTATTTCTGCTAATCAACTCTTATCCTGTTCAGCTCGTTTTGCCACTCAGTTTTTCTCTGATGGAAAGTTAGGGTACATGTACAGTGAGACTGTACTAAGAAGCTATATCTCAAGCTAACATTACTAGTCTGCAAAGGGTGCATGACCAGATTTCCCCCGCTTGTTGATGTACCGCATTACTAGGATATAGTCTGTAACATGGAGTTGTCCGAAGGACAAGAGAGGATTTAGTGTTGAGTGTCTTGATCAGCACAAGGATCCTTTGTATTTATGCACTTGCTTCATCTTTGGTGTCCCATACACCTTGTACTACTACCCCTCCTGAAACTGCTGCCAAAGCAAAATCTGAGGCTTCTGTGATGACCATTTTGAAACGGAGGGAAAAGGGGAGACCTGGTTAAGGATATTA
Organism: Protopterus annectens; assembly: GCF_019279795.1. NCBI lineage: Eukaryota > Metazoa > Chordata > Ceratodontiformes > Protopteridae > Protopterus > Protopterus annectens. The sequence continues at coordinate 1,051,274,411 of NC_056728.1, forward strand.
AGCTCTCCACCAAATGACTTCTGATAAACCCCAGCACTGGGATTGAATAGGACAAAGGATGTTGATGCTGGGACAGACTTCAGATACCACTACATCTTTCATGTGGAGTCTTGCCAGGAGTATCATGAGAATTAGATGCCGAGAGACCCAAAATCCTGAAATATTCCCTCTAAGTGACAAAAGTCTTGAGTTGAAAACCTTATAAATATATCTAGATAAAGTTATTTTTCCCATAGAAGAAAAGCTCTTTGAATGGAGGTGTACAGCAGACACCCCTGTGTGGAGGTGTAAGAGACTTACACAAGCTGGTATTCCAAGAGTCAAAACTCTCACCAAAGAAAGATTCATGAATGACTGAGCAAAGCTAAGTCGTCTCAATACAGGAAAATGTGGATATTCTATCCTGCGCTATGCTATTGAACTGGAGCTGTACACTTTCTGAACACTCCTGGTGCAGTGGATAGTACAAAGGGTAAGACAGAGAACTGATCACATGAATCATACACAGAACATTAAGAAACGCCTGAATTCTGGATGAATAGGAATGTGATGAGCATCATTTAAATCCAGAGTTACCATGAAAAGAATGAGAAACAGGTTTTGAAATGACAGCATTTTGAACTTGGGACCATCACAGATAGGTTTAGGAAAGAAAAATCCAGAACCGATGCCCAGGTTCTCTCTTTGGCACTAAAAACATCCCTGGGATGGCTTGTGATGAACAGGTGGAAATAATCTGGTCTGGTGGATGAGGGATTACCTCCCTGGAAACTACACATTTCCACTCACTGCCATCGGTAACCTTGATTAATGATCTTCAGAACCCATTTGTCTGAAAACATCAGTTGCCAAGAGAAAAGGGAGATTCAGACTTTCTGGAAAGGAAAAAGGGCTGCAAGGGTGTGAGTGGGGGACAAGGTCCTTTAAAATATGCACTTGTTGGGACTGTCCTTGGTTCTGGGGAATTCTTAAAAAAAATTAACCCCCTTGTCATTTCTTAAACATCTGATGTGAAGTTGTTCACTCTCACCATTCATTCTTACACATGGGTTCAGAGCCAATCTATCAGCTCAGAGTCTGCCACATTACTAGTTGAAGATCTCAGAGAAGCTCAAGGCCAGGTCCCTATCCCATGATGCTCTCTGTCCTACCTCAGATCTAGTTTGCCGCTGCAACAGATCGGAGGTCATTAGAGCTCGGGTCAGTTTGTGACAATTTTTTCTAACTATGCTTTATAGCCAAGTCTTTCTTTGGATAATTACTCTTTATACTGTTATACTACTATAGTACTGTTATACTACCTTCGTTTGCTTTAGTTTTTTTTCCCCAGAGTTTTTAATGAGATTTCATCCTTTTCAGAGAGGCTGCTCTTGGGCCTTTGGGTGTGCCTTAGTTTATTAGTTCCCTATCCTGTTTAGCGTGCGTTTACATAGTTATTAGTCTTCGCTGGAAAAGTGAGTTTAGCTTATTAGATATAAACTTTTAGTATTACTTCAGATTTTGATAGTTGTTCTAGCTGTTCAGTGGTCTAACAGAGTTTATACAGTAATTAGAGTTTGCGGTGTGTTTGCGTGTGCTGCTGTAGTATTTTTTTTTCAGATTACTGCTTACTGTTGGTGTGCTCCTAGTATGGCTGATCAAAAGGAGAAGCAAAAATCAGGATTTAAAAAGTGCCCAAAATGCGGGCAGAAAACATCCATCAAGGACACCCGTGTGAATTGTGTCTATTGCTTGGGGCCAGTTCACCTCCAGGGGGATTGCTCTGCCATTCCTTCAGTAGCTGGGCTTTGCTTGAAAGAAGGAAGGTGGTGGATAGAGTTATTGAAGCCAGACTTTCAGGAATCCTTGGACAAGGCTGACCAGACCAAGTCATCGAAGGAGTTGAAGTCTTCTAAAGCTTCTCGGAGCCCAAGTCACTGGCTCAGTCTTACTGTGAAGGTGCAGTCGCCAGTTCCGCAGTCTTTGGAGCCGTGCACTGAGCCAGTGTTTCGGAGCTGGCCTCAGAAACCTTGAGATCACCTATCGAACCGATGCATCTGTTCAGACCCTTCTTCTGAGCTTCTGCGCGGATGAGCTTGGCTCATCCTCTGGCTCGGAGCCCACTGTCTCTACGCCAGGGAGGCTGCAGTCTTCTTCGGAGCCGGTGGCTTCCTCAGGTCGGAGCAGTGGAGCCTGCAATGCTATGAGGGTTATGTCATCCAAGACACGCAAATAATCAGGTCCCTCCTCCTCCCGTAAAGTGCCGCTTTCTGCCTCTACATCGCAGGTCCTGGTGAAGCGTCGAGAACCAGAGCACCTCAGGTAACCCCATCGGGTGACCCTTGTTCTACTGAGACCTCACCAGAAGCTTCCACTGATGAGGTTTCCCAGGAAGAAACTTTGTAAGAGGAGGCAGTTAGATTCCCCCCAGGAGTCTTTGACATCAGACACGGACTTAGAGGAATCAGAAGGGTCCCCATCTGAGGATATCTCCTTTGCTGATATCCTGGAAGTCCTTAAGCAGAGGGGTGACTGGCAGTCCGTTAGCCCTACTGAGGATGAGTCGGTGCTCCTGAAGGCCTTTGGGTCTCAAACTTCCACCTCCTGGGTGACTGCCCTTCGACGAACTAATGGAATTGGTTGCTCAAAGGGCATGTGAGTCTCCTGATACTATGGAACTGGTCCCTCGGAGGCCCAGCAAGTTTATCACCTCCCCCCAAGACAAGATGTTCCTCACTAAGGGAGTTCCGGTTGATGCCATGGTGGTGGCAGCGGCCACCAAGAAAGATGTCCAAAACCTCTTCTGCTGTCCATCCTCCTAATAGGGCTTCCAGAACTATGGACAGGTACGGGAAACTCATCTATAGTTCTGCAATCTTTGCTACGTGGTCGCTTAACTACTTGACTCATTTAGGAAATCTCTTTGAAGACAGGTAAAAAAGAGCTCGGAGATGCTCTGCAGGGTAGTACAGATGGGAGGTGTCTCTGAGAAGGTGAGAGCCCAGCTTAATACCCTTAATTCCATAGTTAACTCGTCCATGCGGCTCATTTCCTATGCAGCCGATGGTTCAGGTCGGGCAGCAGGTTCAGTAGCTCTTCTGAGACATTCCTGGATGGGCTTATGCTCCTTTGCGGAAGCCTTCAAGTCTTCCTTTGTCAACACCTCATTTGATGGCTTGTCTTTTCGGGCCCAAAGTCAAGGAGACTCTCACCAGGTGCGAGCAAGACGGAAAGACTATCTGCTGTATGAGTCCGTTTTTCCACCCCTACCAGACTATACCCCCAAAGGGAAGAAATGTGGAAAAATGTGGTTCCGAAAGTCCCAAGGAGCTTTCAAGAACACGTAGTGAACCCCCCCCCCTTCCAGGGGCAGAGGAGGGGGGGGTAATAATGGAAGATGGCACCCTGGAGGCAGAGGGGGTCCGCAGAACCAGGGCAACAGGGATCAGTTTCTTGGTAAGCCCCATCAGTGCTCCTGAAAGGAGGCCCGACTGTCCTACTCTGGAGGCAGTCTGGGGTTGCTTGGCTTTGTATCCAGATGCCTGTCTAGGAATTACAAGAGATTCTTGGGTACAAAGAATTGTTACCAGAGGTTACATCATCCCATTCTTAGAAACCATACGTGTTCAGAAAAAAATCTGAGACGTTTCACCCAGTCTCAGGGAATAAGCAGCCATAGAAATCCAGAGGCTGCAGGAGAAGAAAAAAAAAAAAAAAAAAAAAAAAAAAAAGAGGCATCCAGACAGTCCCAGCAGACCAGATAGGATCAGTAATTTACTCCGGATTCTTTTTAGTTCCAAAGACGACGGGACTGGAAGCCCATCTTAGATCTCAGAAGACATTTTTAAAGAAGTTCGGATGGTCACGCTTCAGTCTATTCTCCCATTCCTCAGAATGGGAGTTTGGATGTGGCCTATAGATCTCAAGGATGCGTACTACCATATCAAAATGGCCAAACCATTTAGAGATAATCTGCGTTTCCGACTGGGAGCCAGTCACTACCAATTCCGAGCACTGCCCTTTGGACTCACAACAGCCCCCTGAGAGTGTTTACCAAATGCATGGCAGTGGTTACAGCTCACCTGAGGTGTGTAGGATTCAGAGTATTTCCGTATCTGGACTGGCTCCTTACAGTCACCTCCAGGCATCAACAAAATCCTGTCCAGGGATCTCACATTCCATCTCTGCTCAGTTAGGCATCACTACCTATTTCGAAAAGTCTGCGATGTCGCCATCGCAGCGCATCTCCTTTATTGGAGCACAACTAGACACCACCCCCACAGTAAAATTGCCCCTGGACAAAATAGCCACTCTCCGAAACCAGGTCTCAGACATTTTGCAAAATACCGGCCTCTCAAGTACTTAAGCTACTAGGTACCATGGCAGCTACGCTCACAGCAGTTCCTCTGGAACATATGCACACGAGGATTCTTCATTGGTTACTCTTCACCCAGTGATCCTACCAACAACTTCCAAGGTCATTCTTAATCATGATTATGGACTCTTGCAAGAAGGATCTTCACTGGTGGTTGACCGGCCACCAAGTCACAGTGGGTCGACCATTTGTTTCTCCCCTGCCGTCAGCCACTGTGACCATGGACACTTCTCTGATAGGGTGGGGGCTTTTTCAGGGAAGAACAGCCCAAGGCACCTGGTCGGAGACGGTCACAGTTGCACATCAATGTTCTGGAGCTGATAGCGGTGCTTTTGGCGTTGCAGCACTTCCACGACTCTTCCTCTAGGGATGATTGTGATACAGACAGACATGTCTGTGGTCTGGTACATCAACAAGCAAAGGGGAAACGAGTCTTACCCCGTGTCGAGAGGCTTTGAGAATTTGGCAGTGGGCAGTATCCACCGGGTGCTTTCTGACAGCAACGTATATCCCAGGGAAATTCAACGTGATAGACAAACTGAGCAGAGCCATTTATTACTGCACAAGTGGTCTCTCAAAGACGAAGCTGCGGAGATGATTTTCCGCAGATGGGGCCAGCCTTCCTGCGACCTGTTTGCATCCCCTATGAATGCCAAATGCAGAAGCTACTTTGCCCTGAATCCCCCTCCGGGGGACAGCCCAAGGGACTTGCTCATACACGATTGGCCCCCAGGACACCTGTATGCCTTCCCACCTGTACCCCCTGACTCTGAAATTCTTGTAGAAATCCAAAAGCCTGGGAAGGACTGTAATCTTAATCGGCCCTTTTTTGGCCTTGTCAGATTTGGTTCTGCTTCCTCCAACTCTATCAACTGGAGGAACCTTGGATTCTGGACCCAGTTCCAGACCTGCTGACACATTCGTCAGGGGCCCTCCATCCCTTCCTTCGTTCTCTCAGACTGACAAGCTTGGCTGCTCCAATTCTCAAGCTAGCCAGGTCACACAAATTTTCTTCTGAGGTACAGCATATTCTGGTATCTTCGCATAAAGCTTCCACCAGAAAGTTGTATGCTAGTAAATGGAAGCGATTTGCTTTTTGGGCCTCCCAGAACACTGATCCTTAACTTGCCCCGACTGCTAGTATCCTGGAATTCCTATCTAAGCTTTTTCATGAAGGTGCTGCAACTGCCACTATTAGAGTTCAAATGACTGCAATTTTGAATTTTCACCTCAGAGCTGAAGGTTCTAATTTGATGTCTCAGATTATGTAGGGCCTTCCTGAAGGGTACCATTCATCTTAGGCCACCTGTTAGACAACTTTTTACTCCCTGGAATCTAAATTTTGTGCTGTCATGCATTATTCTTCCCCCCTTTGAGCCTGTATCATCCTGCCATTTGAAGTTTCTTTCTTGGAAAACTATTTTCTTGGTGGCCATTACCTCAGCACATAGAAAGGGCTTTGAAGTGCAGGCACCCTATCAGACCCCCATATTTTGTGTTTCACCCAGGGTATCACTGAGGACTAATCCTTCATTCTTGCCAAAGGTGTGTTCAGAGACAAACCTGAAACAAACTATCGAACTTCCAACCTTTTTCAGTCATTATTCTAAGTTGGAGTACATGTTGCATAAATTTGATGACCACAGACAATTGAGATTCTATTTGGACAGGACAAAGGAAGTTAGAAGATCTGGCCAACTCTATCATGCTAACACTAAGGATTATCAGTCTCTAAAGTTACCCTTTCCAAATGGTTTAACTGACTGCATTAAATTTATATACTCTTCAGCAAACCAAACAGAGCATGGCGTGAAGGCACATTCCACTAGGGCGGTTTCCACTTCTGCGGCTCAATTGCCTTTGGACACTATGTGCAGCTGCCACTTGGTCTAAGCCGCATACCTTTATCACTCATTACAAAGTGGACAGCCTTCCTTTGGTTCCACTGTCCTCAGGAATACACTCCCTTCAGCCACCCAGGATTAGGGCGCTTGGGATGCTACCCATGTGTAAGAATGAACAGCGAGATTGAAAAACTTCACATAGACGTTCTGTACTTATAACGTTCCATGTGAGTTGTTAATCCCACCTTCATTCTTACATTCCCACCTGCCTTCCCCCTCCAGGGTCTCGAAGAATGAGTAGAATTGGGGTCTGGTGGTCTTGTTCTGGGACTTTACTCCGGTTGGAGTATTTCTAGGATTATATCTGTTCATGCTGGGTTCAGCAAAACAGATCTGAGGTAGGACAGAGAGCATCATGGGATAGGGACCTGGCCTTGAGCTACTCAGATCTTCAGCTAGTAAAACCAGCCAACTCTGAGCCTATAGTTTGGCTCCGAACCCATGTGTAAGAATGAAGGCGAGATGAACTCGCATAGAATGTTATGCTAAGTACATAACTTCTTTTCTGCCTGCATTTTGAGACTTATTTTTTCCTTTTACTACAATTGTATGAGGGGTAGAGAGTTTCACAGAAAATTCAGGAAAGGAGAGCTGAAAATCTTAAATTCCCTGTATCGACTGATCCCTCTAGTCACACTGTTTGATCACTTCTGCAACAGACCGAACAAAAACCAAATCTCTATCCAAAGTAGATTTAAAATCTCTCTTCACCTGGGGGGTTGAGAATGCAGCCAGAGAAGCCTTCTCAGTACCAGTGGTCAAAGCCCTTGAAGTAGCTTCACCTGAATCATATACATACTACAAACAGTGAGCAGTGACTTGTACAAAATAAACTAAATTTAAAGCATATTTTCTTCAAAGAATCTGAAGACAAAACATTACTTAGTTTCACAACTGGTCAGAATAAACCTTAACAGATAATGACAATTCAAAATTCTGAAAAAAAAAGCTGCAGAAGCATACACTTTTCCCCATATTTAACAGAAAAAGCATGATTAGGACTAAATGCTTAGCAGCAGTAGGATTAACTACAGCTGCTGGTTCAAGTTTGGGAAGAGTGCATAAAATGTATAATGCATAAACTTCCACAATCTGCCTTTTTAGGGGACAGCTGACGGACTCAGGAAAATTGTGGGCAGTAACATCCTCCAAAGCTGATGAAATTGGAGAATAGGTGAAGGTAATAGAAACTTCTCCTGCAACCTCATAACTTTCTGATGGACTGAAGCCCTTCTCCCAATGAAAATTAGAACAATCTGTAAATAGTCTCAAAGATAAATCCCGCAGAGAACCAGAAACTGGTCTCTCCTCAAAGTCTGAAACAGAAATATGAGCAGAAAATTCTGCATCTGTCTTTTTATCTTCCTGCCCAGATTCAAAATCTTGAATCTCTTCAAGAAAAGAGGTATAATTTTTCCAGAAACTATATGAAAAAGGATCAGTAGTTTGAATTAAACCCTGAGCCAGACCAAGTAAATTCCTGCCAGAGGAAATTACGTATTTAGTTTTCAGTTTCTCTGGCAGAAAAAAGGGGCCAACAGCATTACAAATGGCGGCAGCAGCGGGCACAACACAGACCAAATAGGGAAGTCTTCCCTGTCCCTTCTAGGACCAAGAGTTGTTCTCTCCCTACCCAATGAGGGAACACCAACAGCCAAACCCTGATTCACATAAGCAGTTAGAGGTAAAACTAATGGCAGGCAGTCACCCACCTTCAACTAAGGAAAACTGCTAGCCTGCTGTGGTGACAGAATGTTTGCTACACTTTTTTGTGGCTTTTGTGGCTAAAGCAATTTCTACCTTCCTCCTTGAAGCTGGCTAAAGCAATTTCTACCTTCTCCGCTGAAGCTGGCTATCTTAAGTAAAACCTCTGGGAAGCAAGAACCTGACTCCCTCCAGCTTTTCAATTGTAAAAAGAGAACTACAATTTAGTTTTTGTAAACTGTTGATACTTAAAGGTGTATGCACAACAGTGAATGGATCTAGCCAATTGCCACTAGATTGGGCTATACTACTTTGAATCAGCCTTACACTCAGTGTTCCAGTCCCAAGCATTTACTTTTTAATTTGGTAAAGTAATTTCGCTCCCTCCTTATTGACTACATTTGCTCGTTTACCCCTAGGATCCAATTAAAATTAGCTTGAAAATTGGTGTAAAATTAAAAAAGAAAAAAACAAATTAGTACAGCCAACACTGCTTACATACAATCATACAAACCAAACCAAAAGCCCAAGGTAACAGTCAGTGACAGCACCACTCGGCTCGCTCTGCTCCCCTCCCTGACCCCAAATTCCACCCGCCCCCACTAGTGCTAAATTTAAACCAGACTTTGCCACTCCCCTCCTGCTAAGTACCAATCAGCGCCTCACATCATTGAGCAACCCTGCCCCCTTAACCCATTTCCTTCTCTCTCATTCTTCCACACCCTGTTAGCACAGTCGGCCATCAAATCTGACCCACCCCCTATCAAAATGCAAGGCAAAAAACCCCCACTAATTACCCAAATGCCTGTACTGTTTCTTTTACCATCTCACTGCCTATGAACAAACATTTGACCATGGTATTCACTACCCAAATGGTCAGACACCCACGACTTCACACAACACCAAACACTTTACCTTCCCCTGCACACCGAATATACCACCCTCTATACAATTCCACCCCTGTACAGCCACAAAACATAATCCTAAAGACAAAGACTATATAAAGCTTATAAACACAAACTCCTAAAGCTCAGAATATCCTGTCACTATAACTTTAACACATGAAGACATTTATCCCAACCCTGGCCCACTCACACCCAATAACCTCCACTCCCCTACCACAACCCCCCCAGTCAAGCTACCCCCATGAATACTCCCACTAGTTCCCTCCTAGCATTTCACCTAAATATTAGAAGTATTAACAATAAGATTCCCAACCTACACGCCCTCCTAGCAACCCACTCCCTAGACATTGAGTCTTACGGAAACCTGGCTAAAACCCAGCACTACTGATGAGATACTACCTCCAGGATACAATATTCACCAGTGAGACTGTGCTACAAGGAAAGGAGGTGGGATAGCAGTCCTTTACAAAAATACTCTAACCGTTGAGACACCATTCAACCTCCCCAGTTCAATAATGCGGAACTCCTCATATCCAAGCTACAGATTAACCAAAAGCAAACACTTGAACATTGTATGTGCATACATTGTATGTGCATACATTCCATCAGGAAACAACCTAAATACCCTAGATCATCTCATTTACTGGTTATCTACTATCTATCCCCAAGAAACCATAGTTTTTGGTGATTTTAAAACAGACTGGCACCCCTGCTCCTCCGACCCCCCCCCCCCACCACTCATATAAACTTATCTGGGTTTAAACAGACCATAACCTCTCCCACTAGAATAAACAAACCAACCAACAAGGAAATTATTCTAGACTGGATCCTAGTTTATAACCAACCCCAACTGTTCAGCTGGTACTCTCTTCCCTGATGACCTCAGCAGCCATTGTCTAACCTATATCATAAAACATAAGGCAGGAAACCCTCACCAGAGCAAATATAAAACATTTAGAAACAGGAAAAACTTTGATGCTGCTATATTCCAAAATGAATTAAAAGCAGCTGACTATTCAAAACTAAAAAATCTAACATTAGAAGAGGCCATAGATCACTTTAACACTAAATGCCTAATTATCCTCTATTCCCATGCTCCAGCACGTACAATAAAAACTAGATCAAATACAAAACCACGACTCACAAAAGACACCAAAGCAAAAATCAAAACTAGAAACAGAGCCTGGGCCAGCTGGAGAACAACCAAAGCCCCACTTGACCATCTAAAATAAAGTCAACTCAGGAATGATGCAAAAAAATCTATTTTACTGGATAAAAAAAGCTTCTACCAAAATCTCTTACAAAAACACAACAACCCTCAAATGTTCTGGGCAGGCTTAAATCAACTACTTTGTCCAGGTCACTACACCACCCCAATCCCGGTTAACTACACCCATAGATCCCCAGAGACAATAGCTACCACCTTTAATAACTTTTTCACCGAAACAATCGAATCCCTAGCAAATCAACTAACCTCCTCTGACTTAAACCACATAACTTATCGACCTAATCTAATAATCACCCGGAATTTGGCTTCCAACCAATATCCACTAGTTTTATCAAAACACTTCTAAGAAATCTAAAACCTACCACCCTCGCTGCTGACCTCCTCCCTGCAGAGTACCTGCAAATAACTGCAGATGCCATTGCATATCTATCCACATCAACAGAACCTTATCCGAAAATGCTATCCCCTCACTCTGGAAAATATCTCACGTCATCCCACTCCATAAAGGTGGTAGCTCCTCAGACATATCCAACTATAGACCCATTGCCATTCTTTCCCCACTAGCCAAAATAATGGAGAAATGAGTACACAAGCAACTAATGCAATACCTTTCACAGAATAACTTACTGACTCCCATCATGGTGTCAGGTCATATCACAGCACCACCTCAGCCCTCCTTTCCTTTACTACTGCCATAAACCAAAACAGGAATGACAATAGGTCAAGATAGAGGGCGAAGTTTAGCCCATCAAAAGCCTTTGACATGGTCAACCATGAGCTTTTTATTCTTTCACTAAAATCTATTTCCCTCAACAAGCCTGCTATCCAGTGGGTCCAGTCCTACCTGACTGGTAGACAGCAGGCGGTACTATGGCAGGGCAAACTCTCCAGCCAGTTACCTCTCACACAAGGTGTCCCCTCAAGGGTCTATACTAGGTCTCTCAAGGGTCTATACTAGATTCACTACTCTTCTCTATTTTTATCAACAACCTCCACACTGCTATCCCTAAAGCCACTTGCATCCAATATGCAGAGGATTCCACTCATCTACTCAGCCACCTCCCCATCCGACTTGCAAATCTTAACCCAAAATACATTTAACATCATCGAGAACTGGCTCACCAATCAACGCCTACTTCTGAACCCCAATAAAACTAAATTTCTACTTCTCTCCCACTAGTAGATCCACCAGACTTTCATTCTCCGTCACATCTAACAATGGTACCACTATTTCCCCAGATAGTCTATGATAACCCCTAGCAGTTTGGTGTGATTATCTCAAATTTGACCTACAGGTCAACAAAACCATACAGACCATCAATAAGAAGCTTGGATCACTGCATAGAAACAAGACATTTTTAACCCCATTGGCTAGGACTGCAATCACCCGTTCACACCTACTCTCTAATATGCCTTGCCTGTACTCTCAAACCTCAAAAAATCCAAACTAGGTAAGCTGTCCCATAGCTACAATCATATTGCCAGATTCGCCACTGGCTCCACCTACAGAACCCACCACTGCCAGAACCTTAAACACCTAGAGTGGCTAGAACTGCCCAGCTTAATTCAATTCATTCAACTCTTAATAGCGCACAATATTTTGTATCACCCTGAGGACATCCCCTCGCTTAAAATTATTATTAAGCCATATAGCAATCTAAGAACCCTATGGTCAGCCGAGAAACTACTGGTCCAAACCCGCAAAGCTAATAACTCTGCTGGTGAATCCCTGTTTGCCAACTTCACTAGCAAAACCTGGAATCCGTTGTCAAACTATAACCCTACAATCCTCCAAAAGTCTCTTAAATAAACCTCAAACAGTATCTCAAAGTGAATTGGCTATGCCCATGTACCAACCCTGATTAAGTTATAAACTAAAAGCATATCCTGCAATTATCATAACTTGTAACTGCATCACCAAGCTCTGCTTCCAATCTGATGTCTCTTACTTTTGTCTGTCCATGTCAATTGAGAGTCCCTACTAGGGAACACTAACCCATTGTATACAACCACTTTGTTTTTATAATGGTTTGCTAACTTCTGTGTAATCTATGTAAGTTTGTCTTTGTGGAGCTTTTCTCCCCGGGCCTCTGCTGAAAATGGACATGTATCCAGTCGGACTATCCCGGTAAACAAATGTAAAAAAAATAAATTTAAGGACAGATGATGGTTCTGAGTTTGCAGCACGGTCAAGCTGAAAATGGTGCCTCTTTCTGGGGGGAAACAAGTAGCAAAAGCTGGTATAACTTTTAGTTATGTACTTACCATAACTTTAGATGTTTGGGATCCATCTCGCCTACATTCTGTACCGATGGGTTCGGAGCCGATCCTCGGCTCCGACTCGGCACACTATACTATAGAACGAAGTCTCTTATTGGCTGAGCTATCCTACATCCCAGGATGCACCACCACTGCTTCCCCAGATCTTGTTTGTCCGCACACATGCACACACACAGACTGTTGATATAAAATTGCCAGGTGTTTCAAGAGGAAACTGCTAAACTCGAACCGTCCGGTCTCTTCTAATCTCCAAGGCAGGGGGAAGGAGGGTGGGTTATTAGGAATGTAGGAGAGATGGATCCCAAACATCTAAAGTTATGGTAAGTACATAACTAAAAGATGTTATGTGATCCTATCTCGCCTACATTCTGTACTGATGGGACAGCGTCCCTAGCACCTGATTCCTGGGTGGCTCATTGGAAAACACTCCTGAGAACTGTGGAACTGAAGGAAGCTCGCCCCCGAGATGCCACGTCCAATTTGTAGTGAGAAATGAAGGTGTGAGGAGAAGACCACGTAGCCGCAGCACAAATGTCACTAATGGCAAGCTAAGAATGAAAAGCTGTCGAAGTAGCCATAGCCCTTGTAGAATGAGCTTTCACTGTGGTTGTAAGCTGTTTATTGGAAAGGAAGTAAGTATGACTGATACAGTCTCTGATCCACTTGGCAATAGTGACCTTCGTGACGGCTTTGCCCAATTTATTGTCCGAAAAGGACACAAACAACTGATCTGTTTTCAGTGTTTGTTGCGTCCTATCTAAATAGAAGCGCAATTGTCTGTGAACATCCATGGAAGATGTATTCCGCTCTGAGTACTTTGGAAAGAAAACTGGAAGTTCCAATGACTGTTGCAGACAAAAACTAGAACAAACCTTAGGAAAAAAGGATGGATTAGGCCTGAGGGATACTCTATCCTTGTGAAAAACCAAGTACGGTGGTTTGACACATAGGGCTTGAAGTTCCGAAACTCTTCTGGCTGATGTAAGTGCAACCAAAAAAGCAGTCTTCCAAGAAAGAAATTTCAAGTCACAAGCTGCTGCCGGTTCGAAGGGGGAAGAGGTCAAAGCACCCAACACCACATTAAGATCCCACGGTGGAGCGGGATGAGAAATCTGAGGCCGTAGCAGTCCAGCACCTTTCATGAAGGCTTTACACAACTTGTTGCTCAAAGGTGGGTCTATACTTTCATGAAAATTGGAAATCGCTGCCAATTGAACCTTGATGGTAGAGACCGAAGAACCCTGATTGAATAGAGAAGCTAAAAACTTCAGAACCTCTGATACCGGGATAGTTATGGGATCTAATCCCCGGAGTTGGGCCCAAATAGCAAATCTCTTCCATTTGCTGTTATACATTTTTTTAGTAGAAGTCTTGTGGGCCGAGGACAAGATATGTATGACTTCCGGGTCCAAAGCATGGTTCCGGACTAAGGTTGGAAGAGGAGGAGCCAAGCTGTTAACCTCAACGAGTGAAGGGACTGATGATGTTGTCCCGACTGATGGATCAAGAGGTCCGGAACCTGGTCCAGGAACCATGGACCGTCCAGTGCATATTTCCAGAGAAAGGGAAACCAGACTTGACGAGGCCAGTATGGGGCAACTAAAATCATCTTGCTCTTCAAGTGAATCGCCTTCTGGATCACCTTGGGAAGAAGGGGAACCGGAGGAAAGGCGTACAGCAGGCCAGTGGGCCAAGCTTGGACTAGGGCGTCCTTGAGAATCTCCCCCGGAACTGGGGTGAGAGATGAACTGTTGGCATTTCGTGTTGAGGGGGGTTGCAAAAAGGTCGCAACAAGGAGTTCCCCATCTTCTGAAAATCTGAGTTGCCACTCTGTCATTCAGAGACCACTCATGAGGGGAGAGAATAGTTCTGCTCAGTCTGTCGGCTATCACATTGGATCTCCCTGGAATGTGTGTTGCTACCAGAAAACATTCGGTTGCAATCGCCCAATCCCATACTTTCATGGCTTCTCTGCAAAGGTGGTAGGATCTGGTCCCTCCCTGCTTGTTCAGGTACCAGACTACTGACATGTTGTCGGACTGAATGGCAATCCATGCCCGGGGGAAGGAAATCGTGAAGTGCTTGCAGCGATAGAAGCACCGCCCTCATTTCTAGTATGTTGATGTGGAGGTGACTCATCGGAATGCCACTTGCCTTGGACCGACCTGCCCAGGTAATGACCCCCCCCCACCCCATCTGGGAGGCGTCCGTAGTCAAGGTGGCCACAGGAGGTGGTGGAACAAAGGGTTGCCCCTGATCTAGGTTGGAGGAAAGAAGCCACCAACGAAGGTCCTGCTTGCACGTCTCTGATCAGAATGAGGTGACAGAGGGAGATCCTGATAAAACCACTGGACTGACAGAAGCCACTGGAGAATTCTCATATGTAACCTTGCCAAGGGGACTAGAAGAACGGTGGCCGACATGGAACCTAACAGTTGTAGGACCATCCTGGCAGGGGCTCAGCGTTTGAGGAGCAAAGCTCGAACTTGAGACTGTAATGTTTCTATTCTTTCTGTAGGAAGATAGACCCGCATTTGCTTTGAGTCTATCTCTACTCTGATAAACCGTATGCGCTGAGATGGCAGCAACACAGACTTTGCCCAATTGAAGGCGATTCCTAGGAACTTGCCTAGAGAGATAGTGGCTGCTAGGTTTTGTAAGAGTAGACGCCTGGAGGTGGCAGTTAGGAGCCAGTCGTCTAGGTATGGAAACACCTGGAATCCTAGACTTCTCAGGTGAGCAGTCACCACCGCCAAATATTTGGTGAACACCCTGGGGGCTGCGGTGAGACCAAAGGGCAGTGCACGGAACTGAAAATGACTGTCTCCCAGGCTGAAGCGCAAGTGTCTCCTGGACGCCTGATCTATCAGGATGTGATAAATAGGCGTCCTTGAGATCTATGGAGCACATCCAAACACCTTTCTCCAGCAGCGGGAGAATGGATTGTAAGGTGACCATCCGGAACTTGGACTTCTTGACCGACTGATTTAGTTTGCTGAGATCCAAAATGGGCCTCAAGTCCCCGGTCTTTTTTGGCACCAAAAAGAATCTTGAGCAAGTCCCTAATCCGGTCTGGCCTGCGGGGACCGGTTGGATGACTCCTTTTTGAAGCAGCTTTGAGATTTCGATGGCTGCAAGATCCCGTTGACTGGGTGGTGGGTCCGGGATTTTCCGGGATGGTGGGGGGGTTGAGAAAAGGGGATGGTGTAACCTCCGGCAATGATTCGGAGCACCCATCGGTCCGGAGTGATGCTCTCCCAGGCCTTTAGGTGCTTCGAAAAACGACCCCCGACTGGCTCCGGAGCTGCACAGTCGGGCAATCCTTCAGGGATGCTGGAAGGTTGAGCCACGAAAGGACTCTGTTCTCCAGTGTTGCGGGGGCCTCCGCCGCCTCTGGGACGGCGTCTTCCCTGAAAAATTTCCCCTGCCTCTAGAAGGGGGATCGCCCTGCTGTGAGGAGTAAGACTTTCGGGATTTACGGAACCACATTTTCCCCCCTCTTCTAGCCTTGGGATAAGGCCTGAAGGGAATGGAAAACCGTGCCCCTACGGCAGTCAAGGTCTTACCCTCTTGTGCACATCGAGTCAAGGTGTCCTTTACCTTAGGTCCAAACAGAGAGGACCCATCAAAGGGAGCGTCGGCAAAGGAAGACTTGAAGGCTTCCGCAAAGTGACACAGGCGAAGCCAGGCTTGTCTCCATAGAGCAACACCTGTTCCCGCCACCCTACTCGCTCCCTCGGCTGCATACGAAATGAGCCTCATGGATGAGTTCGATGATGAAAGGGTAGCAAGCTGAGAGCTAACCGTCTGGGCCAACTGCTCAGGTAGGTTACCAGACAGGGTATTTGAAAGTTCCTTGACCAGATCCCTCTGAAGTCTGGTGAAGTGCGTCAAATAATTCAGAGACCTTAAAGTAAAGGCTGCTGAAGTAAGGGTGTGCTTCCCGTACCGATCCATGCTCCTGGACTCTATTAGGAGGATGGACGGACGTAGATGCCTCTGCTACATCTTTGTTGGGTAGCAGATGCCACTACCAGGGCATCTACAGCCACACCTTTACAGAGAAATTCCTTTTCGGGGGGGGGGGGGCGCTCAGAAATTTATTGGGGCGAGCTGGCACCGGTTCCACAGAATCCGGGTGCTCCCACGCCCTTTGCGAGATCAAATCCAAGAGCTCGAAGGGCGGAGACACCCAGGAGGCGGAGGTTTGAGCCCCAAAGGCCTTGAGGAACACAGACTCCTCAGCAGAAGGGGGTTTGGACTGCCAGTCGCCTCGTTGCTTCAGGATTTCCAAAATGTCCGCAAAGGAGACATCATCCGAGGACGACTTAGGGGACCCCTCCGCATCATCGAGGTCGGTGTCTGAGGTAAGAGACTCATCAGGGGAGTCGACGTGCTTCCTCTTCCACTGTCTCTTCCTTGGGGGTTTCTCCGAAGACACTTCGGAGGGACCTCCAGGAAGGGGGGAACCCCCGGTGGGGGTGACCTCAGGCCCCAGGGCTCCGCTGTCTTGAGACAGGGGGACTACAAAGGATCCAGTCTCCGTGCCAAGGGAAGGTGCCGGTGAGACGGTGGAGGTTGCCAAAGAGGATATGGCCAGAGCACTCATGGCCCTGAAGGCCGGACCCCCAGAGTCCTGGGAAGGTCCGACCCCGAGGCCACAACACTAGACAGTACTCCCGCAGCAGATGCACCGAGAGGGACACTTGGAACCGAAAACATCGGTCCCGAAGCGTCACCCCCAGGGCCGACCGAGGAGGTCCGAGTACCGAACTCCGATCCGAAGGTCAGGGTTGGAGTAAGGGTTGGAGTATGGGTCGGAGCAGACCCGAAACCTTCCATCGGCTCCACTAGCACCGACTCCAACAGTGCAGAGGCTGTTGGAGGAGGAACATAGACAACTGGGTGGGCCATCGGCTCTGGAGCCAACTGGGCTGGAGCCGAAACCAACTTTTGGAAGACAGGAGACTGAAACAGCCTTTGAAGTACCCTGTCAATGTCCGAATCAGACATCCTTGAAGACAGAGAAGAGATCGAACGAGTTCAAGTCGACTTCTCGACCGGTTCCGAAGGACTGGGGGACCGGCTCCGAATCGTCTCGACAAATATCGGTGCCGAGGGAGACTCCACAACCAATGCAATTTCCCTTGGAGCCGAAGAGGACTTCGGCGCCGAAGGGGAAGAATCTAAGCGGACGACTCTCATCGGCTCCGAAGACAGAGGAGCCGATGAAGGTGACCCGCCTCTCGAACCTCTAGCCGTCGGCTCTGAAGCCAGAGGAGTAGAGGCTGGAGGCATCGAGGCAGACCGTTCCGCCCTCGGCTCCGAAGTCCGTGGAGCCGATGGAGAAGCCTGCCGAGATTTCTTTGTGGTCGGTTCCGACGGGCTGGTCAGAGCAGACTATTTCTTTTTCTTTGAAGGAGAAGAGGAAGAAGATAAAGCCTCTTCAAAGGAAGGTGTAATCATCCCTTTTAAAATCAATTTGTTTTTCCTCTCTTGGAGGACCCAGGAGGAAAAGGCGTGACACGCTGCATGACTCCTGAAGATGTCTAGAAACAGTACACACAAAGAATGATCGTCCATTATGGACATTTTGTAACTGCATTTGGAGCATTTTTTGAACCCTGAAGGTCTGTGCTCTTTAGACATGATGACACAATATCCACTACACCAAATAGAATTCTAGTCACCAAAAAAATTATTTTCAAAAGATAACGAGAACTAGGCAAGACCCCTCTAACAAAAAACAGGATACTTGACCAACTAAGAAGCTACCACAAAACTCACACTAAAAATTTCAAACACGCGCGAGGGCAAGGCCCCTCTAACTTAAATGGGATCCCTTCCCTCAAAATAAAGATCAAATTCACCACAAAAATTTAACCTAAACTCAGTCACACAACAATAGCTGTTAAAACAGCTTTTGGGTCGAATATCAAAAATTTCCTGACAGAAATTTGTTAAGAAAAAAGCACTTAGCTCAGCCAAGTCCGAGACCACATCTTTGCTTGTAAAGTGGCAAACGAGATCTGGGGAAGCGGTGGTGGTGCATCCTGGGATGTAGGATAGCTCAGCCAATAAGAGACTTCGTTCTATAGTATAGTGTGCCGAGTTGGAGCCGAGGATCGGCTCCGAACCCATCAGTACAGAATGTAGGCGAGATAGGATCACATAACATCTGATGTTTTTTTTTTAAAATTCATTTTTTTTCACAAACTGAAAGTCAAAAAAACTTTATAACACTTTGCCAGCCCTAAAACGTAAAAAAGGTCTCTGCAGAAAAACTATTTGAAATGCAAACAACTTTTAAACTGACAGGAAGAGCACTCCTGTTTAAAAGTACAATACAGTCTTATGATGGTCCATTAAAACAAACAGCTTTAATAACTTTTCTGAACAGGAAAGCTTTTTAAATAGAAGCCACCCCCCCCACCCCACCCCCCCCAAGGGGGACTTATCGGCCCAGCAAAGAACAGCATTACCCAACCATTTGTCCTTGAAAGCCTTAAGAGGAGAGTACTCTTCAGTGGCAGGAAAGCTCTGAAAAGGCTTTGTGCCCAAACCTGTCATTTTAGTCAGCTCAGCTTGAACTGACTTGCAGTTTGGGCACATGGAAAGTACCCTGGAGCCATGGAAATTGGGAGGCTATTAATTCCTTGTGGTCGACAGCAGCAGTAATAGATATGAAAAATCTTTTGTCTTCTGCTGCCTTGAACATGGCATGTTCTTCTGAGGCTTGTGATAAGGGATTAACATCTATTTGATAACCTTCCGTCATCAGAATATGGTGTCTACCCCTTCATTCCTAATTACTACAGGTTTGAGGCAACATCTTCCTTATGACTAGCCTCTCTGGGTATTGGTCTCTGACCTACAAAAGGAAGCAGAGGTCCAGTCTGAATCACTCTTTTGGCACCTTTTCTCGGTTTCTTTTTAACTACAGCATTAAATGCTGTAAACTAAAGCAAACAGCTGCCTGCACTAAAAGTAACCTCTTGATCAAGATTCTGTTACAGTATCTTAAGGAGACATGGAGTTTCAGAACCAAACCCCTGACAGGCTTGACAAGATTTAATACGTTCTGTCTCCAGCCTAAAACATCTAACGTGATAGGCAAAGTAAGGAACATCTACCACAATCTTTGACAGAGGAAAACCCACAATCTATGACACTGACTATGTCTGTATACACAAATGTGGCAAATTCTAAAAATTGTTGCAGAACATACCCTCATACTAGTAAGCTGGTATATGCCTAGGGCAGACATGCGTCTGGAAGGATCCTGACAGTCATACACAGGACCTTTCCAATGAAAGCCAGAGATTAATAATGCAATAATCTGACAAATGGTTTCTTAACACTAATAACACTTAATAAATTAAAACTATACCCCAGATTAAAACATTACATAGCTCAGAAGAATTATGTTGATTGCTAGTTAGCTCTTACCCAAAGTACTGAAGTTCAAATGTCTTCTTTATCTACTGTTAAACTAGCTTACTCCCAGGTAGTTCCAACATGCAGTGGAACTACTAGAACATGCTGGCTTCAGAAATTCTCAAACTGTTAGAGGCCACTCATATTTCTACTATACTTACTTTTATTGTTTTTGTCTGCAGCCTCAGACCATTCAACGTATTAATGGCTTTTTCAGCATCTTTCGGATCAACATAGTTGACAAACCCATATCCTAAACTCTGGCCTAAAAGAAAAGAGAAGTCACTTAGAACACCCTTATAAGTTTTCCATTGAATTAAAGTACAGGCACTTCCAAAATGCATATAATTTTGCAATTTAAACCTTTATAAGATGAAGTACATAGCCAACAAAACAAGAAAATCTAATGAGCCAAAGGAATGTTATGAAAGATTTAGTAGCCCTTACGAAAAAGATCCTGTTAAAATTCTGTTACATACCCTTAGCAAGCCACAGCTCCCACATACATTGACTTCACTTACATTGCATGAAGAGAAAGAGCGATGCAAGTATTTGTAGCTTTGTACCCTTCTACAGACACTAAGAAAAGTCTCAAGTGAGGGAAGATGGCTTCAGTTGCATATCAAATGATCTTGAACAACCATCTTTCTCCAAATGTAAAACAGGAACTCTACCTGGATTTACTCCAGATTCCATGATAGAGGGGAGCACATTACAGGAGCAGCATTCCTAGCTGCTAAGAAAAGCAGTAAGACAAGAACATTTTGTGTGTGTGTGTGTGTGTGTGTGTGTGTGTGTGTGTGTGTGTGTGTGTGTGTGTATATATATATATATATATATATATATATATATATATAAATAAAATATCTACATTAAACAGCTTCAATAAATATAACAAATGAATTTTCCCCCTCTTCCAAATACTTGTACAACCGTTGTAAAAGTGCTTGACTAGTGGTTATGCCCCTTAAATATAGAACCAGAGTTGAATATATATATATATATATATATATATATATATATATATATATATATATATATATATAGTTATATACATATATAGTTATATACATATATCTATATATCTATCTATATCTCTCTCTCTCTCTATATATATATATATATATATATATATATATATATATATATATATATATATATATATATATATATATACCCCGCTTACAGGAAATTAGCAACCACTGGACCAAGCAATTAAAGCAACACTCTAATGTAGAAAGATAAAGTAGCTGGATAAAAATATGTTCCATGGAGAGAATGAAAGCACTACAATCAAGGTGTACCGGCCTTAACAGCACATTCTAATGAACAAGCCTAGCAAGTGCATGCTCCATTCTCCTTAGTGTTGTGGTGTGTTGGGTTGAGAAACAGCTCGTCCAGCCAGTGCACTTCAAGAAACGTCAGTCAACACTGCACAATAAGTGATTAGATCTCCCCAGTACCCCCCCCCCAAAAAAAAAATAAAAAAGTTTGAGGTAAATGGAAAGCTTTACGGATTACTCTGCTTTAGAGAAAGAAATATGTGTTAGTTCTAAGGGACAAAACTCTGGGTAAAAATGGGTTCATTCAGATGCTATAAGTGGCAGCCACCAAAAGCACGATCACAAACTCAAGGATATAAATGGTATGGTAAATCAAGAAAGGTTAGATTTGCAGCAATGTTTGTACTTCAATCCAGAAATGGCCATTTGTGTTGTGGTACATTTTGCCCGTTTCATATATTTTCAGAATATAGAATAAAGATAAAAAACAAAAGCTGAAAGTACAGACTCTCTCAATACCCATGTATATGAGATCAATAAGAGGAATGTAGGTGTTATTAAAAGGATTCTATTACAACAGACAAGGATGGAAGAGAGTAAAGATGATACAAAAAATAGAGAAATTATGGATAGTGAGACAGATACACGCAGTGAAAATATGTAGTTTCTTTAGCTATAAAAAGTTTAGTGTACAAAAAATGCTTGACCTACATCAGAGAATTTGGGGAAAATAAGTTCAAGTAATGTGGGAGAGGAAGGCCAGAGATGAGTGGGATAAGTGGCTATATTCCACTGAAGAATTATCCAACTTAAAGAATACTTTAGAACTGAATAGTTGAGGATCAAGTAACATAAGCAGTTGAGTCTTTCGGCTTTTCCCGGTTAGGGGTCGCCACAGCGGAACTCCGGTCCGCTAATGATTGGCAGTTAATTTTTACGTGCCGAGTTGCCAGCCCTGACGCACAACCTTCAATGAAGGTAAGCCCATTCACGTATGTCTCCACGCAGAGGACGCTCTGAGAATCGAACCGGTCAGCATCTTACTGTGAGGCGACAACACTACCGCAGTACCACCACCGCGGATCCAAATATTCAGTGAAAATAAAATAAATACAACACAGTACTATATGAAAAAGTGCAGATAAAAGTGTACCTTAATTCACACATACATCCAGTTGATTGCAGGTAGATGTTAGCCAACCAAAGCACAATTTTTTTTAGCAGAAGTAACACAAGATGCAACACTTTATATGGTAAGACAAGCCCCTTAGGCTAGACGTTAACACAGAATATAAAGAAATGAAACTACTCCCACTGTTACCAATGGCTACACTTCTAACAACCTCTCTTTAGAGACAGAGAGCCCACAGTGTTATAAAAATCAAAGTGGAGAGAGGTGATGGAGACGGGCCAAGAAATATTATGAATGCATGTCCTTCAGGAGAACCACCACCATACAAGTACAAGTATTCTATTCAGCTAGTGGCAAAACATATTCAATTTAGCTAAACATATGAATGGAAAGTAGGGGACGACAACAGACAAGAGGGTGCTGGAATTCAATAGAAAATAAAGGAAAACAAGACCATGGGAGCAAACAGATTAAAAAAAATCCCTACAATACTTTGTCAGAAATGTTGGGGAAGCAATTGGTTTTAACTAGGGAAATTATTCTTTAGAGCTACAACACAGAATATGAATTGCCTAGACACAGTAAGCATTTAACTTTAGTACCATTGGCTGGTGAAAGCAGTACTATAATGGAAATCAAAATCTAAACCAACAGCAAGAAAGTGGATACTGGTAAAAGAACTGAAGTGGAATCTTTAGAAAAGAGAAGGAGCAAATTATATAGAAATACAAGGAATCTGAGAATACAAGCAGAATGGTCAGGAGCAGCAATGTTTGAGAGAAGGCAATTAGACAATTTATATAAATGTTGGGAGTGAATTAAAACATGTTTACGGCATAAAAATGAAAAATGTCACAATGATTTGTTTCCATTAACATCTAAATTGTCACTGTAGTAATTGAGATTTAATATTAAAGAAAAAAGCATCTTCTGAAAAGTTATCACAGCCACCACCAAACCTGGAAACTCAAAATGGAGGAAAACACAGCAAGCCTATCAAAAAACTTAGAGAAAGCCTCTTTGGAAGGAGCAGCCCCAAAAGGTATGTGAACAGCCACTGCAAGAAATGACTGGCTCAACCAGATCATGAGTAACACATGTCAGAACCACATCTTGAATGTGAAACAAACCCAGACCATGAAGTAACTGGAACTTGCAAAAGCAAGTGAGGTGACTGACACCCATCGCACAGAGGACCTCTTCCACTCTGAAGGCAGCAGGAGTTTGAAATGTAATAGAAAGTGAAATGCTCAACAGAAAAAACTCAGCTGCAACACTGACAAGGAGAAAACTGCCACTTTGGACATCCTTCCATTAGTTGTACTGGAAAGGTTTTTATATAGTCACATTTGAGCCTGAAACACTGCACCTGATAACGGTCAACAAGAATTAATTTTCTCTGACCTAAACAATTAACTTAATGATGGGCGATGATCAGAGAAGAGATGCAAGTGCTCAGGTAATCTGCAGCAGAGCAGTTTGAAACCAGTATGCAATAGCTTTTAAAGTAAGCTACTGTCCAAGACACCAGCAGGGTAACTTGGCTAACTGAACAGCCAGAAATACTCCACAGCTTCACATTAAATGAATGAGAAACAGAACTTAGAGAAAGGGAAAATGAAGTCAGATGTGAAAACTTACACTATTTTAACAGCCCTGCCACCACATACTTGCAAGCATGTAAAATTAACTACCAATCCCAGTGCTTTCCCAGAAAATGCATGTCATTCAGCTATTGAATGACAAAGGAGTAGACACTCAAGGGATGTTCTCATGCAGTTTTTCCCCTCCTTCATGAAGCCAGTTATTTGTGGGTAGTAGCAACAGTACACTGTGCACAGCACTCCCCTGATATGGTGAACAGGATGTGGTGCCTACAGCAAGGTGAGTTGCAATAATTTCTTCTAACTGAGATCACATTGATGCGATTAAGACTAGCCCTGCAAATAAGTTATGGATATGAATGCAAAAAGAATTGAAGTGATCACAGTGAAGTGAACATCATTGCTCAGAGTTTGAGAACACTATATAGTGTGTGACAGCAATATGAACGAAACACCTACATAGGGGAAATCTGGAAGAAATGGGTCATTTAGGCAATCACACTGAAGTAACCATTGCCATAGTTTGGTGGGAACACAGCATAACGTATGACAACAGCATGTTTTATCCAAGGGAGTACACATCACCGCTACCTGTTTGGACAGGTATTGAGGCAAATATGTTAAAAGCACTGGGCAGCAATGTGATCACTAATGAAAGATATGGCCTGCTGGGTCAGTGCATGTTACTGTCAGCAGCAATTAGGATTACACTGTGGCCATTACACTATCTTCTCAATAAGTCTACAGAATGGGGCTTTTAGGGGGAGTAAACTATATGAGAGCATAGGACAGTTACGTGACCACTGTTACAGTGTTGATAATAAATATAGTTTGATTTGAGGGGTGCACAAGTCTCAGTAGTGTGGCAATAAAATTTGTGACTTCCTCACAGTGGTGTACCCCCTCCTCCTTTAGGGGGGAGGGTCCATTGGAACAGTACTTGTGCTACAGATGAAGCACTTCAAATTTGTGAAGATTAATGTTTTGGCTTTTACACCAATTTTATAATTTTACAGCCTCTCCAATATCTAAAGATTCAGGTTGAACATTTCTCCCCTATACATGCAACTTGCAATTAAAATGAAACATTTTTACCTCTTCTCAGAGGGGATTAACATTTAAAAAATTGCATGGAATTCACTAAGGCCATTATATTCAGGCATAATATAACACTGTGCAAATTAGT